>NC_080635.1:4020673-4368846 GCF_027579445.1 Ammospiza nelsoni
TTTCCAGAACCAGCAGCTGGAATGATACCTGTGGCTTTAGGAAGTACAGTCAATCTCCTTTCTTTGCTTTAAAGGCATCGAAGTAGGCTATGAACCCTTCAGTGTTTTCTATCTCAAAGTTTGATCCTGTTTCAAGATTATCTCTCATTCCTTGCTGACAACACCCAGCTTTTTAGGAGTTTTAATTCTATTAATTAACTATATTCCAAAAAGCAGCATTTTTGATGCATATGCTGTTCTTGGCCAAAGGCTGTTTTACCCTTTTTCTTACCTTGAGGAACCATTTTTGTTTGCTGAATATCCAGGGAAGGGACACTACCAGCACTGAAACACACAGCATCTCTCTGACATAAAAATAAACCCAGCCTGCCAACTGTTTGGTCAGCCACATCTCACATTCCCGAGCAAGAGGAGCTTGATCATCACCCATCAGGACTTTGATAGACACGGGCTCCTGTCTCAAGGATAGGAACAAACTGTGGTGTCTCTTCTGACAGCACCCAAAAGGGGTTTTAAACTTACAATGGGATCCAGAACTATGCTGATTTCCCCATTACTCATAATAATAATAGAAAGGTTTCTTATTTCTGTTGAAAGGAACATGAGAAGTACACCATGGATACAGAAGAGAAACTGAAGCAGCATTTGCAAAAGAAATCAGTAAAATGTGTTTGACCACTGCAAGCAAAGGCAAGGCTGAGAAGTGCTCAAAGCTCATGCCTTGAGCACCTGGAATAAGGCAGAACACCTTGAGGAGAAGAGGGAAGCCTCTTCCAGAGGAACAGCAAAGAGGCTAAGCTTGGGCAGGTTTGTTCTGTCCTGCCCAGGGAGGAGCACCCAGCACCAGCCCAGCCACATGAGGAGCATTTCAGAGAGCTACAAAGAACCCACAGAGGTTTGGCTGCTGAAGGAGACAAAATTATTTTTGACCTCAGATACATTTCTCCAATACAAAAAGATTTTTCCATTGTAGAAGTTTGATGATTTCACATTCCAGATATCAATAATTTGAAAGCACTCTTCTATGACTACCTTAAGCATAAAACTTAGTCCTTGAAAACAATCCCATGTCTCCCACAACATCTTTCATTTTCTCACACTTTGTCCAGGGGTGAGAACTGAGTGCCAAGAGCCCTTTAAGGAAAGTGTCTCATGGCCACAGTTGTTTGTCAGACAGTCTGGCCAGATTTACAGATGAAAACCCAAACATGGATCATTCTGATGAATTCAAGGTGACAGATAACAAAACAGGAGATGTAGAAAGAATATGATGATTGATTTTTACCCAACAGAATATTCCCTGGATTGCTGCACTTCAGGGCCTGGTGTCTGTAATGGAGAGAGGAGTTGTGAGCAGCTCCAAGTCTGAGCAGCACAGTCACCTGATACTTATTTACTCAAAGATGAAGGCTAAAAAACTGACTTAGAGATCATAAAGTTCTTTAGCAATGAAATTTCTTAAGATGTGTAGGGAAGCATAAGGGAAACAGAATTTCCAAGAGATAAAACAGGTCAGAGAAGGGATGATTTTTCCCCAGCATTAAATGATTCTTCTTGACATAGTCCTGCCACCATGCCACCCTCAGCAGGCATTGTTGATTATAATTAAATCTATTTTATCCACCAAACCACCAGCAGAGCAGCAGGGACAGGGGCCAAAGAGAGGATGTAAGGATGGTTGTGATAAAGAGCATAAATAGGTGCTGTGATGAGAGAAGGGAACACAAATCAGCTTCAGGACTCAGAGGAGAGGGGGATACAGGCTGTGTTTGCTTGGAGCCCAGGGCAGCACTGCACAGCAGCTCCTGACAAAAACTGAATGATAATTCCACACCAATGTTTGCAGAGAGCCTTGGGAAAACTTTCAAGCTCTTGGTATTTCAAAGAGCAAGTAGAAAGAATCTCAGTTTAATATTTCAACCTTTACCCTCTCAGTATTTATGACTGACTCAAAGACAATGGTTTTTCCACCACAAGCTCACCTGTGTTCTTTCCAGAGGTTAAAAATCCAGGTAACGATCCAGACTGACCCTGCTCAGCTTTCAGATGCTGAGAAGAGCCTTGCTTGCAAAAGTACAGCTTCTTTCCTTTTAAATAAATAAAGGATTAAATGAAACACAGAGCCTTTGCTTTTGTCAGCTAAGGCATTGCTGAGCCCTTGTGTCACTCCAAACCTGCACAGGAGCCTAAAGGAGGATTATGAAACAACCTCTCCCAAAGCAAAGTCATCAGGGCAAGGACCAAAACTGCTTAAAGACCACAAAATTCCACCTGAGTCCAACATTTAGCTGCTGTGGAGCCTGTCAGAGCACAAATCCTGTGTTGCCCAAGTCCCTGGATGTGGGAAGCACAGCTGATGGTTGCAGCAGCAGACAGAACAGCCCTGGAGGCTGACACTGCTGAGCTGAGCTGCTCCCTGCTCCAGCAGGACCCACCAGAGCTCAGCTTACAGACCCAGCATGGCCCAAATGAGACCCCCAGGACAGACCAGTACAGAAATGGGGATTTTACAAAGCCCTGAGTGTAAGGAACCCACTGGGGGAGCAGCACAGGATTTTCCAAATCCCCATAGTGCCAGAGGCAGAGCCAAGGCTTGCTTGATAAATCAGATAGATTTATCTTTAGAAAGATAAATCAGAATAAACCCCAAAACTCTGTGTTGTGGTGTGCTTGTCACAGGGACACAACCACAGCACATTTAATCCTTTTCCTTGCCTCTAACACCTCTCCCCTCTCCATCTCCTGGATTCTCCTCTCAGTTTTCCGAATCCTCTGCCAGAGCTGGTTTCTCTCCCCAGAAGTTAAAGGGTTAAAGCAGCTACAAGACTGGGAGCTGACAATTCCCCTGCTGTGGGCATCTCCCAGTGCCTGGGGCTCCAAAGGGAGGGCTGTCAGCTGGGATCAGCCCAGGGATGAAGGACCACGCACAGGATCATCCACACACGGCAGCTTCACTCAGTCCCTGGAGAGCTTTACAGAGGAAAACCTGGAATTTGATAAGGAACCAAATAAAGTGAGCTATAAACATCTTCTGCAGCACAAAACTGCTGTGCATTAGGTTTGTAAAACATCTCAGGGGAAAACGGGGGTGTTCTGAAATGCATCACCTAAAAATCTCTCATAGTTCATTTTTGAGTTTGGTTTTTTTTCTTTTAAATTGTGTATCAATCATACAAGATTTCAAGGGATAAAAACAATGAATAATCCACTCAAAATTAATTCTGCACATTGGTTCAACAGTTTTGAAGGCAATAAATCATCAATCACCAGCACAGGACCACAGCATCTATTTTGTGCACGAAGCAGCACTTTATCATGGTAAATTTAGCTGTGTCTCATTAAACTGACTGCAGGCTCTGGCCAGCCAGTAAAACCTGAATAGGCTTTCACATTATATTCCTCATAGCTCAAAATAAATCACAAAGTTTCAGCCCCATGTATCTAAGTGATCTTTAGAAAATGAATTAACCATTGCCACTACTGAACAGTGTGGAGTTGTCTGAACAGCAAAATTTCAGAATCTTTCCTCAACCTCCATGGCTCCATAACAATCATATTAGAGATTTAAAAGCTAATTTATTCTCCATGCAGTGAAGTAGATTTTGTTTATTTGTGGTGGGTCTTGTTTGGGTTGGGGTTTTTTGGAGTGTCAGTGAGTTACTCTGTACCAAGAGGAAAGCCCAGCCACAGGCACACAAGGTGGCACATCCCATTCCTCCAGAAATCAATGGCAATATTTCTGCAAGAGGATCCAACTGTGTCTGATCAATTTCTCATTCAAATTCATTTCTTCTTCCCACTAAAAATGAAATTAAAGCCAAATTCCTCTGCCCCTTCCCCCCTATGGATTACTGGCCACATTTTTCACCCCTGTTAATGCTCTAAAAAATGTTCTACATGTGGCCAACTGTGCCAAGGTTTTATTCCAACCCCACTTCTTTCCTTCACTGCATTCCCACTGATTTTTCATACTTCAGTTATGGTGGGAAGCAGAGACTTAAGGAAGGTGTTGACAATTAAACATGAAACATATGTTCCTGTGAAAATAAAATCAAGATAATCATTGTGTGAATGGTTCTTTGCAGCAAGATAAATGTCCCCTCTGCCTCTGACATCCCATTTTTCATCAAAATGGGCTTGAACAGGCTGGGAACTCTGCTTTGGAACTGCCCTGTGATCTGCCAACTTCCAGCTCCCCAAGTGTTGAAAGGTCAGTGTTTGCTCCTGGCAATCCTAATTCTTATTCCTGCTTCAAGGTCTGCACTCCTGGCAGGAGAACAGGCTCAACAATCCCAGTTCAGTATTTCCTTGACTCCACTTCAAATCTCTCTCCTGAGTGTGTAAGAAATGACCTTGGCTGTAAGTGCATGTGGATTTTTCTGTTTTACAACTTTAGTGAAGGGAGTGACTGAAAAAGCACATGATTCTCTTCTCATTCAAGATATTTAAACACCAGAACATCTCATGTTAGGATACTTTCAATAAATTATTTATCCCCAAGACTCTGGGCTTACCACTGCACCATGTTTGTTCCTGTGATGCCCACAGGAGTAATTGCAACACAGCAGAACTTCATCCAAAGGTTCCACAATCCTGTGCTTCACCCTCTCCACAATTTAACCAGCACCATGTTTCTCCATCTAGTTCCAATTTCCAGTGAAATGCTTTAAGAAATTTCTCAGTTTAAGAGGGAAAAAGCTCCAAACCACACCCAAGATCACACAGTAATTGTAATTTTTAATTATCAGTGACTAAAATCTGCATTTCCTCAAGGAGAAGAGCCCTGAGCCTACCATTATCTCTTTTGCAAACACTGCTGGCCCTCGGCTGTCACCAGAGAGATGTCAAAAGGAAGCAGGCAAACCCCAATTCCAATCTCCAGAAATGCAATCCCAGATTGTCACAGCCTGAGTGCAAGTCACAATTCTTTGAAGCACCAGACAGAGCCTGGTGCCCAGCAAGGAAGGCTCCCAGACTTCCATAAAATCACTTGTGGCAGAGAGCAGGGCTGATTTCCTGCTCTCAGGACAGTAATGGATTGGCAACACTTGTATTAATTCTATTTTCTCCCTTATTGTGGCATCTCAGAGGGACTGTGCATTTGAATATTGAGCTTATTTGTACAGCTCCAGAACCAGCTCTGTGTCACCCCCAGAGAACCTTCCTGCTACAGACTTGAAATTTCCCACCAAGAGCTTCACATCCAAGCTGGAACCTGTCCAGGAGCATGGAGGGAATGGGGTGTGCTGGCTGTGAATGAATGCAGCCCACAGCTCTGGATTTCCCTGGAAAGCACTTATTACCTTACAGTGAAATTGGAAATACAAAAACCCTCCCTGATAAACATTTTGACTGTTCACAAACACCCTGGCAGAGGGAGGGATGGATGGAGGGATGGATCTTCATTCCCAGGCAAATGCACATGATCACTTTCTGTTTGCAAACCAAAAAGGCAGTTTCATATTAACCTGTGCAATTAAAACCAAACTTATTTATTTTCTGAGCAACCTTCCAGAAATCTTTCCATCCCACAGTACCTTTGATTCATGTTAAATTTATCAGAATTACCATTTAGACAAACAGAGAGATTATTCAGGTTATAGTTAGAAATAGTCCTAAGGCTAAAACTAAGCATTAAAAAATATTCAATAAAGCTTTCAAACCTTCTACCTTTGTAAAGCTACTTAGCTAAGCTCCTTAACAATGCTGAAAACAAAATAAAAAACCCTCAAAACTCATGTTGGATCAGAAATTTGTAGTTTAACATGTTAGTTACATGGTGCCTTCTACCTGTGTAAAATAGGATTAAATTATTACTGAGCAATTCATGGCAGCCTTTGAAACGGAAGTTAATTTACCTCTTTTACCTTAATTAATCTGATCCCATCATAGGTGTACAGATGGATATTCCTATTTGTGCAGCTGAGTGAGCATTTCCTGGTTGAATTAAAATGGGAGAAGGGGTCCCCTAAATGAGCTGCTACCCTGTATGGCCACGTATCAAATGAACCATCAGGTTCTTACACATTCACTTCACCTGGGATGTTTTTCCAAGCCCCAAAGCATCTGTAGGAACTTTTTAGTGCCATAAGATTCAAACAGCTGCTAGGCAGGGACTAACAAGGAGGAATTCCTATATCCTTGTCTCACTCTCAATAATAAATCACCCACTACCAAAAATAAATCAAGGAAAAGATCTAGAACTGCAGATTTTAATCTCACAATTGACTTTTAGTTGGTTTTCCAATGTAATTGCTTTTCCACCAGCAATAATAATCAAAGGACTCATAGTAACAACTTGCACAAATCATTAAGGTTCATTTAGTAAATGTGGATTAAAAAAAAAATATTTTGTTTTCTAGTTTTTCAATAGGAAAGCTCAGATTCAGCAGCAGAGTTCAACTAACACAGACTATTGACTGATCCAGTGGCAGCAGTCATTTGAAAAATTAAATACTCCATAATGAAAGATTTCTGCCTTGCAGCACACAGGGGAACTCTGGGAGAGGAGAGGCCACACAAAAAGAAATTCACTTTTGTAGACTATCACCTGCCAGAACTGCCAAAACCCCATTCACAGTCACGAGGAAAGACTGGCATGATTCCTCCAGGTGCTCAAACACCAAAAGCCAAGGGGAGCTCAGAGGTGCTATGGAAATATGGAAATAAAAACCCTGAGCAGCCCCTTGGAGCTGGGGAGGAGCAGCAGCACCACAATGGTCACTGGCCATGGCTGGCACTGTGACAAATGTCCTGTTTTCCACCTGCAGGAGACCAAACTGCTCCCTGTGACTGACTGAAAAACTACAGCCATTGACAAAACCCTTCAGTTGTGCATCCAGCACCCACAAACAAGTGATATATAAATGGTCATTATCTACAGCTTTTCCTACCATTTCAAACTTGGAAATGCTGGAGCTTTGGTTGTCCTGTACCCTAATTCTGCTCTCCCACAGCTGCATTTTCAGGAAGCAGGAATATTGTTCAAAACAGGGCAAATTCAACATAATCCAACTCTAAGTAACTAGATTGTGACATTTCCCCTTACCCAGACTCCTTCTAAGATTTTTGTTTTTTCAGTTCTTCACTTTACAACCTGTTCACTCTTAGATATAACCCTGAATCTGTCTGACCTCATCCACTTTCTTCTTCCCAAAAAACCCCTCAGAAACAATTTTCTGAGCAGCTCCATTGTCTGCACTCAGCAGGGTGGGACTCCAAACTCCAGCCTAAACACAGCCTTGTGGAGAGTTTAGTTCAGGCATGGCTTGAAGAAAAAGGCCATGAAGCCATGCAATTGAGAGAAAAGTAACAGGTAGTTGTGAAGCAGTTCCAAAGCAGTTCCCAGCCTGACTTCTATAAACAATTAGACTCTCTCAGGCATCATTGTATAAACAATAAGGTTCTCAGGCAGCCTTCCCATAACAAGTGAAACACCTTCTCTGGGAAAAGATGGCACCCTGGGAACAGATATGGAAGTTTTGGGAACCTTGCATATCACAGTGGGAACACTGGTTTTATTTTGTGTAAACAATCAACGGTATTGTAAAACAAAAGGAGTGGTTAGAGTTTTCTCTGTTAGCCTATCATGAACCTGGATTTTGGAATATGCATGAAGTTCGTTAACACTATTATTTAAACTGGCTGATCGATCAATAAATTGAGTCCGATGCATCACAGGATGGTCGTTCTCCCCTCACTTCAACACAGCCTGCTCTCACTGCAGCTCCAAAAGCCACCTCCACACGGGAGTGATGTTTCCCCAGAGATGGCAATCAGCCCTGAGCCCAGCTGCAGGAGAAGGGAGATCCTGTGCAGTCCATCCTACTCCTGCCTTCTCACTTCCAGCAATTGTGTGCTTGCTGCTCCATCTGGGATCCCTCAGGGGGAGAAGGCTCTGCCCCCCGGGCAAGGCTGGGCCAGCTCCTCCTCTCCTGGAGCCCGGAGATGTTTCATCCCTGCAGCTTTCTCTGAGGTGCCCGGATTGTGGAGAGCTCCAGCCTGGGCTCAGCATGTCCGAGGCAGCAGAGGGAGCCTGGCACACTGCCCCTGGAGTGCTGGAATCCATTTCCCACTGCTGTGTGAGAAGGGTTTCAGATCTGCATCATTCCTGAGATATGGATCTTTATACATTTCTAAATATGTTTGTTTAACAGGCCAATTAGCCTCTCACTAATCATCTCTCATGCTGGGTAAGAGTCTAGCAATGTAGACAAAAAATATACAGAATATTCCAGTTATTCCACTCCTCTGACTCTCCTGGCTGGGCCACACTCAGGAACATTTCCAGTCTCCCTTCATCGTGTACAGATGAATGTGCTGCTGGTTTACATTTTTTAATACACGCTCCTGACTCAGGCAGAAGGAACACCATGATTTGGGAAGCCTGTTCACCAGACTGAGCACAAACAGAGATGTAACTGGCTTCCATGTGAGGATTCTGGACACTGTATTAGAGCATTCCAAGTCTACTGATTGCCAAGAGCTCAGTTAAAAATAAAATTACTGTTTTGACCCTTTCAAAATACCTGGGATGTGTTTTGATAAACTTTTTTATTTACTTTACACTATTATCATTATTTCTTACTACTCTCTTCGAATTTCTAACTGCTTACTGCTGACTTGTCTTATTCAGGGTTCAGAGTTTAATTTCTTGACCCACATCCATGAAATGTTTGCAATTATAAAAACATGATAATCCCATTAAGTAGCTGTAAAACCAGTTAAACACAGTAGGAATATTTTTACAGGAGAAAATTATATGGCTCTGCAGAAAATTTTACAAGGAAAGATATTTAAACAAGTGCTACCTCAGAAGTAGCACCATATGTTCCTTTACTTCAGCATGAAAGACAAAACGCCTGCAAAATGAAAAGCAATGACTTTTTCCAGAAGTTACTGCCACGAGATTTTAAAAATACACACTTATTTCAAGTACCAAATAATCAGAGCAATTAAAAGACTAACAGGTTGCTAAATCACGCTCAGGACACACAACCGGGTGTTTGCTCTGGTTTGTAATTGAATTGCAATTCCAATTCAATTGCAGATGAGAATAGGAGCCGTATTAATGTCTCTGTAACCTCTGCCCAGCTCTGAAACCTTGGCCTGCACTCGGAGCACATTTTGGCTGAGAGGGGCCATTTAGGGCTGGCCTGGCACGGCCGGGAGCGGCTGGAACTGCAGGAACTTTGTGCTCCGGGCAGGATCGGTGCTGTGTCCTGTCAGCACAGCTCCCAGCGCCGGGAATGTCCGGGCTGTCACCCCGGCATGGCAAACCCCGGCTCCCAACACCGGGAATGTCCGGGCTGTCACCCCAGCATGGCAAACCCCGGCTCCCAGCACCGGGAATGTCCGAGCTGTCACCCCGGGATGGCAAACCCCGGGAATGTCCGGGCTGTCACCCCGGGATGGCAAACCCCGGCTCCCAACACCGGGAATGTCCGGGCTGTCACCTCAGCATGGCAAACCCCGGCTCCCAGCACCGGGAATGTCCGGGCTGTCACCCCGGCATGGCAAACCCCGGGAATGTCCGGGCTGTCACCCCGGGATGGCAAACCCCGGGAATGTCCGGGCTGTCACCCCGGGATGGCAAACCCCGTGCTGGGGAGCTCCGGAGCCGGCCCCGAGCCCTGGGCGGGGTGAATCCCTTGCTGAAGTGCCCCTGCTGCAGTGACCTCGCCCAGGACAGCTCCAGCTTTTGGCAGCAAGCAGAACCTTTCCCCAGCGCTCCCTTGAAGGCAGCCCCGGCTCCGCAGGACTTTAAGCAAACATTTCAGCCCGCAGAGTTTGACAGAGAGCAGCAGCCACCTACCTGCCAGAGCAGATCTGCCGGCAGGCAGCCAGAACAGCTCCGAACCCCGAGCTTCTCCGTTCCACATCTGCCAAGGCACAGATGTTCAGCCAGAGCCTCGCCGTGCAGATTTATTTCTGCTAAGCACCACTTCCCCCTCCCTGGCACACTCACAATATGCCACACTGTTGATGGATGCTGAGGGCCAGATGACCATCTTGCCAAAATACTGTGTTCTCTCTTGTTCTAAAGCTCAAGAATGTTCATTTTCAAATTTTATTCTGATGGAAGACAAATGCTCCTCTGGATTTTACCAGTTAGCAGCCTGAAATCCACAGCAGAGCACTGCCCACGCCTCTGGTGGTACCAGCACCTTCATTTCCCAGATCAAAACAACTACAGCCACACAAACACTGTAAGAGTAAAAACAGGCCATGAGGAACAGGACAGAAAACAGAGCTTTCCTCCAGAAAAGCTATCACAGCCCTTCAGGTGGGGATCCATTGTAAATCACTTTGTGTGCCAAGACATCTTTAAGCAGCCCTGTAAATGCAAAAGGTAGATTAATGGCTTCTAACAGGAATGCTGCACACACAAAAGAGAATTAAAAATAGCTTTGTTTCCCACTAGCCCAGTTCAGGAAATTCAGGAAGGAAGCATTGCCTTAAAAGTTGATTTTGAAAGGAAACACATTGAAAATGTTTGTCTCGAGCTCATTGTTCATCAAGGTGTTTTCTAGGCATGTGAGTAACTTCAGCCCCAGTTTCTACACCATGCTGAGAACAGATTAATCTAATAAAGCTGTTAGAAAACTGACATGATGCAATGGCATAATCAGCAGCAAAACCTCAGGAAACCTGCACTAATTGGTGGCTGATTAATCCTGTCTTGTCTTTTGTTTAGCTCATGGTTCCTAACACACAGGTGATGATGACAATATTTCTGTGGTTGTTAAATTGTTTCCAGAAGTATTGGTAAGAGCTGCAAGCAGAACCAGGCACTACTGACAGGTGTAACATTTCCTCAGGGTAACTGCACACCCACAGCTCTCCATACACATCAAGGTCTCACCTCCATAAAGACATTTTTTCTGGCTGGGCTGCCACCAGGGGAGCGTTCTCACACGTAAATCAATGTTCCACACATCACTGCTGCCCCAGCCCACACACAGGAGCTCTCCAGGGCCACACTCTGTGAGTTCATCCAGCCAAGCTCTCTGGGCAGAGCTGCCTTCTCTCCTCACTCACACAACTCTGCTCCCAGAACCTCTGCAGGCTCAAACTCCTATTTAAAAGTTGAGCAAGGACAGGACTTGACAATGGCTTTGCACAGCGAGCAGGGAGCAAAGGAAAACAGCAATGTCCTCCTCTGCCCTGGGTACCCCAGGAGTCACAGACTTGCTCTGGACCTTTCAGATGCTCACAGAACTCCATGGAACTCAGAAAGCTTCTGCAGCACAAACCAGAGCAGAATTTTGGGCCTGAAAAGGACAGACATACTGCAAAGGCCATTTCCAGAAGAGGCATAAATGTCATTAATCTGATGACCAATATGTTACATCATCTTTCCCTCTGATGGTGAATTCAGCACATAACACCAAGGCTGTGGGTCCAATTTCTACACTTAAAGAGTTGGACTCAATGAACTTTGTGGGTCCCTTCCAACTCAGAATAAGCTGTGAACCTGTGAAAATAGATGTCACTGAATATTTCTTCTGCTACCTTTCAGATCTGCCATACACTTGGGTTTGGGCTTTTCAGCATTTGGCTTCGTGTTCAGAGGGAGAAGTTTTCTGCACAACACATACATGAAAACACAAGTCCACAAAACCAGAGCAAAAAGGGGTGCAAGGTCTGATTACCCCCATGTCTGATGAGCTCTCCCCAAAATCCCACAACTCCCCATGGTCAGCAAACCCATCAGCTGGGCTAAAGGCTATCAGAGCAATTCAGAGCAATTCTCCAGGCATGGAGAATAAACACAGATGGAGCTGGGCATGGACAGACCCACAGGGGGCAAACCAGCACCATGCCAAGCCAAGCTCTACAATCTCATCCACCCCTGGTTCTCCACAGACTGGCCAAGCCCTCGGTTAGAAGCTGAACTCTCCCAAAAACCATTCCCAGCCATGCAACCATGTCTGCTTGCACAGATTGGGCACTTGGGCCCCATACCAGCAGCTCCATGAGCTGAGGTGCAAATCAAGCAGCTGGCTGAGGCAGCAGCCAACTCTCCTGACACCTGACAGACCAGAGAGCTTCAGGGTCTGGCATCAAAGTGCTCCTGCTTCCCTGGGGAACAGCATTTCCCAATAACCAAAATGCAAATACTATCTGGATTTTTCTCATTCCAGGGAATAAAAACCTACCAGTAACTTTTATCTTTCACTACAGATTCTTGCCCAAGATTTTCCAGAGCCTCTTTGCTTCCTGTCCATCATTACGGGTTTCTGAGCAGCACTGCACAAATAAATAAATCAAAATCTAACAAAACTGGGAAGGTATTAGAAGTACTTAAAGTGTTAAATTTGAGAAAAAGCATCACCTGACTGCATCTTTGCAGTCAAAATCATGTTTCCCCTGCAACAAGGACAAGGAATATTCAAAAATCCTAAAGTGACATGCAGGATTAATATCTAACATCAACTGACTTAAAAATACATGTGCTAAGTGCAGCTCTACTGAGCACAAAGCAGACACAGCCAAGGTTTGCTACATCCCAACTACAGATCTTTGCAGTGATAAATTCAGCAGTATTTTGCTCTCAACACCAAAAGAAATTGTTTCTCATTCAAACATTCTTCAGCAATCCTCCTAATATCCATTTTCCAAAGTGACACTGGAATTAACCGTCAGGTTTTCTTAATTAAGAAAAATGAATAAAATAAAAACGCCACAAAACAGGAAAAGTAGAATAGAATAAGCTGCTCAGTGCCTGAAGGACACACTTCAGGGGGCAGCTGATCAGTAAATACACTGGAATTTGCATTGCTGTACAAAGTGGGTCATGCCAGCCCTTTGTGCTACATCTCCTTTTGGAGTTCCACAGGCACCTTTTCAGGATTCCATGGATACAACTGGCTGTGCTTGCAATATTGCAATCAATACAAGGCATCAACACTGCTCTACTCATTCTTGACAAATCCAGGATGATGGAGTGGCTTGAGAGCACAAAACTCTGGGATCTGTGCTTCCAAGGCAGTCTGATCAGTCACTTCCATTCTCTTGACCAATGCAGGAATTCAGGCTGAATGGGACATTGCAGTCCACTCAAAAGTGAACAAAAAAAAAAGTCAGCATTTGATTATGTTCATGGAGAAGCTAAAACACATAAAATCCCAAAGTCTTCACACTGAAATTAGGATTTGTTTCAGTAAAAACTCAGGATCTTTTCTCCAAAATATGTGCACATGCTGTGGTTGTGAGTGGTCCCAATGCAGCCCTCAGCAGTGTTGGCTGGAGGACAGGCCAGGCATCAAATTCCAACAGCAGGAATGAATCAAAGGGTTCTCAGCACCTGTACCTGGAGGAGACAGATTTGGTGACTTCTGCTGCTCAGTTAACACTGAAGAGCCTTTGGTCTCAGTGGTTGGAGAGCTGGTTAGGAAAAGATCATTGCTGCAATGCTTTGTCATGTTTTCTTTCTGGACTTAGTGACACTGCAAAAACCTAAAATTCAAAATTTAACTTCAGGTTACAGAGATTTCTAAAATGGACCCAAACAAACAAGGTGAATGACAGTGACAGACAAGTGACTTCATTCAGAGCACTGCATGAGCAGGGATGTTTAAGCATCATGTTCTTTCTGGGCATCCCATTTCAGTGCAAGGAGTGAAGGGCTCAAATCCTTGGAAGGATCTGAGTCAATGTGCAGGTTCTGCCTCACAGCAGTCATGTGGTTGTGCTTGATATATTCATCTGCCTCCAGTGGAATGTTCTTTTTGTTTCTCATAACCCAACACTATTTTTAGAGGCTCATCTTAATGTCCTCAGCAACGTTTGCTGACCACAGAAGTCATCAGATGGATTTTGAACATCACTAAAGTTGGTTCACTGTAAACCAAAGACAGGCTCAGGAGCCAAGAGGGGATGTGGGTCAGGAATCAATGCTTTTCTCCAGCTGCACTTGGCCTAAATGGAGCTTATCACAGAGTGATGAATCAGCCTTGCACCCTTGGTAGCAAGCACTGACATTTTCCTTTGAATCCAAGTCACAGGTACAGGCTCCAATGTTGATCAAGGCAAATTTTCACAGCTCACAGGAGCTTAGGGAGATGCACTGAAAGAAATCTGGTGAGATTTGAGGTCAAACATTTGAAGGAGCTATCTCACCACTGATCAGATCAGAGGTGTTTAATATTACAGGCATAAAGGCTCTGGAATAATTTGTGCAACCTTGAGGAAGTACCAAAATGGAGGAGATCTTTAGGAGACATTCCATACTGTGGCTGCCACATGGCTCACTGTGCTTTTCCAGCTATGACACATCTTTTACTCTTGACAGTGCCTGAACTGCTGGTTCACTGGTCCAAATAACCACTCCATTCATTATAAGGACTTTTACAAACCACTAAAGTTCACATGAATTATGCAAATAAAAAATACAGGGTAGAAGAAGCATGTCCTTGCTGAGCTACACAGTCCAGAGCTGCTGCCTTCTTCACTCCCCATGAATGTTACAAAAACAATGCAAATATGCCCAAATTTGATAGCAGAAATGAGGAGTAGCACTGAGACTATTTGTTATTCACAGCCTTCACAGAATTGTTCATCTTTTAAGACAGCCTAGCTCAAGATAGCAGCTTTCCCATTCACAATCAATAAATTTGCACACACTTCTATGCTGCATACCAAATGCTCATGGACACAGATTACAATCCTGGCCCTCCTCTGTGTGCCTTGCAGAATTAAAAACACTTTAAAATAAATGTACAAGTCCACTAAATAAGCACAGAGTAAAATCATTACTGCTTCTTTTTCCAAAGGCAATTTTAGTTGATGCCCTTCACCCCCCATGTTATACTTGTATAACTCCTTCCCTCTCCAACAATTACTGCACTGCTTTATGCAATCAGCAAAATTGAAAGCTCTGTTTCAGTCCTTGCTGATTCTCCTCACAGAGGCCACCCTTGAACCAGTGAAGAAGCCCAGGCAGACAAGATTTACATCAAGATCATGACTTGAAGATGATTCTCAGTGCTCCCTCAGTAACTATATATCTCTGCACATGACAATATGACCCAAGATAAGCTGTGCTTCAGTTTACTAATTAAGACATAACTTACAAAGACATTATCAGCTCAGAAGCCAATGAATTTTCATTGCCAGTCATTTTCTTATGAACACAAGGCTTTATTAGAGCTCATTAAATACCCTGTAATTTGGAATGCCTTGCTGTCCCTTACTCCTGTCAACATCCCTGCACTTTGTGTGTGTGGCAGTACAAAATGTGAACCCCACACTACTCTGCCTGCCAGCTCTTCCCTAACTCTTAACCCATTCAGCTCCAAGCCCTGCACAGCCCTCCACTGTTAACTTCATAATAAAACTTAAAAATAAACAAATAAAAAACATTGAATAGGTGAACAGAAGAGACAGGACATTCTGACTGGCAAGTATAATACACACTACAAGGTTGAATGTATTAAACAAGCATCACTCACCAAAAATTACTGTAATATACTGACTGTATTGTAAGTGCCATAGTTCAGAGAATTTTACAATTCAATCACTAATATTTCTAAACCCATATTTTATTTTTCTAAACTTATGGCACTAACTCCAAAAGCTGTGTGAAGAACTGATACATGAGGTCCTGAGCTCAGGTTAAGGGCACTCTCTCTATGCAAGGGCTCAGACAAGGCTTTAATGTGAGGATTTGCCATTCTGGCACTAAAAGAATAGAATAACACACAGATGTGCCCACTTATTTCAGGCAGACAGCACCAATAGCCTGCAAACTCCTGACGAGCTCTCTGAGGTAAAGGCAAGTGGCTCACACCTTGACCCACTCTCCATGAAAAATAAATAAGCTTCTCTGCTGTTTCCTGTACACAGCAAAACAAACTCCCACTCACCACTCAGAAAATACATTGTTTCTCAGAAACGCCCAACGAAATAAAGAAAACAGAAGATGAATATGCCAGCTCCATGGCAGGTGTACCACCACCACAGCCAGGGGTGGGAGCAGGGCTGGCTCGCAAAGTGGGGACATGATCACTCCCGGCGCTGGGATGGATCAGCTGCCCGTCCCTCCCGGGGCCAGGGACATTCCAGGGGACACTCCAGACACGGGATGGCCACACGTCCCCAGTCACGGAGCCAGCGCGGCTCCTCCCTCCGTCCCGCTGGGCAGAGACGGGCACCGCTCCGGGGCTGCAGGAGGCCCCGCACGGGAGCAGCGCCCAAATCCCGGGCAGCACAGACCAACAGGGACCCTGCTCCCAGAGAGCCCAGGTACGCTGGACATGGCTGAAGGGAATGCCTCTGTTCCATCCAAGAACGGCCGAATTAGCATTAAGTCCTCACTGCAAAACACAACCACCAGGATATGCACCCTCAGGGAGAAAGGAGAAGCCAATAAAACTTGGAAGCAGTGATTTCCCAGAAGGTGCTGGGGTGTTCTCAGTCCCACTGCAGCAAGCCCTGCCCCCAGCGCCTCGGATCAGCCTCTGAGCTGGGCAGGAATCAGTGCTGAACATCCAGACAACGTGTGAAACCAGGCTGTAGCCACGATATTTTCTGAAAAATCCTTTCCTTAGGATTTTTCCTCCTGAGAAGCCGGGAGGCCTCAGGAGCAAAATGTAAACATTGATTATCTGCTGCTGTGGAATGCAACAGGTGCATCTGGGATTGGTCTCATGTGGTTGTTTCTAATTAATGGCCAATCACAGTCAGCTGGCTCGGACAGAGTCCGAGACACAAGCCTTTGTTATCATTCTCCTTCCTTTTCTATTCTTAGCTGGCCTTCTGATGAAATCCTTTCTTCTATTCTTTTAGTATAGTTTAATATAATAGATATCATAAAATAATAAATCAAGCCTTCTGAAACATGGAGTCAGATCCTTGTCTCTTCCCTCATGCTCAGAGCCCTGTAAACACCACCACACCAGGCCACTCTCCATAAGGAGAGGCTCAATCTGCCATTGACACAGCCAGAGTTTGCTGCAAGGATGATCCACTGCACACTAAAACATTCACATCTAAAGGAGTTATGTCAGGGAAGTTAAGTACATGGAATTGTAAACCTCTCCCAAAAGTCCTACAACGTGGCTTTCTAGCAGGTTCATTGTTTTCATACTACAAAACACATTTTCAACATGATAAATCACTCCCCCAAAAAAATGAGTTGGGTAATGAATGCAGCATGCTGTAGTCACATCCATATTCACAACTCATGCCCCAGTTCTCTTACAGTGTGTAACAGCCAGAACTAATTTACAAGTCTGACATCAAACCTACAGAGCTCAATTGAAAGATTCTGATTGACAAAGCTTCAGAGCTCCACACTTCTAAATTAAATACCCAAAATAAACATGACATCACAAGAAAAAATTCTACTGATCCTGGTGGCCTTTGGTTTCACTCTGCACGGTGAGCAATGCTGCCCCAGGCTCCAGCTGTGCAGTGCTGGGTGCCACCAGGACAGCTCAAATCACAGCCAGAGTGTGTGCAGTGCCATTGATGACAGGCAGATTATTTGCATTTCAACTTGAAGAAACATGAAGTGTAAGAAAACACACATGGAAACATGACATCATGCCACTCTTGAGCCAGCCAAGGGGAGCTGTTTGCACAGAGAGGGTATCACTTCACTCAGCAACATTGTTAGGAGTTTTTTCTCTCTGGAGTCACACTGCAGTTTCCCCTTTTTACTCAGTGCAGTGTTTTCTAATTTAATTTTCCTCCTCACAAATGCATTTATAAGAGAAAGTGTCCAAAATTTATGTTGAGTTTCTGTTTAGCCTGCAAACACCTTTGCTCAAGGAGAGGTGATGCTGCATCTGTTCTGTAAGAGCCCTCACACCTCCAGCAGTACAGGAGGTGTTAGTCAGCACTTTGACTTCTCTTCATTAATAACCTCAGCAGGAAGCAAGAAGCACACATGAAAGCCTTTGGATCCTTCCTTTCACACAAAAGTCAAAGCTCAGAGTAAAACAAAGGACTTCTTAAAATAGAAAGTTGAAAATAAATCACTTAGATGAAAAAACCAACACTCAGACTGCAAATGCTGAAAGCAGATCAATTTATAGAGGCACTTACACCCAGATATCTGTGTCAGAGCTGAACTGTCAAGTGTTCTTCTAGGGTCTATTAATGCTCTCTTCTCAAAATGTTTTTACTGCTGGTATCTTCTCATCTCATTTCAGCAATCTTTCCATCCCAAATACTTCTGTTCTCATTACCCAGAACATTTAGGTGTGATTACAGCAAAAGATTATAATGTTTTGTTTGGTTAAAACCTCTAGAATTAAATACATGTGTTTTCAATTAACAGGCACCAGGCCAAATTTTGCTCTCCCATTTTCTGTCACTCCAAAGTCTAAGGACACTCATTTCAGGAAAATATGTAGGAGAACCATGAAGCAGAGGGTATTTTTAAAGCCTTATAAATCTTATAAATGAAAGCTGACATGTCATACAAGAAAAAATACCAAGATCAAACCTTTGAGCATAGAAGATGAGAAGAATTATGAAAGGAAATGTTATCACCTCATCCTTTATTCCTCCAGCTGTGCCTGTGAGCGAGAGGCTGAGGTAACTTCCCCCATAGCTTAAAACATGCATGAAGGCCAATGATTAATGCATAAACACACCCTGCAAAGCAGCTCCAGCTGCACACAGCACATTGCTGATGGCACTGCAATGTCACACTGCAGCCCCACTCTGGGAGCCACCTGCAAACCCTCTGCTCCACCCCACACCTTCACCTACAGCCCCAGCTCTGGGGAGGTCACACCCCCTGTGGGATCCACTGCTTCCCTGTGCTCACAGCACTGCAAATCCAGCTAAATGGGAGCTGCTGCAAACTCCCATTTCTCCAGGAATAGCCAGGCTGCTCCCAGACATGCTCCCAATTCGGAGCAGCAGCTCCAGGTAGAGAGTACAGCACTTTTGGAATGAGGTCTGACATGCAGAGGAATAATTTCTCCTCTCAGACATGATTCAGGGCCCAGCTCAGAGCAAGGAAGATGGGACAGGCTTGTACTGACTCTGGTAAACTCTGACTATGCAGTTAAATATTTTATTTTACTCCTTTAAATATCAAAACACGTTTGTCTCTGCTGTTTATCACCAGCACTTCACTCTTGCTGCTCACATGACAGCCCACAAGAACTACAATAAGTTTAGAACTTGTGCAAACTCATGACACAGATGTGCAAACATCTGTCAGCTACAGATCCTCCAGATTTGAAAGCAAACTGGATGGCACCAATGTGATATAATATTGTATGTACAGCATGGCTTTGGGATCATTATCAAATATTGTCCTTTTGTGCTGCTCAGCAGAGTTTGGGGCCAGGTTTCCAGGCCATTTCCCAACTCCCATTGTCACAATTTCAGCATTGCTTACAACAAGCCCAGGATTTTTATTGCCTACTCTCAGCTGGCAGGGTCAGGTACACACAGAACATCCAAATTCACATTTACACATTATTTTCACAACAATAACAATTTATAATGAGCAGCACTTCTACCACTTCCCCACAACTTTACAGTAGCTGACAAAATCAGAACACAAAACACCCAGAAGGACTCAGCCTTGCTGTGAAGACCAAGTATTTCCCTGAAGTTTAAAGCCTTTTCTTCACAGCAGAGCTGTCAAGAGTCTTACCAAGTTTGATCAAGGTCAGACAGATGTCAGAATTAAACCTCAAGCTTGCAGCAAATTATATAAATATAAAAGAAGAGAGGTTTGACAACTTTCTGGTGAGAGGAGTTGTCAAACCAAAGAGGACTTCTCTGTAGAAGTGCTTCTATAAAGCCCAGGGCAGGCAAAGCTCTGATTAAAGTCAATAAAGAGCCTCCCAGAGCAGCAGCTGCCCTCTCCAGCCCCTTGTGGCCTGAGTCCAACCTTTTGACAGCTGAAATATGCTGCACAATGGATGCCAGTCAGCTCAGGAGTAAAGTAACGACTGCTTTCACTGCACTGCTAGGAATGTGGTTCTTAACAAGGCTACTTGGGGGAAAAATCCCAAAAACAAACAGAAAGCCTACAGTGCTGGTAGCAGAAACCCCATATCTTCCTCCCCCTGTGAGTTTTAAAAATAAATACTTAAAACCTTGGATCACCTTCCTGCATAAACTGTGGTGGACTAATGAACTCATGGGTGCAAGAAACAAGTCATTTTTAGAAATCTGGTTCCACATTCTGTGCTACTTACAGAAGGTCAATTGTAAACCCAAAAATCTGAATGGAGAAAAATATAGCATTTAATGGAAGTTGTGTAAGACCACCTTGAATAACTTCTGTATTGCACATCTTCACATATTTGTCACACACTCACCTTTTTAATCCTTTCCAAGTCTTTAGAAACAGGAGTCTCTACACTTACCATGCTGGGGTTGGTCAGCCCTGTCAAAAACACACATTTCACTGAAATCAATGTGGATTTGCCCCTGCAGAGAGGGGCTAACTGAAGGCATTGTGCAAGTTAATCCCAACAGGTCACTGCCAAGTGTGACCTGTGTTGGGGACAGCACCCATCTCACAGCACATCCAACAAGTGGCCACTTCCACTGATGCCTACACAGCTTTCACAGCTGCTCATGAAATGGAAACACTTGAGCTCCACCACAGACAATTTGCTGAGGCAAAATCAACACTTTCTGTGTAGAGCTCAATTTCAAATCTAAGTGTAAAGGTCTGAGAAAAGGGTTTTCAACTGGAACACTAATTGCCTTCATGAGAACATCCCAAAGCACGTGGAAGAAATAAAAAGTAGCAGGCTATAGGAATTGTGCTAAGTCTAAAATGAGTGATTTCCCCAGCAGAGTAGGATGGCTGAACTTTGTAGCTTTCAAAATAACAAGATACTTACATTGTGACTCTCCTAAGACAAATAATTTATTTCCATCAGTCAGGATATACTGCACTTAAAACTAGGCATGTTCATTGGAAACCTTTCTAAAAGGCAGCAAGAACAGCAAAGAAACCCCTTCTTGATCTTCTTAAATTTTTAATTTGTTAAGATTAAAAATATGCAAACTCAAGGCTTTGAAAGGAGCTATCAGATTCATTTCTATTGAGCCTACTCTTATCTGGGGTCTTTTCCAAAGTTTATGGATAAGGATAAAAGAAGCCTTCAATCAATAAACAGGAAACTTCAAAATCTTTAAAATTACAGACAAAGCAGATTAGGAAGGTGGAAAGAAATTGGAGACACTCACCTCCACTCTGCTGACTCAGATACAAGCAGGACAAGAAACATAATGCAATTCCTGTCTTATGCAAACACAAATGCACCTGGGGACAAAGAGTTTACATCTACCAACCACAGAGCAGGGTCTGGGCTGCGATCTTCTCCTTGATACCCCACACCAACACTCAAAATGTATTTTCGCCCTACTTCTTTAATCTGCCCCACACCCGCTGGATGGACAAACGTATTCCAATGAAATTATCTGCTAAAGGAATAATGGTAACGCCAGACTCACTGCCTTTCATTTCACACCAAACATCATTCCTGCTGCAGAAATAGCTGCAATAACACCAAAACTACCTTAGCAATTTTCAAAGGGAGCTTTTGCTCCAAGCATTGACCCACCATTCATTCCGTTGTACAAACTCCTGTGGTGAGGGGACAGCTCATCTGTCACTTGTCTCCTGAGGGTCCCTTCTCTGCTGCCTCCGCTGAGGTGTTTGAGGTGCTCTGGGCTCCCTCCATAGTGCTGTTTGAGGTGCTCTGGGCTCGTACCCCTCACCTTGTGCAGGTGCTCTGTACTTCCACTGGGCGTGTGCTTCTGCAGGTGGTCAGGGCTGCCCCCGCTGTGCTTTTGGTGCTCAGGGCTACCCCCAGGCCTCTGCTTTTGAAAGTGTTCCGGGCTACTACTCAAAACGTGCTTTGGGATAGTTTCTGGGCTGCTTCCGCTGTGCTTTTGTGGTTCAGGTACTTTGACAATGGTTTTGTGGTGCTCAGGGCTCGGCCCTTTCAGGTGGTGATCAGGACTGCCAGAACCCCTGGGCTTCTGCAGGTGCTCGGGGCTGATACTCCTGTGCTTCTGATGCTCAGGGCTCCCTTCCCCCCGAGGTTTCTGCAGGTGCTCTGGACTGGTGCTTGGGTGGTGTTTGTGATGGTCTGGGCTGTCAGTGCTGCCCGTGCTGGAGGTGCTGCTGCCATCCCCCACATCTCTGATGTAGGCGCTGGCGGCCGTCAGCTGGCACAGGCTGATCTGGCTGTCGATGGAGCTCCGGCTGCCTGCTCCTCCGCCCTTCTCCTCATCCAGCAACACACACAACTCCTTCAGCTCCAGGTTCTCCTTAACCACTTCTTCCTGCCTCACTTCCAGCTCTTTCAGCTTCTGCAGGTACAGGGCCACCTCCTTGTGCATGACGCTGGCGCTGTACCTGCCCAGGCGCTGCCACTCGCGGGACACCCTCTTGCCCTTCTGCCGGTCGTCATCCAGGAAGCAGCAGAGGTCCCTCAGCTCCTGGTTATCTTCCTGCAGCTTCTGGTTGATGTCCTTGAAAAGAAAGATCATCATGGCAGAGGGGTGTCTAAAGGAATTGATGTTAAACTGTTACTGCAGACTCGTGTTTGAGCACTCCAGTAAGGCATAAATAATCCCATGTGCAGAGCTGGCACGTTGGAAATGCCCCGTGCTTTGAGCAAACAAAGCTGCTGTCCAGCAAAAACTTCCCTTAGCTTGGAGCTCATTTCTAATCTCCGATACAGCAGAAAAGTTTCAGATGTTTAATTAATTTTCATGCTAAATACCAGAGTAATTTAGCTCCCAAATTGGGCAAAGATTGTAAGTGCTCTCATGATGATCTCGCTCCCCTGAGAAATATTCACCTGCGAGTTATTGCTAAATAAAAGTGCAAGGTACATCAGAAATTGTAATCTCTCTTAAATCATTAATTATTAACATTTAGACTCCCTAAAGCATAGTCACATAAAAAGATGACCATTTTAGTGAGTTTTTAAAGAGAGGGGTGTGCTGGATTTTGTTTCTGATTGGCATAAAAAGCCTTGTCAGTTGTCACTTAACCAGGACTGCTTCAACCACTCTGAAATGAAATAATCTGCTTAAATAGATTTTCTTTCACCCTTAACAAAATGAAGTACAGGATTCTATGCCCTTCCCTAAGTGAGGAACAGTCTGAAGCAAATGCTGTGAAGTAAAAATGTTCAGGGCATTACTACAGCAGAATAAAAGCATTTCCAGCATTTTATCTTTCTAGTTTGGACTTGTGACCATATTTGTCTTTCTCCCATCATCTACATATCCATTCCTTATGAATGACATTACAGCCAGAGATTAGCCAAAGCTGTTAAAAAGTCAGTCTTATGGAAACACCATTTCAGTAAAGTTTCCTAAGGAAAGGAAGCTTTTGTGACTCCATCAGATTTAGGTGCATGAATGCCTGTGTTTGTCCAATTTTTACCTCAAATAACCTGGAATTTTAACAATTTCAACCTGTACTTGATAATGGCAAAAAAAAATCTCAATGAGGCTTTAAGGTGTCCTTAAAAGCCTCACCTAGTGAAACATGTTTGAAATGATCCCACAGTAGAATAAAAAAGAGTTGTGGAAGTGCACAATTCCTCAGTGAGGAAGCAGGAGACTCCCATCCAGCCAGGCATTCTTACTCATGGAGCAGTTATTTCACACAGGACAAAGGAGGGAGATTCCCAGACACCAACACAGGGCTCAAGAAATCTCCTTCTCCCAGATTCTTTCTGCAAGTTCCAGCTGAGGCATCTGAACAAAAGGAGGAAGTCAAACAAGACTCAAGGAGTTTGGAATTGAGAGAGGAATTTGTGACTCTGTCCTACCCACCTGAAGTGTGTTTGGTCAGTTATCTGGAAGATGCAGAAATCCAGATTTAAAATATGAGCTTCAGTTTTACTCAATACCACCATGGGTGGGTCTTTTTTTACCCTCAGACACCACCAAAGGGACACAAATCCTTTGCAGAACACAAAAACTTGGGAGGCAGGAACTGTCTTCCCCCACGAGCTATTTATTTCATGCCATGCCATTATCAAAGACACTTTCTCAATAATTCTGTCA
This sequence comes from Ammospiza nelsoni, assembly GCF_027579445.1. Taxonomy (NCBI): domain Eukaryota; kingdom Metazoa; phylum Chordata; class Aves; order Passeriformes; family Passerellidae; genus Ammospiza; species Ammospiza nelsoni. The sequence goes on from NC_080635.1 coordinate 4,044,704, forward strand.
TTTAAAGCCATTGTACAAGTGAAGAACTCTCTTCTAATGCACTTTCCTGTAATAATTCAAAATCCCACACTGCATCTCTGTCTCTTCTCTCCTTGCCTCCAAGCTCACCTCGCTGAAGGAATTTCCTGAAAATTCTCAAAGCAATGAGCCAGAAAATGCTCTGTAGGTCTCCCTACTCAAAGGTAACTTTCCAGGTCTATAATCCACAAGCAAGGTATTGCTCTGTAAATAACAACACTTTCTTCCCAGTCCTCAGAAGTGGGAAGGGAGCATTAGGGACTAAGCTCCTCACCCACAAGAGAGTGAAATTAAGAGTCGATAAAGCACTACAGACTTGCTCTGCCTCTGTCTGCAGCCTGCAGGAGCACGCAGCTAAGAATGGTTTGATCAGAGATATGTTATGTTACCAGATGTCTTTTCAGACAGTAAATTAGGGACTGGTTCTGACCATCCCAAACCCGAGCCCAAGGGTTTGCCATCCCCTGCCACAGGCTGCACTGCATCCTGGAAACGACCAGCTCTCTCCAGCAGCCTACAGCCTGCCTAAGTCTGTCTGAAATAGTGACAGAAAACAGCGTGAGCTACAGAAACCTTATTTCTGGGCACTTCAGGCAGGATCATTTAACCTCACTCACAACCAAGGAACTCTAACACAAAGCTGACAAGACTTCAGCATTTTTATCTACCCAAAAAATACCGGGGCAGAGCATAAACCAGCCGTGCCCCACCGCCTGCCTAATAGCTGGTGATCCCTTAGCCGGATACTTTGATTATTAAGCGGGATCAGACGCTTTTCACCCCGCTCCTCATGCACTTTTCTTGGGAGCGGCTCCTCCCAGACCATCCACCTGACGAGATCGCTCCCGGCGGGAGGCACCGCTCAAACTTCACGGCTCCCACCCTGCCCACCCCGCTACCTTCAAGCCGCGGATCTCGCAGAGGTGGAGCTGGAGGCGGCGGTTCACCTCGCGGATGAGGTTGCTGTGGTCCAGCATCGCGCTCATCTTCTCGGCCTCGGCGCGCCGGAGGCTGCGGATCAGCTCCTCCTTGCTCCACTTGAGCAGCTCCTCGTCCGACACCTTGGACAAGTCCTCGGCCGGGGCTGCTCCGCAACTTTCCGCCGCCACTTTGGACATGGTGGCGGCGCGGCAGCCCGGGGCACTCGCGGAGCCTCCCCGCGCTCCCGGGGCCGCCCCGCCGCCGCCGCCGGGGGAAAGGGCGAGCCCGGAGCCCGCGGGGTGCCCCCAGCTCCAGCGCTGGGCCGGGGGGAACGAGGGAGACCTCTTCTGGCCCCAGGCAGCGGATCCTGGAAAAAAGGAGGAAAAGGAGGAGGAAAGGGCGTGGAGGAAGCCGGGCCACAGGCTGGGGAGCAAACTTCCCCCGTCGAGAAGGAGAAAAAAAAAAATAGAAAAAAGATCGAGACAAAAAGATCCCCGAGACAAGCCCGGCTCTTGCAACAGGTCAGCGCCAGCTGCGTACGCCCGGTCCCCGCCGCAGCGCCAGGGATGCGCGGTGGCTCTCACGGTACCCGCCGCCCCCGGGCTGCGGGATGCAGGGGAGGATGCCAAGTGCCGATGCCGCGCACCATGGCGGTGGGCAGAGCGGGAATGAGCAGGGGACCGAGCGGGAATGAGCGGAGGCCGGAGCGGAGCGGGCGCTGCCGGCGCCAGTGGCGGGCGCGGGGCCGCTCGCGGCTTTTCAGCGGGGCGCGCGCCACGTGCGGGCGGGGGCGGCGCGGGCCCCGCGCGGCTCGCGGGCGCCCCCTGCCGGCCGAGCCCCGCCAGCGCGGCCGGGACCGGCCCGGGGCGGCCGCCGGGACGGACGGACACACCCGAGGGACGGACACGCACACCTGCGGCCGGGACACACCTGAGGCAGCGTCCCGGCTCTCCCAGCCGGTGACCGCCGCGCCCCGGAGAATGGAAGCACAAACGCAGCCGGCCGCACCTCCAGCAGCGCGGCAGGTCACACGCATTACATCACCGGCAGGCAGCGCCGCCCCGGCTCAGCGCGGCTCGCACCGAGCCTGGGGCAGCTCCTTACTCCAGCTGGGGGTCGCACGTCATAAACTAAACCCCTCACAGGAATTAGGCTTGGGCTGCTTATACACCTTCCCTAAGAATACTCAGCCGCAGTGTAGCAAGAGACTCACATTCCCCAATTCGCTCAGAGATACAAAGACTCTGCATAAATCTGCCTTGCAGATGATTTGAGAATGAAACTTGATAATCCATTCATGCTGCTTACAAAGAAAGATGAGACGGCAGATCTCAGAGGCAGAGGTGGATGAACTGAAACGATTAGATGAGTAATTGGTTGAATCCCTATTTTTCAATCACAAAGTTCCCCCTGAACAACCCCCCGCGGGCAGAGGAGGCTGCCTCGCTTAATGGGCCCTTCCTGCCTCCAGTTCTGCAATTTTAGAATTATGTAGTATTAAAGAAGATTTCTAGCTCTTGAGGGGAAAATTGAAGTAGTTAATGCCAGCTCTGGCAGATCACAGGGTTGTAGCTGGCTCTGCACAGGCAGATGCAGAACCTGTCCCACATCACTGTCCCAGCCGGCGCCCTTGGCATTCCCTGCCAATGGCAGAGGCCCAGCCCAAGGATTATTTTCTGCTCTTAGTCCTGTTCAAAAGTTGCTGCTTAAATGGTTAAATCAAACATTGTTCCTTTGTTCTTACTGCTAATCCTCTCCCTCAACTGCCAGCTGTACTTGACCACAATAAAAGTTCTCCTGCTCCTATCCATCCTGGGCTACACTTGGGCTTTTCCCCACTCAAGTCCTCCATGTTTCCCCTCCCAATTGTCATGAAGAGATGTTCTTTCAGCTGATCCATTTTCCATGTGCCTCCAGCCTTCCAGGCACATGCCAGACACTCTGGTTCCACAGGAAGGTGGCTCAGCTGCAGGAGGAACCCCAAAGCCATCCCTGTCCATCACAAGAGCTCCACCCAAGCCCAGAGCTTTGCCAGCATGAAATTCCATTTCTTGAGCAGCATCAAGTATTGTGTGAAAATTTTATTTTCTCTGCAAACTCTATCACTCTCTTAAATCCCCTGATTTTTTTTTTCCACTGCAAAGAACAAAGCTTGAGATAAAAGCATCTGACCAGCCACAGCAAAAATACAGTAAGAGGCCATGAAAAGGAGCTGTCATCGTTTCTGCCCAAATATATTTCATTTTAATGCAACTGAAAAAGAACAGCTTGGCAGCAGTAAATAAAGGCTTTTCTTCTTCTAATTCAGCAGTGTATGAGTTGAAAGGTCACATGATGTCGGATTTTTAAAAGTTCAAATTAATTTCCATCCTTGAAATAAACAGTTAACTGAAAAATGTCCAAGAACTTTTTAATCCAAAAGCTCCAGGGAAGAGTGCCCACTTGCCTCAGTGTTTGCAGCGTTTCTCTGGAGCAGCATTTCACAGCTTTGATCAGGAGGAGCCATGGAAAGCACGGATCTGAGAGGAACAGCTCCAGGGGACACCGTGTTCCCCACAAATACAAAGCACCTCCACAGCTGTCTCTTCAGGAGGCACAGTGTTATTTCACAGGCACCAGGGAGATAGGGGAATTCATGGAGCATGGACACTGGAAGCAGTTCAAACTTCAAAGGCCTGGGACAAATGTAGCTCTAATAATGAAAGCAAAAGTGTATCAAGTGAAACTAATCTGGAACATTTCTATAAGGAGAGGATCTAATTTCACATTCACTCACACTGGTGTAACAAGATCCAAACCAGAGTGGAAGTGCAACATAATTACTCCCATCTCCTTTAAGTTTAAAATTTTCCTCCTAGCCCACCTCACTGCCCAAATGCCAAGAACTTCCCTACTCCTGGGCTTTACTCTCAGGGATGAGGACCACAAAACAAACACTCTGCTTTTCACATCAAAGCTGCATTTTTGCAATACTCCCCTGAATAATTCTCATTCACAGCCTGCAATGGAGAGTCTGGGCAAATGGGTTTGGAGACTGCAGTGCTGGGATTGCTGCAGCCCCTGTCCTGTCCATCCCTGGCAGTTCCTGTCCATCCTCCAGCTCCTTCACTCCAGGTGCCAAATGCCAGCAGCAGTGTGGATCCACAGCCAATTAAACCTCCATAGCTGGCCATGCTTTGCCAGCCCAGGAACATTTCACTGCCGTGTCCTGCTCATGCCTGGACATGCAGACACCAAGGAATTGTTGCTGGAAAATTTCTCTGGCATATCCTCAAGGACTTGCTTTCATGGCTGTCTGCAGACCTCCAGTGCTTTGAGTCCCTGACTGCTGGGCAATCTCTAAGGATTATTATAACCAATAATAATTATCTGATGATTTTAAACTCTTGGACATTTCCAATGAGGCCCTAAAGCTGTTCAATAGCTCTCTGCCAAAAATATGTCATAGCCAAGTACTTGCCTAGCCGTCATTTTACACAAAGATGGCTAAACTGTTTTTGTTCAGACCTTCCAAAAATAGTTTTGAGAGGAGTTCAGACTTGAAAAATGTCATTCCCAAATTGGAAGTAAGTGGAGAGAGCTTTAAAAATGAAAAGTTCAAGTAATTTTAGTTACAGTTGCTTCTAGATGTTGCTCCCATCAGTCATGTGTCTGGAGCTGACACCCAACACAGCATCCCCAACATCAGCTGCTCTCCAGCACAGCCTGTCCCTGGGAGAGCTCCTCACCTTCCCATCCTGGCCCTGCAGAGTGTCTCTCCCCCATGGCACACCCCAGGCATGCATCTCCTGCCTGCCAGCCTGGCCATTGTTCCCTCATTGGTGTCACTGTCACAGCCCTCTCTGTCCATCCCTAGGTTAAAGATTTCCCCAGCAGCTTTGCCAAAATGGTTTTGCCTCATTTGGCCGGGTGGACCCCACCTCAACACTTCCCAACAGTCCTTGACACCCAAAGAGGGTCCCATGGTCACAAAAACCAGATCCCTGCTGTCAGTGTCCCAGGAATTACTGCCCACAGGATCCATTCACTGCTCCTCCATCACAGGATTCACATCCCAGCCCTGCCACTCCTGCACAGCATAAATGACATAATGCATTTTACAGTGCAACACAGATTAACTGTTCCTAATGGAGTCTCCAGCAGGGTTCAGAGTGTTGGTGCATATCAAAGTTAATAGTCTGACCCCAGGCCATCCACACAGCATTTCCTGCTTCACTGCATGCCCACTGCCACTGCACAAAGGATATTATGGGTAATGTCATCTGGCTAAAGCTGGCCACAAACAAAACCCTTCAGTACAGACACCTTTGTATTAAAGCCTTTACAGATGGAATCCTCGTCCTTTGCTCCTGAGCTGACCCCAGGTGAAAGTAAAGGCCAACTCTGAGCAAACCAAAGCAGGCAACATACACTTTTCTCATCCCAGAAATGCTTTGAGAGAGAAAGAAGTTCATGTATTTCCAGCTAGGAGAAAATGCAAAAGAAATCTAAAAAATGTTTTCAAAATAATAGTCTGAAGAGAGGGGGGAAGCTCAGCTTGAATTAATCATTGAGCTTTTTAAAACTTCAGAAGTTGTAACTTAAACCTTTTTACTTAATTACTTATAGTAAATAGTTTCTATTTATTCTGTAAGAAAACTAACTACATAAAGAGTTTTTTCTTCTTGAAATTGTTGAGAAGTTTACCTCCATATTTCAAAATTCAGAAATTCTCACAAAGCAAAGTTTTCTGTGAACTTCTTCCTGCTGCCACCTACACCTTCCTTATAGTCCAGCAACCATGCAAGTGCGAGGTAAGCTGGGTCAGCTTTGTGAGTCAATGAAAGAATAATGTTAAAATCTGCAATTTATGAATAATAACTGGTTTTCTCATGGATGACTGCACTGGTATGGCTCACAGAGGCTGTGTGGGATGCAAGGGAGGTGGGAGGAACACACAAGGCCAAGGATGGAGATGGAGCAGGTCCATCCCTGCTGGCAGAAGCCTGCATTTGGAGCAGACTAAACACACCCTGACTCAGGCAGTCACCAAAGATGTCCCAGAGGAGAGGAGAATGAGAATGGGAATGTCCTGCTCAAGCTTAGGCAGTGCCTGTGGCCCAGCCAGACTGGCAGCTCTCACTTGGAATCTGTAATAGGATGAAAACTCCTGGAAGGTCTTACATAGGCACTTTGCCTTTTATTTCAGTTGCAGACTTGTGTGTGTCTCCTCCAGGACAAACCCAGGATCCCCAAGTCAGGCATTACTCACAGGAGGTGTGCAAGGAAAAGGCCACTCAAACTGACAGGGAATTGCTTCTGCAGGTGCTGGCCCATGCTCCTGAAGCTGCCTGTTCATCCCAGTGAGGCTCATGGAAATGCACATGCCTCAGAAGTGCCCAAGGTTAAACAAGTGGGCTGATGGCTGATCCTCAGAGACAGCACCAAATATGGGAACAGGCACCTTTCCAACCCAGCACAAAACATCCCTGAGACAATAACTTACAGGCATCCATAGATGTTACAGGGAAATCATTAATTGTAACATTTTTATGGCGTTGATTTTATCGTGGAGGGCTTGGCAACTTTTCTGCAGAGCTGACAGTTTGTGCTGGCTGGGATCCAACAGAGACACAGAACCAGAGCATCTGGGGGGTTGTTCAATTGTGCTCCCATTCTTCATTTGGGTAACACTGGGCTTTGCTTCCTGTTCATACTTGATTTGTGAGTTAATAAGGGGCCAGATGCTTCTTTCCACCATTGTTGATGGGAATAAAGTACATGCCCACATGGTGGGGAGTGAGACAAGGTGCATGTCCTACAGCATCATCCCTTGCTTCCCCAGCCCTGGAAGAATGGCAAATACTGGCACAGCATCCACAGACATGAAGATGGAGACCTTCTGTCCTCCTCTAAGACATCAATACAGATTTAAGCATTTATACCATGCTTAGTAAGCACTGGAATGAGATGAAGGCTTTACTGATACTTGTTAATAAAACATTTCTACAAAAAGTGATTACTCACTGCATTGTTTATAAAGCTGTGTGTGTTTAGTAAAACCAATCTACAACAGGACAGAGCTCCAATGGTTTGTAACACTGTTCTTCATTTAGAACCATCTTAATTTAGCAAAAAACCATTTAAACCAGTCACCTGTCCACTCACTCTGGCTGCCTCATGATTATGGGCAGGATTTTTTCATTTACAACAGACGTCCCAAATGCCAGGTTCTGCCTGCAGTCTGGTGGCTCTGCTGTGAAATCATTGGTTATTTATTCACCACTTACTCTGTCCCAGAGACACCAGTGCTGTGCTGCAGAAGCCAATTTCTCCCTGTCTCTTGCTGCTCCACTGACAACTTCCACAGTGCAGCTCAGTGGGACTTCCAAATCATCCAAACTTCTCATCCCAAGGTTTTCACATCTTTACTAGGACTACCTATTTACAGAAGCAAAATTAGATTCTTTTGAAGATTTCCCTGGAGTCACTTTAAATACTAGACTGGTTTAAAAACACAAACAAAACCATTCATCCAGCCAAGCACGAGTCCTTGAGCACAAAACTGGAAACCAAGGAACACCCACAGGAGACATTTGCACATCAGTCCATATCAGTCTCCTGTCCTCACTGCAAGCCCAAGTCCATCTCAGCCCTTCCCACAGGCCAGGCCACAGCACCTGGAGTTCTGCTTCCCACAATGTCCCTCCTTGTCTGGGCTCCAGAGCCAGGCCAGCAGCTCATTTAACTGCAATGCTGCCCTGCCAGCCTAACCCAGGCTGCATCTGAGGGGTGCACAGCTCTGCACGGCTCCTGCTGCAAGAAACAATTCCAAGACAAAAGGGCTTTAACTTTTAGATGATAAAAGGCAGCAGGAGTAACACAACCTCTCCAGCAGATGTGGCTGTGATAACATTCATTTCCTTTATACCAGTTGCAGCTCTGATAATTCCCATTTCCTTATCCCTATTCTTTAAAACTGGGCTGTTTTTTCCCATTCCTTTTTAATTAAAAAACAAACAAACAAAAGGACAAGAACAGAACAAAAACCCAGAAGAGTAACAACAAAATCTTCCAACGTTTGGGCTGCTATGAAGTGAAGCATTCAGAGCTCATCTAACAGAACACGGCACTTCCTATTGAGTGCATTCCCTGTGCTGCTCCAGCAGTTTAAAACCACTGCAATATTTCCTGGGGTTTATATCCCACATCTGAGCAGTTCCTCAGAGGCTCTGCAGGAGCTGGGCAGTAACAGGGGTGAAGGAGCAGGCTCAGAGCCCTGTGGGCTCATGCACAATGGCAGTGAGCACAGCCTGACCAGCACAGCACACACCTTTTGCCATTTTGTAATTGCTACCTACAGATTAGGTTTTCATGAGAAAAATAAGCAAAGTTGCCCAGAAAAGGAGAGTTAAGGGTATGGCAGTAAAACTATCACAATGCCTAGTGGAGTTCTCAGTTTTAGCTGGAATTAAGGCCCAGCTGGATCTGAAGTCATTGCCTTCACATCAGCTGGAGACTACAGGACTGTAGAAGGAAGCTAACAGATAAACTGCTCACTTGCTCCAGCCCTGTGCAGACACCAATGGCTGCAGAAATTAATTAATTATCAGCTCTGACAATGGAATAAGGACTGCAGTGTATTACCCATGCTGAGCCTCATTCATTTATTTGCACTGCAATAAATGAGACCCCCAGCATGCACTGGGATCCCTTGGAGCTGGGGCTGTAGAGCCCCTAAAGGAGAGGACTGTCCTCAGTCTAGTCCATAAAAAGACAGCTCCCCTAGAATTTCCAAGATGCACCTTTAAACCTCTGGTTCCTGCAAAGAGGCAGAATTAGTTAAATCTGAGTGTCCCATTTAATATGTGGGCATTTCCCACTGCAAAGCTGCACTCACATTAAACTAAAGAAAGAACAAACCACAGCTTTGCTGTCAGTTCAGCAAACAGGAATCAACTGAACATTTCCCATCATGTCATACAGTGAGACTTTAAAGTTCTTCCTCTGGTTTGAGGCCACTGAGAGATGCATCTCCATATCAATGTGTGAGTGCCCCTCTCAGAAGGAAGGTGCACAGTAACTGCAAAGGCAGCTCATGAGGTTATTGAGTGAACAACAATGCCCACAGATCACCTTCCTCTGCAACTTTCATCTCCAGGAACACACTCCTTAATTTTTCTGCTGATTCCTCTCAGCAGGAAAAATCCATTAAATATTTAATTAGGCTGTGTTCAATATATTAGGTAAGTGAGCCACTCTATCTAGTGCTAACTAAACATTAGATGCTGTATCATTACAACACTGCTGCAATGATATGCACATTATTGGAGATTTTGGGCTGAACAGGAACAGCAAAACCAAAAGGAACACCCAAATCAGGATTTCTATTCTAAGCATCCTCCTTTGAGCTATTATTGCTTAATCAATTCCTGAGGAGAGGCATGAACTGGGCATTGGAGTGAGGGGGTTTGGGGCTTGTTTGAGTTTTTAAGGATTTTCTCTACTGAATTCATCAGTAGGGAAACCCTTGTGTGTGGCTTGCACAGCCACAGGCCAGGGTGGACATTCCAAACTGAATGAAACAGAGCTAAAACAGAGAGAGGGCAACTTAGCAATTCCAAGAAATAAGATTTAATTTAAGTAAAGCACAAACCATTCCTTGAGAAAGGCCAGCAGAATCCTGCTGACCTCAGTCACTTCCCAGCAATTTGGGATGACACACACCACAATGTTTGGAATACACAGGGAGAGGAAAGAGAATCTCATTGCTGCACATTCTGTCCCAGCTGAGGTATGAAAAATGCCAAGGGCAAGTGGTTCTGAAAAGAAATGGATATATTGCAGTTGAAACAATTGTTTCCAACAAGGAAATATTAGACACCAAAAACCTCAACCCCAGCCTTCAGAGGACGAGCATTTCTCAGTTTGTAACATTAGCTAAACAAAGTGCCCAAAGACCTTTGCACAGCAAGCTCCTGCAGCTCCAGCACATGGGAACCCAAGGAGGATCTAACCCAGAACTGAGATTCCCTGGCTGACTCAGCCCCTGCTCTCAAATTGTAATTTTCTAATCTCTGTGGACAGGGACAGCTGGGCTCAGTCCTGAAGCACTGGGATGTGATGCCACCATCTAAACCCCCAAAAGTGACTAACAGAAAGTTTTGATTATGAAAAGAAACAAACTTCACTCATTTCTAATAGGAATTCAGTGCTATGGAGGCAGAGACCAGTTAGATATTTTAGAATTTGTCCCAAAAGTCACTGGCTCCAAAACATGACTTTCCATTATTTGCAAGGACTCTTGGACTCATAACCTTCTCAAATAGTCTTTACCAGCCTTGGTCCTCATCTCTTTTTAAAAGCAGAATAACATTTAGACAAAGAAAATGACAGAAACAAAATTAGAAGAGGGAAATAGCGAATAAAAAAATAATTAGGGAAAAAAAAATCACACTGCCTGCTTTTTTCTCTTGTCAACTAAAATCCTCACACAGTTGCAGTAATCCAAGTGGTACTTCCTTATGTTGCCAAAAATGCAAAGATGTTAAAGAGAATTTTGCAAGTCAGCCATGTGTCAGAAAATCCCAGCTGATTGAGCTTTGATAAATGCTCTTTTAAAAAAGAGCAAATGTGGTTGCATTCTTTTTTCCACTATGATGCCTTTTTTATTTTGCTGGGAAATTTTTTAACAGTGGTTCTTATAACCACTAAAATCAAACCATTTGGGAAAAATGCAGAGCACAGAGCCCTGTTGCAAACAGACACAAGAAGATATGCAGCTGAGAAATTACTTTTGGAAATAAAACAGGTTTTGGAACCAGACCATCTCCAACTTAACACAAACCCAGAATATCCCTGATCTATCACAGGCATTGGGGGAAGCAGTTTGGACCAAATTGAAAGGAAAACTTCCCAGAGGTTTTCTTCCAAGAGGATCAGATGTTGATGCTTCCCTCAAAAGCAGCTATTTATAAATAAATAAATAAATAATAGAATAGAATAGAAACTGTTATTTTCCATACAACCTTCCAAAGCTCAGACAAAATGAAGGACAAAGTCAGAGGGTTTCATCATGATTACAGACATAAAAAGAAAAGAGAACAAACTACAACCAGATCCCGTTCAAGATACTATTGCTTTAAAGACACTCCCCTTCTTCAAACAGTGACAGAAATGTGCTGGTCCCAGAGGGAAATTAAAAATCTTCTCATCTTTGTGCTATAATCTTCTTGTTTCTCCTCTTGCAGGGACACAAATCACTGCTCAGCCCCGTGACACATCCCTGTGCAGCAGGGATGGGCTGAGCTGTGCCAGGCTGGCCTAAACAAGGAGCATTTGGGGAGAGGGAAGCCATGGAAGGCATCAGACCAATGCAATGCAGGACAAAGCTGAGAGGATTCCTGGATCCATCTGCATAAACAGGAGCAGCCTGATGTGGATGGATGGGCACTGCAGCTGCTCACTTTGCCAGGATTCTGAGGGAAAGATGATTCCTGGTATGAAATCATCTTCACCAAGTTTACATCTCAATAATCCACTTAAAATGTACAAGAACTAATCAAGCTTAGTGGATAATGACGGTAACAACAGTCCATAGTAATTTCTAGCACTTTCTATCTTCAATGCACTTTACAGGCATTAACTAATTAATGGATAACATGAATTAAAAAATCAATGCATGAGCATAGCATATGATTAGAATCAACATTTCAATTACTCTCCTTATTTGACCACTGCATTTACAAAACACTTCTCGCTTCTTTACATGTGTGTGTAACAATCAGAAAGGATCCTGTACAACTTATCACAAAGCAATTTTAGAGTTTCAGAGCTGTCCTGTACACTGAGAACTCACATCTGCTCTCCTATTGTCCCTGAAATTCTGCCCTTTTTAGCTATTTCCACAGATTCTTGTTACTGTAATCCCTTTTTCCTTAAGCTTTGCTCCTGCACAGGGGATACTGTGAAGTTCCTGCAGCTCCTGGAGTGCTCACACCCAGACACAAAAGCTGCATTTGGGAACTTCCAGACCAAATCCCAAATGCCATTGCTTCTTCCCACACGGCAAAACCCCCAGCAGATACCTGGTGAGTGCAGCCCTCACTGATGCACCTCCAAAATCACCTCAAGTGCTGAAAACAGAGCAGTGCAGAGCTCTCCATGGGCCAACTGCTCTGGATCTGCTTCACAGGACATTGCCTTCAGCCAGAGCCTTCAGCAGATTAAATTAAATGCAATTGTATCTGTGCAGGGGCCAAACGTGGAAGTCTCCCACCAGGAGGAATTGAGGTTTTCAGAAACACAAAACAAAGACACATTTTGGCAACTTGTCTTCCCCTGCTGCCAATTTAAACCTTACAGTTTAGAATTACTTCCTTTCAACATCTGTTGTTTTGTGGCAAACAGATTGACCTTTGTGAGAGGGGAAAGTTCCTTCTGGGTTTCTTTGCAGACCACTGGCCTGCAGGGATGTCAGTGTCTGGATAACTCACACTTGTTAGATTTTCCCAACAGTTTTTGAGGGTTTTCAGGTACTAAATCCAACCCAAAGCCACGAGGACCCACACACATTAGCTACCACACACAGCCTGCAATAAACAGAAACCTCCCACAGCTGACAGGGTGAGTGCATTTGCCTTTTCTCCAAAACACCAATTTGCAGCATTTTCCCTGCTGGTGCCTTCCATCCATCTGCAGAGACTTGCAGTTTGTCCTCCTGCTGTTCCACGCACCTTTTCAATGAAAATTAATTCATGTTGCAGCATTTTCCCTGCTAGGTGTGTAGGCTGAGCCTGCCTTGCCCTGCTGCTCTCTGCAAGCTGCCCAGCCAGACTTTCCTGCAGGAATCTCTTTTCCCACACATCCCCACACAACGGTTGAGTGTTACATGTGGGCCAAAAGCATTTCTCCAGCCTGACACCTCCTTCAAAAGTTACCTTTTTCAAGTGACTTCTCTGCTCCTGTCCAGCTCTTCAGGAGGCTGCAGCCTCTCTGAGCAGCTGTTCCTGCTCCAATCCCCTTCCCTGGGTGCTGTTTCCATGTTCCCAGTCGATGCAATCAATAGCTCACTTCTCATGTTTGCCTGATTACATAAAGGAATATGGATCCAGTGCTTCCAGAGCACAGGTTGAGGTGACAAAGGGGAGCACAGCAGTGAAAGCCAACAGCAATCACTCAAACCCTGCTGAATAAAGTTCTTTGGAATAATTCAATTATCAGCTTCCTTTTCCCATTTAAATTCATTAAATGCCCATAAACTTCTAACAGGAAAGGCCAGCACTGATTTTAATCTTGCTCATTACCTCTCCTGCTTCTGACTAATAGGGCTGCAAATATTCATTCTCGTGTTAATTATTTTTTTATAATGTTATTATTCTTTAAAATGGACTCTTTCTTTCATTTACACAGAAGCTGGCTGGTGAGGTCTATATACTGAATTTTCCAGCTCATTGGATTTTACTTTCAGCCATGAAAAAACTGTGCAACTATGAAGACAAGTTTCAATCTGATCACCCCATAAAAGTTTTTGGACACTGTGGATGACAGAAGTGTGCTAATAAAGTTTTCTGAACCCTGAATGGAAATTCTCTTTGGAATTCTCATGAACAGGACAGTCCTAAACCCTTACCAGTAACTGTGGGGAATATTTCACAATTTTACAAGAGCAATAGTGAGGCAAACAGGTTGGAACTGGAAAAAACCTCCAGTGCCATTTTGCCACACGAGCCAGAGCTGTGAAACAGAAACATTTGGTAGCCACAAGGTAGGAATCAGATTCAGTGACAGAATTTCCCAAGCAAACAGAAGATGGAAGGGTTCCAGGTGCTCTGACATGGAGCCCTCCCCAGGAGTGCCCCTGAGTCCCTCCCTGTGTGCCACCATCACCCTGTGACCCCTGAGGAGGACAATGAGGGAAAACCACCCAATTTCTACAGCACAGGAAAAGGTTTTGGAAGAACAGCAATGAGTCCCATCTTGGGAGAGCTGGGCAGGGACGTTGCTCTGAGCTAGGAGATTATTTTAGACAAGATTCAGGCACTGGCCCAGAGCACAAGGAAATTTCCACTGCTGTTGGTACTGTGCATCACTGGGATAAATAAAGGCTTTCCTAAGCTGTCCCTTCCCCATTGCCTTTCAGAAGTACTGCAGTCCCGAAATCCAGCAAAAACTTGGAGACTGCAGGAAATGCAAAGTATTTCTCTTCTATAAAAATATTCTGAAGCAAAGAGGTATCATATGGAGCAATATTTCATGAGAAATTACAGCCTCATAACTCTGCTTTTTGCTTTTCCATTCAGCACTCCTACCCACCTGCTCTCCCACCCACACACCCCCAGCATTATTAATGCCTATGAAAGGGCATAAAGTTTTCATAATAAAGAAGGTTTTTGTCCATTTTCTAGAGAATAATGTGCTTCCTTCAATGTACTCCCTTGGGGGAAAATAACGTTTGGGTCTGCTCTAACTGATGCTCTTTCTTGGGACAATACAACCTGATTTTCTTTTGGATTTATAAGAGTTTGGTACTGAACTTATCAATCCAAATCTGCCTGGAGACACTGCTTTTCACTGACGGGGTGTCAGGTGTGCTGCTTGTTATACATCACCATCCCACACAATGTGTTGTCATGTGTAGAGCAAGATGTATCCTTGATCCTAAAAACTGATTCTGTGGGTTTTTTACCTCATTACTGAAAATGAGATTGTTAATTCTCAGTTTTTGTACATAAAATCTACTTCAAGGATATGCTTTGTTGCCATTTATTGTTTGCTTCTGGAAAGTTCTTGATTAGCCAGAAATTTGGTGATGTCATTAAATCATACACTTGCAAAACAACCTAAATAAGCATTTTCTTGTGCTAAGGTTAAGGCCAGGCTACAAATTTGAAAGTCAGTGGTGGAGCCAGGGATTTCAGCTGACAGTGCTTTAATATCTACAAGCTTAATGTTATGGTAAAAAACAGCAGGAGCAGCCCAGGCAGGAATGTTTTGGCAGGAGGGAGAAGCAGCTCTCAAGGCAGCCCTGTGCCCTCTAAATGCAAACCAAAGTTTGGATGTGCCCGTGGCAGTGAGGTGACACTGGCACAGAACAGGGAGCACTGGTGCAGGTGTCACACTGTGAAACTCCTGCTCACCTTCAGCAGCACCCAAAGCCTCCAAGCCCTCTGTTATTCCACTTCATGGTGACCTAGACTAGAAGAAACCAGGCAGGAGTAACTGCTTGTGTCAAGGCTTGTCAGAGCCTTCAGCAAGGATCGAGCAGGGAGGGGACAGTCCCCTAAACATCACTCACCCAGCTGAAATAACCAATTCCATAGCAGCCTCATCTGTCCATGAGAAGTACTGCATGGCAAGGAGGGAAACAGCAGTGGAGTGACTTCAGTCAGCTCAGTGAACTGCATGGGTTTGTTATTTAGTGAACATCACCTGGAGATAAACAGACAAACAAACCCCTGACCTACTCACTGAAATTTTCAAAAATAATTAATATGAGCACTAAAATGGCAGAAATTAGACATAAAGCATCAAATAAAACATAATAGTACTGAGGAGCCAAGAGTTACATTCCTCTCTGGCTTTTATATAGGTAAGTCAAATACAGCTTAAATAAACTTGCTCTGCACCTGTCTGTGAAGAAACTCTGACGCAGACTTTTCTTCCTCAGCCTT
Organism: Ammospiza nelsoni; assembly: GCF_027579445.1. Taxonomy (NCBI): domain Eukaryota; kingdom Metazoa; phylum Chordata; class Aves; order Passeriformes; family Passerellidae; genus Ammospiza; species Ammospiza nelsoni. The sequence goes on from NC_080635.1 coordinate 4,060,294, forward strand.
TGCCACCTATCCAGATGTGCCCACACGGAGCCAGTCACTCCATGGGGTGAGTGGGATCTCAGAGGATGGCTCAGCTCTCCGGGAGCCTCTGGATGCATCCCCAGCTCACAGACCCCGCGGTGAGGGCTGCCTGCCTCAGGCCCGCTGTGCCCACAGGGTACACAGGGCAGATCCAGGCCTTTGTGGCCGTGTGTTCCATCAGAGAGAGCTGGAAAAATGTGTGACTTCAGCACCACAGACCAGAGACCAAGGCTGGGAGCACTGGGAGGGCAACCCTGGGTGGGAATAGCTGCTAATGGAGAACAGGGTGCCCTGAGAGAAATCCCTGCTGGCATTAACTCAGTAGAGACACTGAGAGATGAGCGGGCATCTCCCCTGAGGGGGAATCTCCGCACAGCACAGAGGATGTTTCCTCTGGGGCTCAGAGCTTGGCTCTCCCTTGGAAAAACTTAAAAATAAAGAGGGATAAATGTGAGTGACATGTAACAGGCATGTGGACATCGCCCACAGCTCAAAATACCTGCAGCCTGCGCGGGCGGCTCCCTCCTCAACCAAATCCCCTCACGGCTCACCCGTGTCCCACAGAGATCAGCGGGGAAAAGGGCGGGAAAAAGGCGGGAAGGGCCCTGCGGCCGGCAGGTGGCGCCCGCACACAGTGCTGCCTGAGGGCGCCGGCCCCAATGCCATCGATAGGTATCAAATACACAGAAATTATACACTTACATAAATAAGTACATCAGTACTCTTCCGGCAGCCCGAGACTCCCTCCTGCTTTATCTCCACAGAAAAAAGGGGCTTCACTTCAGGCCGTGCTCCTTAACGGCCTTTGGAGCATCCCACACCTCCGGGCCTGCGCCTGCCTGCGGCCTCCTCTCCTGGTACTGGCCAAGAGGCAATGGCACCACAGAAAGCGATTGCAGAGAAATTTCCTTTTGCCTCCCCAGAGAAAGGCCCACGCCTTTTGTAACTCTCACAAAGAGCCACTTCCACGGGTGATTCCCAAGAATCTACCACCATTTTACAGGGTTTCCCCTCACAGTTGTTGTGTATGGACATGGCACACGACATTTTGTACTGCTGGGCACTTTGAGGTTACCCACTGAGGGGATTCCTTAAAAAAATCCAGGATTACAGAATTGTTTGATAGAGGATGGAAGCTTAGGCATGGCTTAGAGATGTAAATCAGAGCAGAACAGGATTCCTGTCTGAGTCTGTGCTTTAGCATCATTCCCTCAGCACCACACCAGGAGTCAATGCTGTCACACTGCGTCAGACAGAAATCCCTGTGAACGTGAGCTCAGCAAGAGGAGGTGAATGGTCTCAGTGACAGTGAGCCATGGCTGAGGCAGGGAAAGGACAGAAATCCTGATCCTCGACTGCTGCTCTAACCATTGGGACCATCCCTGTGAAAACTGCCACCTGATCTTCCTGCCTCACTCTCTTCTCTTGCATACAAGTCAGGAAAGTCTGTGCAAGTCAAATCAAATCAAATCAAATCAAATCAAATCAAAATAAAAACAAAAACCTGAGCAATTTGCTTTTACTGCAGTGTAGTGCACGTAAAGGTGACTGTGCAGTAACTCATGGTTACAGCTCTCAAACTGTGAGGAAATAAAACCAAGGCACATTTCCCAAAAGGACCACAGTCCATCCAGCTGCAGCCCATAAGCTTGAGAGCAGCTGATAAAATAAGCACTAAGAGAGCCAGAATTTGAGTGATGTAGCCACCTCCAAAAGCATTTGTTCCTAGAAATGTGTCTGGGAAATATCTTCCTCCCCCAGTGCATCGCCTTCCTCACAGAAAGGTAGGAGGAAACCATGCCCCCCCCACCTTAGAGTACTGAATTTTACTAAAACCAGTAGCTGGATTTCTATGGCATAGGACAATTCCCGCTCTTGAGTGATGCCATCTCACACTCTGCTCAATGATCTGTGCCAGAGTTTGCTGGCAAAGGGACCTGACAGCCTTGTTCTGCCTGTGGGGCTGGCTAAGTTCATTAGGCTTACAAGGGAGAACAAGCTCAAGTAAAGTGCACACATCACTGTGCCCTTCCTTAATTAAAATGCATGATCACCAAAGAGCTGACACCCAAAACACTGCCCACACAAAGCAGGCACACACGTCTCTCACTTAACAATGCTTTATTTTCTGTCAAAACTTCTCAGGCAAGGTATTTCATTGGTGGGTTTGAGTTCTATTTTTCAGGAGGGGCATAAGATGCTGCACCTCAAGGAACTGGGTCGCATAAGTTTCTGGATGTGTTTCAGAAAGCCCTTGAAATACCAAGATTTTCAAGATAATAATTGGAAAATATGTATATCTTTCAGTGACTTGATGACATTTCTGCAATCAAGATTTTGCAAAATACCATAAAAGCACTGACCTTCTTTTCTGCTGTTTCCCATTTTGCAGCTGATGGCAACATTCATACAAATCGAAAAGATTTACACCTCAGAAAGAAATATAAGCATCTAATTATACAGGTTTATTTGCAGAATGGGGAAAAAATGTCAGTCCTGTGCTGCACTTTTTAATTTTGCCAGACCTCAAGTAAGGAACATTTGCCACGGGTGTTTCAACACTGCTCTGCCCACTAAGTGTTCCAGAATATATGATCCAGGCTTTTTTCTATCAGCTAACTAATTGATTCTCAGAGAGAATCAGCTTTCACAAGGTGAGAAAAAATTATTTATGCAATCATTTTTTCTCACAGCAAGCACAGCTTTAAAGGAAATAAAACTTTTACTTGGAATATGATAAGAAAAAAGCATTTCAGCAAGCAGGATTGAGCTGGCTCATGTTGCTTCTGAGAAGAAAAATATATGGGTCTTTTTTTTAACTTTGTTCTATTACTTGTGATATAGAGGGTTTAGATTTAAGGTTATCTTTTTTATGTCCACTTTTATCACCAACCTTTCCAATGATCTTGTTCCTTCTGGCTGCAGAAACTGGGACACATAATATTATGCCATTTGCAACCCATTACAGAACGTTGTTCCAATGACTTGCAATGGAGTGCAATATAAAGCTGTTTATAAGGCAGTTACTTGAGTACAGAGTTTAACATAACTAAAAGATATTGAAAAGAAAGGCTCTCAGAGCCATCGTATTTTTATTTGCTCATAAAACTATTTTGGAACTTTAATGCTCAAGCATAAATTTAAGCCAAATTAAAGCGCTGAAATGTTTACTGAGAGTTGTATTTTAGGAACAAGTAACTTCAAAAGTATTAAGAAAACAAAAACTGAGATGTTAAGGCATACCTCTGCACAGGACAGCAAAACTCAAACAGGATGGTTTAGCTGGAAAACAGAGAGTTCACTCAAAGTGAGAAGTGATGAATAACCCTCTTATGAAGGTGCTTCACATGCACAAATCCCATCAAACACAAGAGGCTGAGAGACACATCCAAGCCCCCTTTGAACATCAGGAAAAACTCTAAATCAAATGTACATTTCCTTAAAAGGGGCAGGTCTTTGGGAGGTAAAAATAGCTGAGCTTTGCTAATTTAAGTCCAGGATTTGAAAGTGTTTTGCAAACAGTCCAGGCTTAGCACTGCTCCTGGGAAGTGAAGGTGTTATTGTGTCCTTTTTATAGGCACACTGCAGGAAGCAGATTTTTGCTCTCAGATTTTGAAACATCAGCCACGAGGTAGAAACAATTTTGAAGCACATCTGTCCTTAATGGAGTCAGGTCAGCTGCTGCTGCTGGAACGCTGAAGCATTAGTCTGATTCAGCACAGGAAATTCTGTGTTCCCAAAACTGAGGGGAGAGGAGCTAAAGGGGAGCACACACTGTGCTCTATCACACTGTGAGTGCTGTGAGGTTACTGACACCCCCAATCCAAAGGGAAAATCCTCTGGTCATGGACCCCTGTATGAGCAACCAGGAGCAGATGTGGAGGGGCCAGCACAGCACCTGATCCCAGATTATTCCAGGTAGAAGCTGCCCAGGGCCAGGAGAACCATTGCCCTACTGGAGCAGCCCTTTGGGGCAGGATCAGAGGCTGAGCTGCCTGGGAGGGGACAGTGATTCCCCCAGGGAGCTCTGTGGTGGCATTTGGCAGTTTCATTACTTTCCACATCTTCTGCTGGTTTGCGTTACTGCAAAAAGGCAGCATAAACTGGAAAAAGCACATGTTTTCAGAGTTCTGACAGTTTATACAGTGTGCCATGCAAGACAGCCCAACTATTTTCCTTTTCTGAAGAAAGATTCCCCTGAGCGAGCCTTAATTCCCAGTTCCAAACTGACTGGCAATTAGGAGTAGATGAGCACTCCACGCTCCATCACAATACAGTTACAACTATTTAAAACCCAATTAATTTCTTTCTGACTTTCCCATCAAGCTGTAAAGTTCCAGTTGGCAAGGATTTTTACTTTGATTTTGAATTCCTGCTTGGAAGATTAACTGAAAATGGATTTGGCTGGAACAGCTGCACCGAACATATTTTGTTTTATTTTGTTGCCATCTCAAATAACAATACTTAGCACTCTTCATCTTCAAAGCATTATACAAACATTGAGTCACATCCCCTCCCAACAATCTCGTGACATCACCTTCTGTGAATAAAATCATTCTCATTGCAGAGAGGTGGAGAAGCAGCAAGAGCTCCACAATCTGTGCGGGGTCACAGGAAAAGCTCTTGGCTGAGGCAGATGGAGGAGCCAGGGGCTCACAGGTCCTCACTTTGTTAACCTCCACTTCTGCAGAGGTGGGGGCTGCTTTGGTGTGGAGTTTTCTTGCCTTTTTTATTTTTGCAGCTCTGTCCATGCCAGGATAACAGCCATTTAGCCAGTTGTGCACGTAGCAGCTTGCAGGGGCTGTGCCTCTTCCTGCCCTGCCACCTGAGGCTGAGCATGCACAGCTGCGTCCAGGGCAGGGAGTTCCCTTTTCCCTCACTGAATAAATGGTATTTTGGGCATGCTCCTATGCAAGTGTGTGTCTGCCCTCGAGTCACTGAGGCCCATGAACCTGGCTACATCCAGCAGGGAAGGAAGGTGATCTTTCTCTTAGCCATACACTGATCTCCAAAGAGTTCACTGCCCGTGGGGGAAGCAGTGCCAGGGCCAGCCCTTAATCCCTGAGTGCTGTTTACTCAAGGCTCACACACTGCACATGTGGCTTATGCACCTAAATTAGGAACCTCAGGTGGCTCTGAACTCGCTGGAGAAAGGTGCCTCCTGTCAGGGGGTAGCTCAGAGACCTTCATTCAGGCTCTGCTGACGACAGAGGGTGCCTGTGCTCCTAAATTAGACATCTAAATCAGTAGTGTGTGCAAAGCAAAGTCGTGTGAACACATCCCTATAAATACATATTCTCTGCAGGGCCAAATCCCATGGAGTGAGTAAACATCAGACATGTTGAGCACAGAGCTGTCAGGGTTTCTTTTCCTGAAGAAAACTGACAAAACCCCCCATGCTATTTTTGGTCCTTTGCACATCTTGGTTTGTCTCCCTCCTTATTTGGCTTCTTCCTAAATATCTAAAGAGATTGGATTATTCCTTACAAAACTACATTACCTAGAGAGCCCCTTTCCAAAGCACAAGTGAGGGAACTGCTCCTCCTGAGCCATGACAGGTATGTGGTGACAAAATCTAGGTTTTGCTGAATTTATGCCTTTGTGAGGCCAAACACCCTTGTTTGTAGACTGGGAGGCCCTGGGAAGAACTGGCACCAGGAGGCTGAATCATTCCCAGGCCACTACTCTTGCACAGCAGCTTTCAACAAATTATTTCACCTTCATCCTGCTGTGAGGTACCCTCCATCTCAGCAAGCACTGCTGGGTGCTTCCTCTCTTAAGTCCTAGTGCCAGTTTTTGAGTGCAAACTGCTCACAAAATTCCCAAAAGAGCTGAATTGTTACTGCCTCAAGTGCAGGAAATTGCAGACAGGGAGAGGGTCCTTCAACTAAGAAAAAGCTGGAGTGAACCTGATTTATGAAAGGATTCAAGAAGTATTCATGAAATTGTCCAGAATCTCACTGGAGGTGAGGGCACCCTTGCCACTCTTCTCAGCATAGATAATCTTTTCCTGGTATCTCAAACTAAAAGAAAACAACCACAAGTAAACCCACCAGTGATCTGCAGCTTTCCAAGTAGCAAGTCTGACTCCAGAGGTGAACACTGTGCCAGCCCTGACCTGGCTCATGTCTTCTGCAGCACTTTCTGGCATTTTAAGTTCCCCACAGGGAGCTGTTATGGCCTTTCTATCACTGGGGTAGTAGAACACATAAAGACACCAAGAGCACATAAAGAACACACAAGGATAGAAAGAGAATGCAGCTGAAAGAATTTTTGAGAATTTCTTTCTTTCCATAATAACCCTCAATTGATGGTTTTTGTTTCATTCTGGATCTCCTTTGTTCCTTCTCAGACTGTATTAGCAACTGCACACCCAGGGACTGAAATGAACCCATTGTACTCACTACAATGTATCAAGTGTGTAAAATGATCATTTCCTCCTGTTTATCATCCATCTGTACACATTCTGGTTGCAGAATGGCAAAACACTGCACAATAATTTCTGAACAAAAATCTCATGCTGTTCCTCCTGGACATGCTTATATGCAGTGAATTAAACAGAAGGATGAGTTTAAAATTGATATTTCTCATTGTGCCATAACACCACTGAAGTTTACAGGGTAGCAACACTGGCAGCTGAATCAGGTTCCCACTGGGATTTGAACAAGTGACATGTAAGCCCTTACATGAACCACCACAGAAGTTTCAGGCTCTGTTTCACACCAGAACAGTGTTTTGTACAAGCTGCACTTCACAAGAGCATCACTTTGTTCGGGTATGATGAAGTGATGAGCTGTGGAATGAAAATGAGGAAAGGTAAGCAGATACCAAAGGCCTGTATGTATTTATTACTTCAAAGTGAAAACACAGTGCAGACTGGAAGGGGAAAGGTTCAGTAAAAGCAGTGTCAGCAGAGGAATTTAAAATTGTTCACATATTCCTTGGAAAGAATCCATGGCACTTTCATCTGGTAAGAGTGGTGCTGTGTTAGAAGTTGTGTCATCTGCAAGAGCAAGGAAATAATGATCTAGCTAACACTTGACTCTGAACCATTCTTGACTTGTCCAAGAGCAAACAAAGCAGCATGAGAAGAACAGGAGCAAAAATACACCCTGACCAGTCCAGGGTCAAGAGGAGGTTTTGTGGTCTGTAACAGCACAGATCCCCTTTCCTAAGAAACAGCTGCTATTCCAAATAGCTCCTGAAAAGCACTTTTATGAAAATTCCATTGCTAAAAAAATAAACAAGGAGGCAGAATAGCTACTATAAATATAAAAATAAAGAGTAAAAATACACGTGTATGTAACATATATATCTATATATAAACATAAATATAGTCAGAGAATGAAATGTTCTCAGTTAATTCTGAGACACCATACAAAGAAAATGTGATGTTCTTGCCAACTATGAAGATAAAAAGCCCAGCAATTGTGGCCATTAAAGATTTATAGGAGATTTCTGTAAAAAGCAAGAGTCAAAAACCCAGAAGTCACCAAAACCGTTTCATTAGACAGGTCAACTTAATTAATTTGTTCAATTTGCTTCTCTTCCATGCCAGGGTGTAAAGGCAGGGTGGGAAGCAGGAGGCTAGAGGTGATGGGAAAGAAGCTCATTAGGAAGCAATAAAGAAGGAAGAGACACCAGAAAATGAATGTTAGTTCATTGGGAGAATTTTAAAAAATGCCATTTGTCTTCATGACACAGAGGCAGAGAGCTCAGCGGCCCCGTGCATGGGGTGGCTTTGCAGGGACCTCTGGCTCCTGCTGGCCCCTGACCCCAGTGCTTAATCAAGGCAACACTGAGCTGTGCATGGGGCCACCTTGGAGTATCTAGTGAGTAGAGTCCCTAAAGATTACAAGCCAAACCAGAGTCAGAAGAGACACCCAATACACCTGCCACAGGATTTCAGCAGGCTGCAGATTACCAGTGCCAGTGCTGACAATTGAAAATCCAAGCTCATACACACCTTGGCCTCTGCCCAGCCTCACCTGACACATCACAGAGCTCCTTCCTACTCCGTGCCTGTGTGACATGTGTGGATGTTACTCTCTGAAGGAGAATTCCATGCTTCCGTGCTGGACTGGAGTTAAATGCTCCTGAACTGGGACTCTTTAGCCAGGCAAAAATTTTACTTCTGCACAGAAACTCACATCCTATGAGCAGGAATTCAGGGGAAGGCCAGCTCGCCCTTAGGAAGGGGGATCCAGACATTGAGCCAGCAGCCTTCTGGAGGAATCTCCATGAGCCAAATCCCATAAATAAGTCAGGCTCAATTATTTTATATCAAAACAATATCTTGGCTTTAATGAGTGCAAGTGCCAATACAGAGAGCCCCGCGTTATGAATCGCTATTTTCTCCTGCCCAGCACTTTCTAATTTCCTGCTAAGGAGGCAGCGGAATGGGGTCATTAATCTGAATTAGGAATACCCTGACCTGCTCTGCACTTTATCTGCTAACATTTCCTGGCACAGCAGTATCAGATGGGATTCTGTATGTGAGACAACAGGGGGAGGTGAGAAATGCAGGTCCTGATTTTAAATAACCTCAGGAGAGGTGTATTTTCACTAGCAAATCCTTAAATGTAAAAGCAGCACAGGGTTCTCTGTCTAAAGCATCACAGGAAATGTGTTGAGCCGACAGCAGATAATATGTTCTTTAAATGAATTAACATGAGAACTTTTCCACTTTGCCTTCAGATTAAATATTGTAATATTATTGCAAATACACCAATGAATGAGATCAAATATAAAACAAATAGAAATAAAATTACAAGGCACTAAAATAGAAAAAGAGCACAATTAATAACAATGCTCACAAAATTAAGGAAAACACTGCTCCATTTATAATGCAACTTCCTCACCTGGGAGCCCAAAGGTCCTGGCAAAAGACAGGTCACGCTGGGTTTGTGCTTCTCAAGCAGAATTGCACAAAGACACAAACATCATATAGCCCAAGGGGTCTAATATCTGAAAACACCTATGCACTGAAGTTTTGCTTTCTTTTTTATGATTATTTTTATGGGACAAAAATAGAAAGTGCAAGCTGTAGTCACAGAGAGCGTTCCCATTGCACGTGGCACAGGACAGACTCGGACCAACAAAAACCCACAGCCAGGACTGAGACCTCAGCACTGCCCAGACCCACTGCCAGCTGTCCTACAAAGGAATGCACCTCCCTCCAAATAACTTTCCACAAATGGATAATCCCTGCACAGTCAGTGGGAGTTTTCCACAGGGTTTAAACTGCTCATGGAAAGGAGAATTTCCAGCAGTCAGCCCAAGGCCCCAGTGAGATCCTAAGCGAGGTCTCCCGAGTTTCCAGGGCCCCTCTAGCAGGACTGGGCCTAATTCAGAGAGCAGCTTCACAAAGGCCATGCCTGGAATGGTGAATATTCATCACCTGGGACTCAGCATCCTCACCAGCAGCAGCACAGAAAGCTGTGGCTGAAGGCATGGAAGAAATGCTGCACACACACATATCTAACGCAGCAGAACACAGCTAATTCTCCCCACAAATTACTCAGTAATTATTCTCCAGTCTCTCTATATATTTGAGAAGCCAAGAAAAAAGACAGTAGTAAAACTCCCCCCCCCCTCCCCCACATATTTCTTTAGTGAAATCCTAATTTTTTCCTGCCTATGGTTGTTTCACTAAGCCAAAATCCATTCAGCATTTAGTCTTCCTTAAAACTAAGTGATCTTACCTCTGGCTCCCAGGGTGGCACATCTATTATCAGGCTTGGATAACATGATAAGCAGTTATATCTCATAGTGCAAACATTTTTCAGCTCTGTGAACCTCGTTGCTAAATGTGTACCTAGGCAGACTGGATCTCAGAGCCAAGGAAGTTTATTAAGGCAGAAGACAAAGCTTGTCAGGTGTTCATATTTCTGTGCTTGTTATTTGTTGGCTGTACCTTGATTTTTCTCAGGAGTGAGACAATCAGCTCATTTCAGCCTCTCTCAGCCTGCTGACATGACAGAGAAGAGGCAGAAAAGCAAATGCTGTGCTCCTGCAGCTGACAGGTATCAAGAAATAGAAAGTTTGAGGCCAAGATCCCTCCAATTTTTGCACAACAGATTCTTCTCCAAACGAGTAGTGCTGTGGCGTCCCCCTCCCTCATCCCTGCACAGCACACAACAAAGAGCATGGGATGAAATGTTTGTGCTGGAAACAAGATGAGCATTGACAGGTGAGCTGATTTCTTCCATTATTTGATGTAAAAAGTTTTACAGGAACATCAGAGTTTTCTCTTCCATGCAAATGGATAACAAAACATGCAATATACAGGCTACAGAACAAATTTTTTTTCTACTTCTGTTAACATGTGACACTCACAAGAAATGGGACAGAGCTGGAGAAAATGAAAACTGGCTATATAGCTTCCTATCATTCATAGTCCTGCTAACTTTGTCCCATCTCCCTTTTTTGTTACCAGGACACAGGAATTCCCATATATGAGATAACTCCCTGGCTTAAAAAGACATTTTGTGCTGGAAAAAAAATATATTACAGAGGGCAAAGGGCTAGGAGCTCCTGTCCTGATTAATTCATTTACCTTTTAAATACAAATGCTGGTATATCAGCTAAAAAGAGCAAGGTAGCCTTTTACAGTGTAGGTGTACCCAGAGGAACCTCTCTGCTGCTTCTTTAGCTCTGACTTCCTTTTATTCCAGAGAAAGAGCTGCAAACTGTGCAGCTGATGACCTGTGGTTTGACAACTGCTTTAGCAACCACTTGCTCTACACTGGACAGGCACTGATTCACTTTACTTTTTTTTTTTTTCCTATTTCAACCTTTGACTATAAAAAAAATTTATTACATTTTGGCAACCAGTTAAGAGTGCAGGAATTGCTGGTCAGAAGTCCTGCTGCCTCAGCATCCTGCCCTTGCCAGCAGCTTTCAGGAAACCCATCACTTTTTCAGGCAAACCTTACCCTGTCCCCAGGGCCCACCCAGACTCTCCCTGGTGGCTGTGTCCCTCCATGGTTCAGCATCTCAAACTTAATTTAATATTATTTTATTAAAAAAACTCACACTGAAGCAAAGTCGATTCCTTTTCATTACAACCAAGAATATAAAATAAATGCAACGAACTCATAGCTTAATTTCAAGAGTCGTTTCAAGAGTGACATCAGGACAACTTAAAAGCAGGAAACTCTCAACTCTAGAATGAGAAACAAGTATTTGTTAACTCTGAAGGTGCTCCATTAGCTTCCTTTCTTGCACACTACCAATCTTTGAGGAATGGCATTGTTTCTCAAGGAAAACCCCATGATTTTCCACTGACATTCCACCCCTGAGTCCTACAGGTGGAATACATTAAAAATAATTAATTCTATCCCCAAATTAATTTCTTGTCCTGTTTGAGTTGTGACACAAACAGATAAATCCTAAACTCTATTTCCAAATCCCAGTAAAGCTGAGACATTCTAACACTTTTTTTTTCTCTCCTTCCACTGCCATCCAGTTTTTCCAAAGGAAACAGAGCAGCTCTTTTCATGAGCTTTTTGAGAATTTTAGAGGCTGACACTCAGCCATGCAGCAATTCCTAGAAAAAGGAAAGCAGAACAACTGAACATTTGAACTCCCACAAATAACCTCCACAATGATTTTCCACATGACCCAGAAGAATTATTTTTAGAACCAGAAAAGTAGCTTTATTCTCTATTTCCATTTAGTCCCTGCAATGTTGGAAAGGACATTCAGTAAGGATGAGTATTATTATTTCTCCATGATGTGGATTCCCTTGGAAAAGCAGCAATTCCTAGAAGTACCAGCCATGATGAAGACAGGCTGTTCTAAGCACGGTGTAATTCATGGTGAGAGCTTCTCCCTGCCGAGGATTTTCAACCAAAGCAGGCAAAACAGAGCAAAGCAAAGATGAGGAGTTTGTTTTGGAGGCTGGGGATCTTCTCTAGCTCCCATTTTGTGTGAGATAGGACAAGTAATAACCCTCTACATTTTATATTTCTAGGCAGAAATGCTTCCACTACCTTGCCATGAATTGAGAGGTTTTGGAAAAAGCTCTCAACTGCCCTTTTCCACCTCAGACCCAACAGGAAACTTCCCTCCATCCCTGATTTCTGCTTTCCACTCTCCAGGGCCTGGGGGCACTCAGTGCCACTGGGTGGTTACAGAAGAGGCTCAGTGGTGCAAACCAGACCATCCCATTTCCAGCTTTGACACCCCCATGGCTTCACAGCCCACAGAAAGTCAGGTTATTTCCACAGCATCCCTGCTCCCCTCATTTCTTAGTGAATCCATATTGCTCAAAAGCCCAGCAAATGCAAAATGCTCCTGTCCACCTGGCAGGATCCCACAGGATCCTGGCCCCCACTGACCCCTCAGTGAGTGCAGCCCTGAGGGGAGAGACAGAATGTGACATTTCCCACACAAATGTACCTGTCTGATTTGCCAATCTCTCACTTCTTTCTGCAGCCTGAGGGCAAGCAGCAGCCAATGCCAAATGCTGCCTGAGCAGATTTTTCTGTATGGATTACACAGAACTTCCATTTGCATGGCACAGGAAATGAAGCCGTAAATTCTATTTCCTGTAAAATCCCATTACATACATCATATTAGAGAATAACACAAACTCTGATGAACTCAACCAAAATGCATCTCAGCAAATGGTTATGGAGGAGCTGAGCTCTGTTAGAAATCCATGAAAATTAAGGAGATGCATCAATAGATTTGGGATTCAGCACAGGTGAAAACCAGGACCTGATTCATGTCTGTTTTCTTCCTTAATATTAAAAGTCCATCCAAACCTCCCATAGCATTTATATCCCTATTTGTCAAATTAAACTGGTCTAAGCAAAAGTTTTTGTGCTGTGCAATGCTGCAGATAAAAACCTTGGCTTAGGAAATGCTTCTCTTCAAAGCTTTCCCAATGCAGTGTCTCTCTCCTGCAATATCCAGCTGAGACATCAATGACAACATGGATACAACTTCAGACTGAAAACTGGAGTGATTTTAAAGGTAAAAAAATATTCCATGAGAATAATCCCTCTTAAGGAACCACTGAAAAGCTGCTGTGAGAACCACACAATTGATAGTGAAGCAAAAGAAGAAATTTCAATTAAGAATTTATAATTCAGGAATTTTGTACAGTGATTTTTATTTTGTGGTCTCGTAGAAACTCTTGAAATTTTGTATGAGTTATTTATCAATCTGTGACATACTATGCTACCAATTTGAAGCAAGTTGTATTAATTTGCATGTTTTTGAGAGGCTATCTTGGTTTATCTACATTTTATGCGTAGGAAGAGTTAAATGACAGCCTGTAGGAATGTCCCAGGAGGTATCTGTGCTTCCCTCTCTATGTGCATGGCACAGTCCATGCTCCAGCCGATACAAAAATTCATTTAGTGTGGAAACACACCCAGGAATATTCCCAGAACAGACAAGGCAAAACTGCTTTATTGGCCCTTCTTCTTTTGCCCCTTTCTGGAGAAAAGGAGAGGAGTTCACCCAGAATGTGCAAAGGTAGCTGGGCTTTATCCCTGCAGGGATAAACAAAATCCCCCAGGTTTTGTTCCTTGTTGTCCCTCAATGAATGAAAACTCTGATGCTGCAGAGGCCAGGAGGAATTTAGGCATAATTCAAGCAATCCCACCCCCATCCCCACGAGTGTGCAGGGTCAGTGTGCCAGGTTTTGTTTGCTCAGGTGGCTCCCATCCTTATCTGATTTCTCTCCCTCCGTGGGTCATGGCTGTGATGAGAATCACATTCCATTTCTACAAACAGCATTTCAGCTCTGTAATTAAAATGCAGCATAATCACAAACAATTGAACAGCCATCAATGAGCACAAGGCAGAACAGCTTGTCACACACAAGCCACAGAATGAAGGCTGGAGACAATTTTCATTTGTTTCCTTATTAAGGAACATGAATGAAGCCTTATATTATTTGAGGATGCTTAGAGAATATAGGTATGAGCACTGGTGGGTTAATCACTTCCAGACAGAAGACTATTGGTAATTTCTTTAATTACAGTACAACTAATCAAACACAGAAAACTCTAAAGAATTGGCTGGTTCCTATGGATTAGCCTGCAGGGGTCCCATCTAATTTCAGCGACTTAACCCACGATTTCCAGTGATGTATTTCTACCCCAACTCCAGAACAAAAACCAAAGCTGCAGAGCAGATGGTGAGGTTACCATACCAGTTTCTGTATTTTTATTTAATACAGCCACAGCTGAGGTTTGATAGGAAGAGAACATTAACAATCAAGTGAACTGATCGAATGCAGCTCTGGCTAGGGAGTCAGGATAATCAGATTAAACTTGCTGCAAAAAGCTAAGTTCACAAACCCATAAAAGTCACCTAATTACAACCTTTGTTTCAAAAGAGCAAATACAAGTGTATAAACTGCTGCCTTTGTCTGCTTTAGTGTTTAAGACTGGAATTTCTCTTTATATTGCAACTTCATTACATTTATTTAAGGGGTTTCAATGTATTAAATAATGTGCTGCCATTACCTTAATATTTTCCTGAATTGCCTAATTTTCTATTTATTTTTAACGTGCATTTTTCATATTTTTAAGAGCCTGTTATAAAATTAAGATGTTTATATTTGGCTGATTCTGACATAAAAACAGAATGAGCCCAGTGAGTCAGAAATCAGCTCTTGCTAGAGAAGACCTAAAGAATCCTAAATTTATTCACAGTGACACATGGAATAATAATTATTTTTACATGGAGAAGGTAATAGAGTGCATCACAATGCATGAAAATAATAACCTGTCTTTAATCCAACATATGGTTTTCATGAAAGATGAACTTAAATTAGAGACTAAGCAGAGGGGGGAAAAAAAAGGAAGGCCAGTGAATTAACACAGGGACAGACAATTTACTACCTTAATATTAATAGAGAAGGGAAAATATCTTTCTGGCACAGTCTATTGACACAAGAATGAGAAGATAAATTTCAGGGAAATTCCCTCCATCAAATACAGCAGTTGGAAAGAATGTAAGTGCAATCCTTTGCTTCCCCACCATAAAACAGAAAGGGATTGCCCAAAGAGTTTGAGACACCTCTGGGTTTTCACAGCTGATTTGTAATATGCACTTCTGCATTTTGATTCTCCAGAGAACTTGGTATTCTCCTGCTAAATCTCATTTATAGTCCAGCCAATTCTCACCTTGAATTTTCTAGAAGCCTTCTGACCTCAGGTGCACACAGTTAATTCTTCCTCGTAATTTATCTTATCCTTCTTTCCAGCTAATTCAATTACTGCTTGATTAGTGACACAAGAGAAAGGAGAAAATGAACCTGGGCTATCATTAATGAACAGAGCCAGGGAATTCACCTTCAGCTTTCCATGAGAGGCCTCTGCAGCAGGGCACAGTGACATGAGGAATGACCAGGGGTCCCTGTGCCACCCTCCAGAGTGGCCCTGAGGCCACAGCATGGATCACACACCACTGAGGTCACTTGAGCTGCTCCTGCTCAGCACTGAGTCAGTGCCATGGGATCCAGGCTCCTTCCTCTTGGACACTTGGGCAAATCCCCTGAATTCAGTACCCACATTAAAAGATAGTAAGAATTATTAATTTATTATCTGGATAGAAAAATAAAACCACCAGTGCCTCAGTGAAGGGCAGGAGTGGTGTAAGTCACTGAGCTGACAGCTAACTGGGAAATTTGCTCATCTTTATCCCAGAAATGCTGATTTGGAGTTATCCAGGGAAAGATGCAGCAAAGTCCAGAAGTATTGAATGATTTGCTGCACGTGCCTTCACCAGGAGCTTTGCTGACTACAAGAAGCTTTAATCAAATACTCTGAGGGTTCCCCAAGTGCTTGAGCAGATATTCCAGCACACTGCTCCTCCTCCTACCTGCTCACTGAGCAGCATTTGCTCCCTGTGCTCTGAAAACACTTCCCTTTGCTCTGGCTCCAGCCAGAGAGGATGTGAGAGAGAAGTGGAAGGTAAATTCTGCTGGTCCCAGAGCTCCAGAGAGTCCTCCTGCTGCAGTTTGTTAAATGACACTGTTAACAGCCCCCTGCTCCAGAGCTGCTCTCAAGTCTGCCCAGATGGGAAAATATTTTCCTCCTTGCCATCTCCTCCAGCTGGAATAGGATTGCTCCTCCAGTAAATCCCACCAAGTGACAGAGCCATGCACTGCTGCAGCACGAGGGAGGTGACACTGCACCTTGTGAGGGAAAATTGCAAGTGCTGGGCAAGGTTAATGGGCTGCTGTGGAGCTCTACTGAGATAAATGGAGTTTTGCCACACAAAACAGGGTATGGAGAATATTAAAAAAGGCATCATTTTCCACCATGTCAAATTGCTGCCCTGAAACAGAGTTTTTAGCATTCATCTAAGTGGCCTTTTAACAGCATAAATGGAATATTGTTATCTCCAGAGCAATGCTCCAAAAGGTGATCTCAGATAACAAGCAGCAGGGAAAGCTGAAGAACCTGACAAAAATAAACATTCTCTGAAGATGAAGAAATTTCTGCTAGCACAGATGGGTTACAGCAAAAACCACTTACAGCCAGAACAGAGATTCATCAGAATTATTTCACAGGGTTTGCCACATGGTACCACCGCAGCCTCAGACATTTCAGGGATCTAAAAAGTGTCACCTGGTGTCATGCCCGGGCTCATATAAACACTCTGCTGGTATAAAACTCAAGAACCAGATAAATATCATCCTTTGAGGAGACTTCAGCTCCAGAGCATGTTTCAAATGTAAAATTTTACAGCCTGCCTCAGGAAACTCAAGGAATTCAGGATATTCCAAGTTCTCCAGTACCACTGCAGCTCCACTGTTTATTCTCCAGTGTTAACATATGCTTGGCTTGAAAACAAGGACTGCTTTAATCAAGGCTTATTTGGCTATTGTAATTTTGGAATTATGAGATCATCAAAGGACCCAGCTTAGGATAATGACAGTGAATAGAATGACTTTGGCTTAACAGGGAAGTATAAATTATGTCTAAAGAGGATACATCCACCTTGTGCCAACTGGTTAAGCAGTGCTCCCACAGATGTTTCATCCATACAAACTTCTCAAATCCCATCTTTTCATTAAAAAATTACCATAAAAATTCAGATGCTCAGCTGAAGACGCTTCACCCAATGCAACAGACATTTTTTTCTTATTTCATTTAACCTTTTGAAGCGTGGTTTTGAGCTGTGCCCTCTTTGGTGAGCACACTGGAGCTGATCCTGTAATATTTACACAGTGAGTGTTGGATGGAGCAAACCAGAGTTAAGGTGTTGAGCTGTGACTGCCACGTCCTTGGTGGGTGCAGAAGGGCTGGAGGCAAAACCACAACCAAACAAATTCTTTGTTTTTCCTTGATCCACAGGAAGAGGAAGCTTTTCCAGGGAGCCTACAGGCAGTGACAGACTACTCAGTGCCTGCTCACCACTGGGGCAGCCAGGGAACCGTGGGATTTGGGACAGCCCTGACACCCCCTGTGCAACTCCCCATGACCCATCCCTGCCCCCAGGGAGCTGTGCATGCCCTGCACCCCTGTGGCACCTCCCAGAGGCACAGCCAGGGTGCTGTGCATGCCCTGCACCCCTGTGGCACCTCCCAGAGGCACAGCCAGGGTGCTGTGCATGCCCTGCACCCCTGTGGCACCTCCCAGAGGCACAGCCAGGGTGCTGTGCATGCCCTGCACCCCTGTGGCACCTCCCAGAGGCAGACCCAGAGTGCTGTGCATGCCTTGCAGCCCCTCTGCAGGGATGGCACCTCCCAGAGCCAGGAACCCAGGCAGCACAGTGAGGAAATTTGTTGAAGGTGCAGCATTTCTGAGCAAAATCACATTCATGGCTCTCCCTGGAACAAGGCTCCCAGTATAGCTGTGGTCAGAAGCTGCTCCAAGGGAAGCTGTGCTTATTTATATTCTGGAGACACATTTGAGCCCTTAGTATCTTGTTTTCCATACTCACTTTAACAAAGCATGCCTTCTCCAAGGTTTGCTAATGAGCCTAGCATACTTAGGGAAAAAATGTAAAATATACAAACAAACTCACTGTCAGATGGGTTTTTCCAAGACCTGGCCTGAAACTCAGAGAAATAAGAAATAAATGCTGTGTCCCTCCAAATATCTTACAAACTCTGATGAAGAAAAAAACCCCAACCTTGATTTTTCAGCCAAATCTCCCAGCTGCTTTTGCAATTCATAACAGGTCTGGCTGAAGAGTTGGTTCATTTTTATAAATCCAGTTCCTTTCCACAAAAAATGTCACTTCAATAACACATCCAAATCCTGATTATTTCGGGCTTAAAACTAAACTCTGTTAAAAGACAGTGCCTTTCCCTGCACTGCACTTTCACCCAACATACATAAAAGCACTTCTAAATTTCTTTTGGAAAGAGTGTGACGCTTCCAGAACCAATGCTGTTACTCAGGGATTAGGATGGGTGAATTTGAGAAGAAAAACCGTAAATCAAGATAAAAAGATAGCATCTAAAATCCTGGGCATCAGTAACCAATCAAAACATGCATGGCACTAGACCTTCAAAAATCACACATGTTCAAAATGCAACTAATTGGTGAACAATCAGTGCAAGTTCCAAACTGATATCATCACTCTGAACACCAGGAGACCCAAATGTCAGGTTTTGGAGGATATATTTCACTGGATTTCCTTTATTTCCTCAGTGCTGATCAGCACTGGGCTCTCAAGGATTCTTCTCCCTTCTTGCAGGTGTAACATTTCCAAGGATCCCTTTGCTACCTCACTGCGCTGATTTTCTTAGAAACTCAGGAGTGGTGTGTATTTTGTGCAAGAAGACATCAGAAAATATTTTTGCCATATACGCACACATTGTTCATGGAATTGTGTGCAAATACATCTGTGAGTTGTCTCTGCCTCACCTGAGCAAGCTCTCCTCTCCTCCACATGAGCTCTGTCCTGACAAAAGACACAAAAATAACCTCGAGGAACCAAATGTGTTTCTCAGAAATGCATCTGCCAGCCTTGCCACAAAGCCTTTTTCCACCTCCATTACCCAAAATAGCTCTGAAGCATTTCCAAAAGGCCATCAAGACACAAAGCAACTTTCACATGTGGCTTGGAGCCTCTTGTTTCTCACCTACTTCATGACAGAGGAGGGGTCTGGGGAGGTTTGGACCTGATTAAGCCTTTGCCCCACACATGTACCAGAAGTTTCTACAGAGCTGCATCCTATAATGTGCTTGGTACCACACTTACAGAAGTGAACATTGTAATTTCTGATGTCTGATGAGCTTTTCTTGAAGGACAACACAGCAGATCTTGGCCAGGGGCCAAGCACACAGGAAACACTGTTATCCCTCAAATAAATAATTCATAGAACTTTGCTTAATGAAAATTTAAGAAGCAAAAAAATCACACCAGCATTAGCAAGCTGTCCTTTGAAGAACTTGTCTGCCAAGGTCAAAAAGCAGTCACCTGAAATGGGATCAACCAGGCAGAGATTCAGATGGAAATTCAGCTTTTCAGATCAGGTTCTCCAGCTGGTTTTGGTTGGAGGGAAGCATTTCTTGCTGTGCTGCTGAGCAGCCACAGCCACTTTGCTCTTCCCTTGTGTCACAAACACGAGGCCAGCTCAGCAACCAACTCTGCAGAAAATCAAAGGAACCCAAAGCCAGCCCAGACTCTGCCATACAAACCTTGCAAATGCCACCCCAGGGGATGATTTGGACCCAGTGGCACCAAGAACTCACAGGCACCCAAAGAGTGACAGCAGCAATCTGGAGCTCATCTCCTTTCCTCAAAAGTCAGTCCTGTAGGAATTCAGGGAGCAGGGCTCCAAACCCCAACAGGGATTTTGAGAATTTGGGTTTGCTGCTTCAAAAACACACAGTTTGACCAGTCTGCTGTCAGACCAATTCCTACTAAAACAAACATTTAACATGTGCAAATACTAAAAGATGAATTTCCTGTTTGAACAGTCAGCACAACAGAACATTGCCAAAGGAATCATTGCAACATCTGTCAACGTAACCAACCAACTTCCAGCCAGAAAACAGGACAACCATCATCTGTCATCAGAGACAGAACCAATGCCCCAGCACAGCCTCCCTGTACCAAATTCCACATGGAGACAAAAGATCAGCAGGATGGGGTGCAAGGAAGGGTTCCTGTGATCTCTTACCCTTCCCTTCCTACCCAAATAAGCCAACACCCAGCTCAGGAGTGGAAGCCCCTTTGGTACTTAGCAAAGGAATCATCTCCAGGCAGTGACAACCTGGAGACAGTTCTGTTCTCCCCAAAAAACCAGCTGCTTATGGCCATGGAGCTGCTTCCCTCAGACATCTCATTAACAGAGTTCCAGCCTGGCCAAACCTCCCCAGCAGACATGGACAGGCATTGCAGTGATAGCAATGACAACATTAATGTTCACAAGAAATTCTGCTTTTTTAATAACTATTTCCAAGGTCTTTGCTCATTTTCTAAGCAATCACACATTCCTGGTTACTCAAAAAGGTTTCATTTCAGTTCTAAGGAAAAGGTGTTGCTGCTGACAGCCCATTGCAAGGGTGTGTGCTGTCCCTGCAGGTGTGTCCCTGTCCTCAGCCCTTCCTGCCTGCAGGGACTCACTGAAAGCTGTTTGGATGTGCAGGGGGACACTGCCATCCATGAGAGATGTCACTTTATCAGTGGAAATGATGCTGATGTGGCTGTGGGAGTTTTAACCTTTTTCAGGAACCAGAAATTCCTCCACTGCCTGAGTGCCTGAAAAGTTATTACATTTGTGTGCAGAAAAGGTAAATGTTACCAATTTTGCTTTTAAAATTATGTAGAAAAAGCAGAGGGAGACAAATGAATGCAGCTGGATTTGCCCAGATAGTTAAAGAATCCTCCAGTGCCAAGGAGGTGGTTTCTGGCCACAAGGGGCCAGGGAAAAAATTCTTTGTGAACTTGCTGCCAGTGGAAAGGTGGTGGAGACGTTTCCGAGCCACTTCTTACTATTGTTGCACACAGAACAAACCAGGGAAAAAGAAAATAATAAATTAAAAAAGAAAGAAAAAAAGTGTAGCAGAGCAGTTTCTGCTATCTCAGAAGAAGATGCTTCAGAAAAGCTGCAGGAGCAGGACAGCTGATTTCCCAGCGCTCCCTCCCAGGGAGAAAGGAGCTGCTGCCATCAGCCAGCTCCACGCCTGGGATTTGGAAATGTGAACAGGGCCCTTAACTTCCAAAGCCCTTCTTCCTGTTTCTATTTTAAACTAAAAGGAGCCACTCAGAACTTGCAGAAGGCACAGGCCTAAAGCTCTCCAGGCCAGGGGTATCTGAAGCAGTGACTGAAAATGTGCTTGTAAATTGTTGCTGCTGCTCTTTGTAACTCTGTTAACAAAATTTGTAATTTTGTTTTCAAATACAGAAAGTGGAAGTGGAAGAAGGGAGGAAAAAAGCACAATTGGCACAGCTCAAATCAGACATCCAAGTCAATGTATCAAACATTTCCAGGGCAAGACTCTGCTTCCAGCTCACTTCCACACATTGTGCAGGGGGGTTTCCCTGGTTTCCTTTGGGATACCACCCCCAGACATAATCCAGCTCATTATCAAGAACCTCAGTATTCTTTTCTCACTACTTTTATCTTACCAGCCTTGATCATGCTTTTCCCCCATTCTAAATCACTCCTTTATCACTTGGATATATTAATGCTCTCCCTCTCAGTGATAACCAATGGAGCAGTTGCATCCTGAAAAACTCAAGATGAACTCAATTAATTAATAAAAAAATTTGTAAATCACTGTCATGCTCTCTAATTAGCCACTTCCCACTCCTGCACAACAGCAAACCCTGTCTTGAGAGTTTAGACTCAATGATTTCACCCAAAGTTTGGAGGATGAAGACCCAAATGCATCTTTAAACACACAGAGCAGTTTCCTGAAGTGAGGCCACGCAGTTTGAAGCAGTTAAATCCAGCTGGCTGCAGGATCCATACAGCTGTGGCTTCCCTCAGCTCTTAAATAAAATATTAGGGTGTGTTTCTATTGTTTGTTGGCTGTCATCAGCCCATCCTTCAGCTGACGGGGGTTAAAGGCTATGTAGATTCCTGGGACAGCTGTTTGGTAATTGTCACAGGCAGTTACTTGGTAACCCAGGAAAGGCAATCTCAGGAGGTGGATTCTTGGTTGCTAAGCGATAAATTCAGGTAAAATAACCTTTTCCTGGATTTTATTGCAACTACAGGCTCCAACTGTACAGTCCTGTGCTTTTTTTATTTTTTTTCCCTTTCTTCTCAGGGATGGGATTTAAAATTATTGCTGAATAACTTTTCTGGGATCTCATGCAGCATTCAGCACAGGTTAAATGAGGTGGCACAATATTCTACTGCTATTTGAAAGGATAAATCCACAAGGCTTCTCCAGCACATTGCAGCACGTGCTGTTTATTTGCTGGGTGCATAAGAGTGATTCACACAACAACAAGCTGAGCAAAACAGAGAAAGGGGCAGGTGCTGCTTCAAAAAAGGATTTGCTGTTCTTATTTCCCTTTTTGGGGGTAGGAATTTTTTAAAATTTACTTATTTTTAAGAAACTGTAACATGCAGGTTTGAGCTGAGCCAGATGCTTTTGTGCCTGAGGCTCGCTGAGCAAAGCTCTGCAGCCCCCCCCTGCCCTTGGCAGCGTCGTAGGGGTCAAACTCCCACATGGACACAAAGTCCTTCAGCAGTTCCCCATGTGTGTGTCACAAGCAGGAGCTCAAACAGAATCTCAGCTCTCAGTGCTCTGTAATTTCTCCACCTATGAAACAGACACTGGCAAGACTTATTTTTCTGCATGGCAACCTTATTTATGAAAGCCTTAGAGGGTGAAATCCTCAATCTTCATTTCCAACAAAGGTATTTTTATTGGTTGCTACCTTATCATCATTGAGTAATTCTCATGTCCATTTTCAAGGAAATGACAATGAATCAACACCTGCCTCCCTCCAGAAGAGATGTGCAAACAGAATTTGGCTGAGTGGGCTGCACTGACCCCATCCTGCTGTAACAGAGCAGAACAGGGTCTGGATGGATGGATGGATGGATGGATGGATGGATGGATGGATGGATGGATGGATGGATGGATGGATGGATGGATGGATGGATGGATGGATGGTTCAGCACTGGAGCCTCCCAAAGAATCTGTGCAGCCACCCCTGTGTGTCTCAGGCAGCAGCAGCCCCCACCAAGGGCAGGCACCAGCCCGGTTCCCTTTTTCGGGGCCTCTGACCAGCACAAAGAAAATTCCATCCCAATTCCTCTAACATCCCACCTTGCTCTCCCTGGGCATCTGAAGGAGGATGTTGGTCCCTGCCCCAAGACCATGCTGTCTCTGCCACTTCACTTCCCACACACACCAGAAGGACTTTGCAGAATTCCCTCAAGTTCCTTCCAAGAGGAAGAAATCAAAGGTGCCTCTGTGCCCAGACTCTTGTACCATAATCTGTGATTGGGAACAATCAAGCTCTAAAGAGCTGCTGAGCTGACATCAGGAACCTTCAGGGGGGATTTCTGCAGCCAGCTCCACAAAATCCCAGTGAGCAGGACTGATTCTTGCCTTGCTGACAGCAACTTCACCTTATTCCCTTGACAGGAAGAAGTGAACTCCTTGAGCCACACTAAGAACCTAAGGACATCCCAGCTGGCCAAGGAACCCTCCTGGTTACTAATAAAAGTCAAAGGAGTGAACTGGAACAGAGAATTGGTTTGGATGACAGACACACTGCCATGTACCAAACCCTTTTGTCACAAAGATCACAGAACTGTTCCCCTTTCAATCACTACAAAAATTACTGTTGAGGAGAAAGATCTGACTGTGCATATACAAAACCGGGAGAAAAAATATGGTTTCCAGTGAGACAAAAACCACATTTTTCTGGTAAAGGAGGAAGCCCATTTGCTGAGGTTTGCCCTCACACCCGGGGAAGATGGATGAGCCAAGGTTTGAGCCAAGGTTTGATCCTTGCAGGCTGCTCAGGGAAAGGCTGATGGAGTGTTCAAGCCCTGGTTCTCCACTGAAGGGCCAGTGCAAGTTGTGTTTCCCACTCCTTTATGTGCCATATGGCAAGTAGAGGAGTCTGGCTGGGATTTCTTATTGATGATTTTAGCTTTTAATGCTCAATTTGTACAGCCCCAGGAACACAAAAGCTCTAAAGCTGCATTGTTGTTCAAGGTATTAGGTTTGCATGCAAGCACAGAGAAAATACCACCTGCTCTAGAAGTCAGGTAAAATGACACACAGAGTCAATATTTAGTGAAAGACTGGGGTCTAACCAAGGAAGAATGGGCAGTGGCTTTCAAACACACAGAAAAGAACAGAAACAAAATCCACTAGTTGGGAATGACACGGGGAAGGGATGGGTCACATTTTACACTACAGATTGTAAAGGAAATAAATATTTCAATACATCTTATTTAAAGGTCTGAAAATCAGATCAGATTAAATTTAGTAATATTCTATACCCATCTATAAACCACCCACCCTAACCCTTTTCACTGCTTCTTCCAAGCAGGGGAAAGCAACTGCATCCAAATAAAGAGGCACAGAAATATCTGTTTCTGTGTGATGTGAGGCTGATCCAGCACCTACAGAGTCAATGCAAACATTCCTCTTGACTCCAGTGTGCTTTGGATCAGGCTCCTTGTAAGAGAGAGTCTTATACCAGGGAATTTTCTATGGCAGAAGGAGAACATCTGCCTCAGAATTTTCTTTCTGTCCCTCAAAAATACTTTTTTGAGGAAACAAGGTGCCATCTTTTGTGAGATGTTTTCAGGCAGCTTTGAATGCTGAGCAAAATTACTTTGATACAAAAATCTCACTGATAAATGGTTATTAAACATGTTTTAAATGCTACAAAGACGTGTCTCAAGAATTAAACACAATATTATATCCGTGTTAGGCAGAAAGGAAACAAATGTCCATTTTTCCACAGCATATATATAATCCTGTGCCTAGGAGTCATTTCTTCCCTTAAAATTGCATTATTTTCATTGAATTCTTTATCTTTTTTTTTTCATGTTTCAGGTGATAATTAAACATTTAATAATTAAGCAATGCCTTCCTGAGAATGCCAGGCCCTGTTTCTGTTTCCTTATTCCCTTGCTGCTTAGGCAGCATCCCTACCTAGAGCAGCAGGGATAAAACAAGCCACGACTTTTTGGGACCCAGGCAAACAGAGAGTAGAACAGAGAAGGCAAAGATTTTTTAACTCACACAAAGCTTAAAACAGCACCCTCCTTGCTTGTCATTTTTGTCCCTTGACAAGATCTCCAGTAAAAAAAAAAAAAAAAATTTTGCATTTTCAGTCTCACAAAAACCATGGGTTCTCCAGCAACGAGGCAACGGAAAAAATCAATACTTGCCATGTACCATGTAACCAATAGAATAAGGGCAATGATTTATGTATGGATGGATGCAGACTGAATCAGCTGGGGCCTCAAACACAGGCACACAGAGAAGGAGCCAGAGAGAAAGAGGTGTGGGGGTGAGCTGGACTGCAGTGATTATTCCTCCACTATGGGCAGATTTTTTTTTTTCTGCAGCAATAATCCCCCTGGCTGGCGCTGCAGGATGTGGAGGAAGGACTAGCAATGTGTGGAATATATGCTGGACCAGCTTTTCTCTTTTTGCCTCAGAATCATGATGCTGTGTTGAATACTGAGGTACAGTAAAAAAGGAAGAGCGATACACGGGCTGCAGTCCTTCAGGCTTCCAGCTGCCTCCACCCTAATAAAGAGCAGCCCACTGGGGCAACAAGAAATAGTTTAAAGAGAGTCAAATTATCAACAGGATAAAAATGTACCATCACTGCTTCATGCCAAGGAAAAGCAGGAAGGGCTCACTGAAGAGAACTACTTATACCCCAGGAGTTTCTGCTGAGAATAGAGTTTTGTAAATTGGATTACCAGGGACACAGCACCATAAGGTATTTAATGACTGTGGTAACTTTTAGGATATCTAATACTGCTGCTGCTTTAGAAACAAAAGCATCATGCTAAAGATTTACTTGTCTGTTTGTGTGATGTAGGCTAGCAATAAACACTTATCCAAACTTAATTCAATGCTTTATTGCTGTGCTGTTAATAAATATCTCATGGCTGACTTTAAAGTGAGAGTAATTTGCTGCAGAAATGTCATAGTATTTTATTAAAAATCCCTCCTGTGTAGTTTGTGCCAAGTGTAAAATAACCCGTAAGCGTTCCTGCGACTGCTCGGATCCAGGCTGCATTTACATTTTGCAGAATCAGATGTTGCTTCAGGACTTTCAATGTCTTACTCTGCCATCAAGTAATTTGCTATAATTCATATTTCTGCCACAATTACCACTGAATCAATTATCTTTTCTTTCTATAATGTTTAGACAATATTTAGACCTTGGTATTTTCAGTCTCTCTCTTGAAAGGTAAAATATTTCAGATAATGCTGCAGAACAATAGGAGGCCACCAGTTACATTCACCAGTGAGGCAATGTTAGATCAATTAAAGCTTTAAGAATTGGGGGATGTTTGAAAGCCTTGAATTTTATAGAGGTCTGGGAATTTATCAGGTCAGAATAGAACAGAATAGAACATTTCCATTCTGCCTTCCCACATCTTATTATGACAATCTGCTGGTGAGAATAATCACCAGCTCCCAAACAATTGTGTTTTATGGTGAAAATATCAATGAATATGGGGACAAAATTTAGTTTAAGTATAAATAGATTTTTGTTTTCTAAAGAATGTGGTTGCATGTCACCAGACTTTGCACTTGAATGATAAAAATTCAGAGTATTTTGCTTTGCTATTACCTACCTATAGTGTGCTCAGCATAACAGAGCATACACCTGTATGGGCATAGCAAAAAAGCAGGAAAATAAACCCCTGAAAACAGAGTTGGTATTTCATTTCCCAGTCAGTTGACAGTGGCAGACAACAATAAATTTCAGAGAATGAAAGTATGAAACATGTTCTAAATCACAGTAAATATAAACAGCTCATTCTTAATTCAGTTAGAAAATCCTTCTGGTAGCAAACACTCAACAGCAGTAACAACTATCTGCTCCTCATCCCTCTCTTTTTATTCATCCCCAGATTCAAATCTTGATAAATTTAAACCTTTTAGAGTTATGTTAGGATACAATGGACAAAGATGCAGCCTATGAGCCAAACAAAGCACAACAGAACACATCCACAAGAGAAGACACCTCAGCAGCAACTTCTGCTGTAGAAATGAAATGTGCACAATTCAAGGGGATTTTCCCAACTGCCCAAAGTCCTGGAACAGAACAGGGCATGGAGAGTCTTACCTTGGAGCAATAATTGTAATTCTCCTCCTGCTTTCTCTCTCTCAATAAACAGAACAGAAACTCCACAGATGATGCTGGACTTGCTTGAGTTTAGTTTAGCAGCAGCCATAAGGCCATGGAGCCCTTGGAGGAGCAGAGGGAAGAAGGGAAGAGCCAGAGGAACAGGCACAGCTCCTGCACAGCACCAGGGCCAGGTGAGTCACACAGACAAAGCCTTGGAGGCAGGGATGGGGGAATTGGGGTTGAAAATGAATGCCAGCATTTTCCTTTCTGCTGGCCCTGCACTGCTTTGATAACTTGAGCACAAGGTTATGCAGATAAAGCACCTGAGCAAAGCCTGGTTTGGGTTTGGATACAGCAGCAGAGTTCATTTTAAAGCAACAACAGCACCCAGGTCCACAATTCATAAACAAAAGGAGAGGAGCACTGTCACTCCTGCAGCCCTGCACTGCTCCCTCACCTCACAGGTTCTCACTGGCAAAAACTTCAGAAATTGAAGTTAGCCAATTCTATGTGTTATAATTAGGAAAATAGTACAGAAATTATTAAATCTGCAATCCAGAAAATTATCCTCACATGTACCAATAAATGTCTGTTTCTATCCAGCACATGATGCTCTCTTTGCAAATCACCATTTGAAAATACACTGAAGTTGAAGAGAACCAAAAATAAAAGCTGGCATATAAAATACTAGAGGAAAAAAATCTTATCATTTTTAAAGGAAAATATTTTAATCTGATGTTCACTGCAATTCATTTCCTCAGCATGATTTCCACCTTTTATTAGGAGAAATACACAGTTAGGCTTGCTCCCATTTACACTACTGGTGAGATTATCAGAAAACTAAATTATTCTTGTTGATACCTTCTTAGCATTTTAAATATTTGTGCTTTGGAAACAACTAAAAAAAGGAAGTGGGTGTGTGACTTTATTGAATGTGTAGTTTTTAATTCATTTTCTATACCAGGAAATGTATGTATACAACTGTGTGTTAATTTGTTTTCAAATGAATGTGAAAAATTTTCTCATTTCAGCAGGGTAATTTAAAATTTTTTAGGGACACATTTGCAATTTTTTCTGACATTAAAGTATTGTAGTTTGTCTCATGAATAAGGAAATGTCACAGATTGAAGTGCCTTATCATGCTGTAAAAACTGGGGTACTGTGGAGCAGCAACATCTGGATTTTTGATGTCTTCATAATTTTTTGTCCTGGTGTGGTCAAAGGATATCAATATTTGTTGGAAACTGCTAAAGTACTTCTGCAAAGAGCAGCACTAAACTAAAGGCAGATCCTGGGGAAATGAACAGCCCAAGATCCTGCCTAACACAAAGCAGAGGGGATTTATCAGAAATGCAATGTCTGCAAGGTGTCACATTTAATCCACAGTAAAAGGGGGGGAAAATCAACTCAAGAGCATTGTAGGCCCTGATTTTGGAAGTGCTTGGATCACAAAAGCAGCACCCACTCTGAAAACAACCCAGTGTTCACCAGGCATGGCCTCTGGGGTAAAATCTGAGGGGGAAACTGAGCCCTGATATTTGGCACATAACAAACCCAAATATTGGTGTATCAATGCCCCCTGAGCAGTTGGAGAGCTGGCAGTGATCATTTGCAATTACTGTAATTGCATTCATTCCTTGTTATCATTTCCTGTGCTTCCAGTGCACCACATCTGATTCTTTTATCTCATGCAAACCACCCCAGCTCTGTCAACAGCTCCTGAATTTTTAAACAGGTACCTTTGCCTCCCCTCTTTTATTCTGCCTGAAATTTTCTGACCCCACATCCTCAGCTAGAACAACTTCCATGGATTAAACAGTTCTATAGCAGTCACCTAATAAAACACTATTAATTGTAATAGATTTTTGTTTCTTCTTCCAATGATATTTCCATGGCAACATTTTCAGGTTCTATTGTTGAGGGTGTTCTTCATTCCCAGAGCAGGTTAACCACAGGGCAGGAAGGGCAGGCTGTTGGTCAGCTTTTATTTTCTCTGGTCCTTCAGCAAAGGTTAGTTGAGGTCACCAGAAGCCAAAGGGTAATTACTTTTCCTCAACAGGGTTAAAGTCACACAGATTGCTATTGAGACAACTGTATGCACGACCTTCAGGATTTTATGTTCAATCTTCCTTTCTTTCAGCAGAGCAAATGTTAATAAGGAAGCAGAGAGGGTAAGAGCCTGGTTAGCTGGACACTGTGCAGTTCCACACTCTGCAGCTCTGCTCCTGACTGGCTGAGCAGTTCAGAGCAAAAATGCCCTTAGGTGAGCCCAGACCACAAAAGGCTGCACAGTGATTAAGTGTGAAAGCTATCACTAGCCAAAAAGGACCTTCCCTAGTCAATTAACAATATTCCAACTCAAGTAAGAAATTTTTTAGGAGAGCCAGCACCCCCATATTCTGTTTCAGTGGCCTCCAATTCATCAATAATGTCACTTCCTTCCACTCAAAAAATGAGCTGGAATTGCAGGTTTAACTAGGCAGATTTTAGTGCTCAGTGTCTCGGGCCTGGCTCTTTTCAGTTTCCCATGGAACAGCCAGCAAGGCAGGAGCCTGGTGGGGGTGGAGGAGAGACTGATCTGACCTGCAGGGAGAGCCAGGGAGAGGGTTTGGGTAAATGAGGGGTTAATGTGGATTTGGTGGAAGGAGAACGGGCTGGTAGCACACCAGCATGGTACACAAAGTGGAAATGCACTCACACGGGGAACCTGCCACCACCAGAGACCAGCCCATACAAAATCCCCACGTGTGAGTGCAAATCCAGCTGGAGCCCAGGCTGGTGGCACCTGGAGCTCTGGGGGTCCCTGCTCACAGCACTCACAGCCAGGCACTGCTCTGCTCCTTTCCCTGCCACAAACTGAACTTCCCCTGTGGCTCCCCAGGCACCACTGCTCTCATTTCCAAAATTAACAGCCCTGGGTTACTTTTTGTGGTACTCCTGAAAGTAAATATTGCAGCAGTGAAAGTCAATAATGCAAAGCAAGAGGAGTAAGAAGGGGAGGGGGTTAACTTTCTCCATGTTAGTTTCAGTTTTCTGCTGGCTGGCTTCTCAAACTCAATGTTGACAAAATAAAATAAATAATATTAAATAAATAAATAATATAAAATAAATAAATAATACAAGGATCAGGTCCTGATCATTAAAATATCCATTATGAGTCAGGGAAGTGCAACTCAACTTCTTGATTGATGCATTAGGGTGTAAGCTCAGCACGAGTTATAAATAATCCCAATGCTGATAGATGACAAATGGAAGATTTGGTAATCAATCAATTCAAATGGGACTAAATGGAAGAATAATGCATCATTTATACTTGGCTGTGTTGTACAGTATGTAAATTATTGAGCACTTGCTGTAGCACTGTCACATCAAAGGGCTGCTGGACAAACATGCTCATAAAATGAAATTATCAGGTCTGTTTAAGCACCTGTGGGACACAGCCAAAGGGCCACAGAAACTTTCTTCTCTCCAGCCTGAACTTCAGACATTGAACCAGTGTTACAATTAGGAAAAGATTACAGAAATTACTGAATCTATAACACAGAAAACTATCCTAATGAAAAGGCAGATCTGTCTGCTTACAAGTTTCCCTTTTCCCAGGGACAGCCACTGCTGTCTCAGAGCTCCAATACCAATTCCCAAACAGAAATCCTGTTACCCAGCATTGCAGACAAGATCAGATTTAGGGTAAGGGCATCAGGGGACCACCCCCTAAGAAAGAGCTCCAAATACAGCAGTTTAAGAGCTACAGTGTCAGATGTAACTTCCATCTGCAACATGTAAGGGAATCAAACACACTGTGCTAGGAAAAGCTGCTTTAAAGACTCTCAAACCTAATTCCATTATGAAATCACCCTATACAGCAATGACACAGTTACAGTTTGTTCTGAACTTTCAATCTTACATATCACTAAATTAATTAAGATGCTCCATTTGGAAAGGGAACTTTCTCTTGGAAGTGTGTCAGGCAGCAAAAAACACAGACAACCAATGGCCAGGGGCCACTGACACCACATTGCTCCTACCTGAACCACAGCATCAGGGAATGATTTGGGCTGGAAGGGACCTTAGATCCAGTTTCACCCACTGCCAAGAGTGGAAGCAGTGTAATAGCAGAATTCCTTCTGTCTCATCTGTTCTGGGAAAATTGGGCTTTCAGGAGAACTTACAAACATCCAAGGTGAGACTAAAAGATCCAAGGAAGCCCCAAGGAAATTCAGACAGCTGTGTGGACTCACCTGCTTCCTTTGGACTTGTAAACAATGACAAGAGCCACAAAGTGCTGATATTGCCAGCTCAGGGGAACACTTAGGAACATTTATCCACTGTTTTCCATCATATTTAGAATATAGTTCATCCTATTTCATTCCCATAGCATTCTTAGAGCCAAATGCAGGCTTTCTGATTGCTGTTGAATCATTAAAAGCCACAGCGACATGATACACCTATCAAGCATTTTTATAGATTCAAAAGCCAGAAATAACAAACCCTAGGACTAAAATATAAATTTTAGCTTATTTTTACTTGAGTAAATCTATGGTAGGGTACCCCAATTACTAATGATTTGCAAATCATGGTCCTTTGGATGTACTTTGCATCTACAAACCCTGACTGAAAATGGCACAGACTTGCAAAAGTCCAACTGCACAGGAATTTGGCTGCTTTGGAATCTTCATCTTGGTTCCTTTTGTTGTTTTGTAATGGACACTGTAAAAAAGAATGTGGAAACCACCAAGGCTTCAAAATCATGCTGTCATCTCCAAAGTTCAGCCTGCCTTGGTCACTCTGTGCTCATGGAGCTCCAAAATTATATGGGGTTTAGGTGAAGAGAACAATTGAAAACCCAAAGATATTGAACCTGTTTCCTGATAGTTTATCCATTTCCTTCAGTTTTCTTAGCATTCCTGCTCTCAGGATTAGCCATACAAAGATAAATACTTTCCACCTGTAGTGTAGAACTGATGTTTTTAATCTGGGCTTTTAAAAAGTGCAATTAATGATGCTTGAAGCAAAAGAGACATTTTAGATATCAGAGTTCTTAACCAAAAAAACACAGCTCCACCTGCACTCACCTTTGCAGGTGATCACAAACAGCACAGGGGGGAAAAAACCACTAGGAAACCTATCCTGGAGCTGGCAGAAAACCTGCAGCACCCCAAGTATCACAAAGGAAAGGTAAAGAGGTTTCCCAAATGATAAAACTGGGAAATGTGCAAGTACTACAAGCTGGCAAGTCTACTTTATCTCAGAAGTGCACAATCCTGCCTAATTTCCCATGTCATGGTAAGACAGGCAAGAGGATAAACATCAATCCCACCCCATCCCTTCAGGCCTGTCCCATGAGCCAGGTGAGAGCTGGGATGTCCAGGCTGGGTAACTCTCTCCTAAAAGAAAGACACCAGTGTTACTCTAAATCACCTTTTCCACTTCAGCCCTTGTGCCATAAGGGCAGGTGGCAAGTGGGCTGTGGGATCAGTGTTTCTTTGGATGTCACACATGGGAAAAGCAATCCCTGGCACAGCATTTATCTGTGACAAGTCCTCCCTTCCATGCTGTGACCCTCTGCATCTTGATTTCCTGTCAGCTTTTAGAGCCCAGCTAATTAGAAGATTCACTACTCCTTATGATTCCTGACTTTCACAGTTTCTAATTAGTCTCTGCAGCAGTCTGTTACCTAAATGAATTGTGATATTCCACTTGGTGTGTTAAATGAGAATCACCAACAAACATTACATTTTCTCCTCAGCATTATTTACCTCACAGTAATTTAGCTCTGAGGACAGCAGGTTTTAATTTCAACACTCAAATGAAGAAAGGTGGAAGGGAAAAGAAAAAAAAAAAAAGGAGGTTGAACATTAACTCCAATTCCCTTTTCCAGAACAACCCCTCAGATTAGGAGCCCAAATGGGGAAGCTCTGTTCCCTAGAGATAGGGCTGAAGGTCTGCACAGAGAGAGGCACAGCCAGGCAGGCTGTGGGACAGCCCCTGCGCAGAGCTCGGTTCTGTCCCGCGCTGCGGCGGCTGCGGAGTGCCCAGAGAGCAGCCCAGAGGTAAGAGATGAACGAGGGTTATCCCCAGATTCAGAGATCCCTCCAGAGGGAGGTTGGGCTGTGAGCTGCAGGATGCTGAGGGCTGGTTTCTGAGCACTGTGCACCCATGAGCTCCGGAGCTGTTCAATAGCCCAGGGTTGTCCAGCAGCAGCTCGGATGTAAAAGTGACTGGAGCTGGTCAGTCTGCAATGCTGGACTCTGATAGAGGCTTTGAACAGTGTCTGCTCTGGAAAAAACCCAAAAGTTCTGTCTGTTGTTCCCACTGGCCCTTCTGGGAAAGAGAGCACCAACAGCTTGGACAGGGTGATGTTTTTTAGCAACAGAGATTTGAGCAGCAAATCATAAATGTTATTCACCTCCATCTTCATCCAGTGCAGCAGAAATGCTGAGCTTGGTTTGCAATTTCCAATTTTAAGATCAACTAACTAAGTTTTAACCTCTTTGTGCCATTTATTGCATTATAAAAACTCCTTTCATGCAGGTTGCATCACCTGCTGCAGCCCAGGCACAGCACAGCTCCTGCAGTGGTTGTTAGCAGACTGTGCACTCTCACACCTCCTCATTTTGGAGCACAAGAGTAAAAAGCCTTCACTGGCTGCTGCACAGCACCTGTAAAGAGAGGTTTTCAAAAAGGCAAAATTTTGGTCTTTTAAAAAGACCAAATTCTCTGTATAAGCAGACAGTCAGCAGTCTGAAGATGCAGAAGACTCTAAAACAAGTATTTATTAGAGTTTCTTGCTGCTATTGCTATTAGAACATTCTGGTTCTGTTAGGCAAGACCTAACAATTAAATCCATGTCAGAGTATCTGAAGTGTCTCACTGAATTTGCTCAGGGCAGTTCACACCACCCAGACTCAGAGGGCTGAATCCAGCTCAGCTCTTTGTGCTGTGGTTTATGTATTTCTGCCCAGGTTCATCTGAACATTTCAGCACCACACACACCCAAAATGCCCTTTCCAGGGACAACTGAGCATTCAAAAGCTGCTTGAACTGCACTACAATTTTAATGGTGCTTTGTGGAAATCTCTTGTTATGTATATTTGTAATGGGGCAGATTTGTGCTAATATCCACTACCAACCGTTTGTCAAATCATTATTTTAGGAAAGCAAACTAGCAAAATGCAAGAGAACAACTGAAACAAATTTCTCAATTGAAATAAATTTCAGAAAGGCATAAAAAGACTTTTATACTTTTTGTCTGCCAGTTTTTATTCATTACTAACTAAGTATTACTGTGCTACAGTTGCTGCCCGTGCCCACAAAAATAGAAGAATCCAAAAATTAGTTATGATCCTCATCCTGTGGATCCCAAAATGTTCCTATCCCTGCAGAAAAAGTAATTTGCAGATTCCTCAGAGCTGGGAAGAACCTTGCCTATTTTAGTGTCCATCAGATTTCTATCAGCACTGAACATTTTACAGGAAATATTTCCAAACAACATTTTCCATGTGCAGGATGAAGTGATTGTATTTAATAACTGCTATAACAAAAGCTTCCCTTGCTCCATTAATTTAGCTGCCAGGCTGTGCTGCAGCAGCAGACAAAGAGTTAATGTCAAATTACATCTTCTGATACCCCGATTGCCTTTCCCCATCCATTGTTTCCAAACTTCCTTTGAATGGTCAGAAATTTTCTGCCTGAATAAACTCTCAACAGAAAAAAGAACTGGAACAAACAGAAAAATGAATAAAATAAAACCAAACTCTGTGGGCAATATACAAAGGAGACCTGGTTATAAAATCACCAATTTCTAGTTCCAGCATTTATTGTGAAAGTAAGGTCCTTTAAAAATGCAAATGTTACTCCTTGAAGGAAAATTATATAATGGTGACAACATTCTGAACATTATCATAAACTTTGTAAATTTATCTTTGGATGATTTGATACTCAGAGCAGAAATTAACTCTTCCCAACTATTTGAAAAACATTTATAAAAATTACATTTAAAATAACAAATCCCTGCTTTCCTGCTGCTGCTCATGTCCAAGCTTTCCTTTAGACTGAAATATGGATGAATTCTACTAAAAGTTATTTGTCACTAATACACAAGAGCTCCCAATTCCAACTGCTTTGCTCACTCTTAGCATTCTCATTTTACTGTCAGAAGCAAAACCTCTATTCTTATAAAAACCAAGAGCTGCATTTCAGTTATGGTTATCTATTGATTCAGTTACACTTGAATTGATCTCAAATTGTTTCAAGCAACTGTTCTGCACCCAAAACACCACATGAACCACAGAAACCAGATCAATAGATCTCAAGTGAAATAATTGTTTTCCTTTGTAAGAGCCCATTATTCCTTGAATGCAGAAGTGTTTGATTGACCTCCAGGAAAGCAGCAGATGTGAATAAAGCAAGCACCTCAGGCCTTATCGCTCCAGGAGAGGCCTTGGAAATGCTCAGAGCTCTGGGAAAGGCACAGCTGGAAAAGCAGCAAACCTGCTCTGGACTCTGATAAGGGCACAGCAGTGGGACACACAGGGAAAGAACAGATTTTGGGAGCAACTCACTGTGAAAAATGCCAATCACTTGTTTTTAAAATTTTAAAAGTTTAACAGTAATAAAATGGTTATAAAAATAGTAATATAATTAGAGTAATAATAATTTGGACAATTTGAATTAGGACAATATGAGACAATAGAAATAAAGAGTTACGGACAGTCTGGGTACATTTTTCTGGGCAAAATAAGCCCAAAAAAATGTACCCATGTTAACAGAGGATTAACCCTTAAAAGCAACAGCCTGTTGCATATTCATACATCTCATCCATGATGCATAAATTCCATTCAAACACAGGATTCTGTCTGGGCAGTGTCAGCTTCTTCCTCTGAATCCTGACAGCGCCTTTGAGGCAGGAAGAAGTTCATTTCTTCTGATAAGAGGGCAAAAAATTCATTTTCTCTGAAAGATTTAGGTGTCCTATGGCTGCATGGCTGCTATCTCAGGGCAAGTCCTTTCTTTAACAAAAGTATCCT
Organism: Ammospiza nelsoni; assembly: GCF_027579445.1. Taxonomy (NCBI): domain Eukaryota; kingdom Metazoa; phylum Chordata; class Aves; order Passeriformes; family Passerellidae; genus Ammospiza; species Ammospiza nelsoni. The sequence continues at coordinate 4,096,584 of NC_080635.1, forward strand.
ACACAGCATAGTTTCTACTTTAACATTTTGTTATAACCTAAAACTATATTTAACACACTACTTAAGAGAATTAATACAGCCTAACTTTCTAACACAACACATATAATATTCATTTTAATATTTGTGAAAAGCCAATCATAAAATACATGCATTTTTCACACTCACTCATGAACAGACAGCAAAATATTTCACTAGTTAAGGGAATAATTCAAGGGTTCTCCAGTGACTGGTTTGATTTACAGAGTGTTGGTATTAGTGAGGGTTTGGTCCTGTTTTGTGAAATTTCACACCATAGTGGCACTGAAGTAATTTTTTCCCAGTTCCTCACTAAACAATTGTAAGGCTTTGTGAGGGCAGTCATTTCCAGATTAGCAATTTTCAGTGCAGCAGCTGAGGAAATTGGGGGCACCACATGAATTCCACTGGCAGGATAAGATTTATACCGGATTAACAATTCAGTGGAGTGCCTGAAGTGAGATTTTATTTCTTTTAATAAGAATAATACTGAAAACAAACTAAATGCTCACATCAGAGCTAAGAATGGTTTGCAAGGAATATTGGTTGGCTCCTTGCACACATTAGACCAGGTCTGAGCTTTACTCTTTTACGAGTGCAATTAACTGCAAACACCTTGTCATAAACATTGCAAAAGGTCAAAGAGATTGCAACAATTTTGCTAAAGAGATAAATGGTCAAATAAAACATTGAATTGTTAATTCCCAAGTGACAAAAAGCTGCATGAATCAGATCAATAGAAAGACGTACAGAACGAATTCTGGGATAAAGGGCAGGTCAACCTTGAAGTGTTATTAACTGGCTCCTGTTGTTTTGCTGGGGCACATCCTGTGTTCCAGCAGGTAACAGGGTTCCCAACAGCAAATTGATGCTCACAGAACTAAAATTGGGCAGCAGAGATTGTTGAAACAAAAAGTTCTGGAAGGATTCAGCTCTATTAACTTTGCTTTTATTAAATATTGTCAGACACATACAGCCGCTCGTTCCATCTTATCCCTAAATTCCAGCAGGGAGTGTGTAAGGGACAGGTTTGTCACTGAAACTGCATTTTGAATGACTGCAGTCCCTTATTTAGCAGTGAGGCAGAATGGGCTCCTGTTTTCTGCTTATTTTTAGACTATTAGGGAGAATTTCAGGCTCTTGGGAGGGGACCATTTGAAGAAATCCCTTCCCAAATTCATTCAATTTTTGAAACCCCTCCAGAGCAGATCACAAGATTGAAAGTTATATGCAAATAAAATCATCTCAGTATTATTTAATTAGGGACATTTACAAAGAGAGGCTAAGCTACTCACAGAAGAGAAAGGATGAAAAATTGTAAAATGCTCTCACAAATCAGCAACTCTAATATGCACTGGAAAATACCTAGCAGTATCCATGGGAAGGAACCGAGGAACTCCAACCATTCCAAAGTGTTAAATATAAAACACAGACAGCAATGCCTATCATGATCCCATTGGACACTTGAAAATGAACATTTCAAAGGTCAGGAATTTTACTTCTGTCAAATTGGATGCCAGCAATTTGCATAAGACTGAAAGTCAAATATCAGTGTAAATTTCCCCAGTCATATGCAAATGTAATCACCCCATGCCTCCAACAGCAGTTTTATGTCAGCCAGCATGAAAAATGTACAGGAATCCCATCAAGCACGGTGGGCTTAGGGATGTAAGTACCACAAGACACTACATGACAAACATCTGTGCTGTGCTCATGCCATGAAAACATATTTTACTCTGGCAGCAAATTTTAAGGTGCTGTTAACTACTCATTCAATGATGTTTATAAATGAAAAAGATGCCCCTTATTTTGCAGTGCACTTCAGAAATGTTTATATTTAGACAAAACTCGTGGCAACATTGAGGTGTAATTTTAGCTTTGAAAAGAGGAAGGCACATTTGTGGTTTTTTTCCAGAAAATATATTTTCACTCTGCACTTTCTACAAACATCACTTGATATCTATAGCACAAAGCCTCAGGGCTCACTAAATTAATGGCAGTTATGCCTCTAGAATTAATGGCTCTGGGATCAGGACTGACTTAGGTTTTCCTACAGTATTTAAAATTTAAAGAGAAGCCTAAGACTTTCCCACAATTCTAACAGAATAGTAATAAATAATACCCACTAAATGGGGCTATATCAAACCAGTCATTTCAGCCAGTAAGTTTATGAAGCAAAAGGGTGTAGAAAGTTTTTCTCATGTAACAAAGGAGAGAATAAGCTGGTGTAAAACTCCTATTTGCTCATTTTTAGTTAGTTCAGATGTAATGTTAGACATGATAGTATTTGTATCACCTGAGATACAACACAGAATAAAATTATTCTGTGTTCTGAACATCCTCCTTTTTACCACCACAAGGCACTCATTTAAATAACTCTTTTAAATTAATGAGAGAAAAATAAGCAGCACTTAATGCATATCTGCATCACCAGCAGTGATGCTGCTGGAACATAAATGTTATTTTATTAAAGTCCGTGGCACTTCCTAAATATCCATAAAGTACCAGATACCCTGGAGTGACTGCTGCACTGTCTAAATGCTTCAAAGGGCTCTCACAATTTGTTACAAATTGAATAATGTGACATCCACAGAGTCCAGCAGTTTAACCACAAAAGCCCTTCAGATTCACACATGGAGCCTGGCAAGATGAAGTGCAACTAATTCTCGTGCAGTTTTATTAATTATATCCAAAGGATGCGATTTGACCTCACAACTGTGATCTTTTCAAGAAGAGAGAGACAACTGCTGTGCAAGTGCACATCTGAGGCACTCGCAGCTTTCCTTGTCCCATTAAACGGCGCCGCTCCCCTCGCGGGACCCCAGCGGCGCAGACCCGAACAGCAGAGCCCAGCAGGAGCGGGCTCGGAGCAGGTGCTCCTGTTTGGGCTCTTTGTGGAGCATGTGGGGCTGAGCAGCATTGCTTCTCTGCCAGAAGAAATTCTTTTTATTAAATGTCCCTGGTGCTCCCCTGGAAGCGGGGGTGGATGTACCTGTGAGGGCTGTGCTCCCCTGGAAGCGGGGATGGATGTACCTGTGAGGGCTGTGCTCCCCATGATAGCAGGGATGGATGTACCTGTGAGGGCTGTGCTCCCCACGATAGCAGGGATGGATGTACCTGTGAGGGCTGTGCTCCCCTGGAAGCGGGGATGTACCTGTGAGGGCTGTGCTCCCCATGATAGCAGGGATGGATGTACCTGTGAGGGCTGTGCTCCCCATGATAGCAGGGATGGATGTACCTGTCAGGGCTGTGCTCCCCTGGAAGCGGGGATGGATGTACCTGTGAGGGCTGTGCTCCCCATGATAGCAGGGATGGATGTACCTGTGAGGGCTGTGCTCCCCATGATAGCAGGGATGGATGTACCTGTCAGGGCTGTGCTCCCCATGATAGCAGGGATGGATGTACCTGTGAGGGCTGTGCTCCCCATGATAGCAGGGATGGATGTACCTGTGAGCGCTGTGCTCCCCACGATAGCAGGGATGGATGTACCTGTGAGGGCTGTGCTCCCCATGATAGCAGGGATGGATGTACCTGTGAGGGCTGTGCTCCCCATGATAGCAGGGATGGATGTACCTGTGAGGGCTGTGCTCCCCATGATAGCAGGGATGTACCTGTGAGGGCTGTGCTCCCCATGATAGCAGGGATGTACCTGTGAGGGCTGTGCTCCCCATGATAGCAGGGATGGATGTACCTGTGAGGGCTGTGCTCCCCATGATAGCAGGGATGGATGTACCTGTGAGGGCTGTGCTCCCCATGATAGCAGGGATGGATGTACCTGTCAGGGCTGTGCTCCCCATGATAGCAGGGATGGATGTACCTGTGAGGGCTGTGCTCCCCATGATAGCAGGGATGGATGTACCTGTCAGGGCTGTGCTCCCCATGATAGCAGGGATGGATGTACCTGTCAGGGCTGTGCTCCCCATGATAGCAGGGATGTACCTGCGAGCTCTGCTGCCCTCCCTGGTGGCTGGGGCAGGTCCTGCTCTTGCACACCTAACACAGGCAGGCTCCCTCTGGAACACACCCACAATCCAGAATCTAGCAGTAAATCAAAGATATTCATCCCCAAAAGAAGCATGTGGATTTAAATGCTGCTCAGCAGGATATTGAACAGAATAAGGGGTCACAGAAGCACCCTGTATGGCAGCAACACAGTGAGAAACAAACCTTTACACTGCCTGCAAAAAATACAGATTATTAGTGAGACAGCAATTTAAAATATCAGCTTTCACTGGACAGTTTTGGTTTTTTGGTTCTCTTTCCTGTCACCTTTTCTGCCTCCCTTGCACCCTGCCTGCATGGCCTGAAGCCCCTCAGGAGGGAACTTCCACTGAGCAGTGCTCCCTGCACCAGGGACAAAGAGCTCATCTCTGCTCTCACCCTGCCCATTGCCACAGCAAACACAGGCAGGGAGGATGGAAAGGGAATCAGGACAAATATGTACTGGACATACAATTTCCTCCTAACATAGGGACAGTCACTACATCACCTTTTCTTCAAATCCTCAAAGACAACAACCACGAGTACAACTGCCCACACAGAAGCCTTTGGAGTAATTTCTCCATGCAAATTGCTTCTGCCACACACCACAACTTTTGTAACAACCTGCTTGTACCCAAATTGGACACTTGAACATTTCTGCTCAACAGAAGAGACAAAAAAACCACCAGGTTCTCAATCTCACTGATTCCCTCCCCACCTGTGTTACCAGCACAAAAGAATTTTCCAATTCTTTTGCTTGCATGTATTAAGCAAAATTGCAGGAGTATAAAATTGCAAGGGGACCAGAATTGCTCATTAAAATCACACTGCTGACCTTTCATAATGGCAATATAGATTGCTGTGACTAAAGAAACAATAAAATTGCATTGGAACTTTCTAAATGTGTGCTCACAGTTAGTCACAGATCTCTTCTGCTAAATTAACACAAATTGAAATGATGTGATGGAACTCAGCAGAGGTAGAATGTGATACAGTAAAGGGAGACCTAAGTGTCTTGATAAAGATAATTAAGAATTTCTGCATTCTAGAATTCAGACCTCGAACAAAATTTCATGCACAATTATATCCTGAATTTCAGTGGTTTATTACAATCATTTCAAGTGAAAACTGAGCACTGCTGCCACAAATGTCCAGGTGGAATCACAAACCCAGTTGTAAAGGCTGAACATTTCCTGCAGTTTATGAAGCTGAGGGAGAAAAGACAAGAAAGGCACTAAATGTCCCCCAAGGAGTGGCTGTGACACCGAGGGCTGTGTCACTGGTGTGGAGCTAACCCTGCTGACACTGCACTAACACAAAACAGCTTCAGTCCCACACTACCCTGCAAAACACAGGATGGTGCACAACCAAAATCCCTGACTTGAAAGAATTTTCCAATTCTTTATTCCAAGTATTAGCAACTGCTGTGGTTCTTAGGGACTTGCTTCTCAAACAGCCACTTGGGCAGGCAGGAGAAGGCAAAACCTGGCTGCGCCTTGCAAAGCAACACTGGTGACTGCAGATACATCATCCCACACAGCCCTGGACATCAGGAAAATCAGGAAATCCTGGAAAATCAGGACACTGCATTTGTTATTTTCTCATTTCCACCTGTGTTGCAATAACTACAAACCCCTCTGATAGCAAAGAGAAAAACTCATTTGTGTCTCTAAAGTCCCAGCAAATTTTGATAGAGTTCAGAACAGGTGCTAATTTAGGGCTGAATATAAACTAATGAGACATTAAAATGTCCCTTTGGTAATTCTTTTCCAATGCAGCAGGGGGGCATTTCTCCTCTGCCAGCTCCTCTTATTAAATGTCCATCAGTGGGAAATTTGGAGTATCCTTTCAAAGTGTTCCTTTAGGAAAACAGCTGAAACCTCTGAACTGTGCATCACTTCAAAACTCCTGTTATAACACAGTTCACATAAACTCATTTTTAAAATCATCTGCTCAGTTTGGGAGCTCAGATTTTCTCCCCACTTACCAAGGCATACATGTTATATACTTGTTTTTAAAAACTTTAGGAACACAGAACAATCTGTTCTCCTGCCCAGCGCCTCCCGAGTTTTTTGCAAACAGCAGGATTTCTTTAATGCTTCTGATTGAATTTCCCTACTTTCTCATTTAAGGGTAGGAAAGCAACTTCTATTCCACACCCCTCTTAGCAGATTGTGGCAAAAGAGGAGAGAGGGGGGAAAAACCCCCTCACTAAAGCTCTGACAGATGGTACCCAGCGTTTGACTCATGCTGGGCTCAGCAGGACCTATAGTTTAGAAGGTTAGGACTGTCAAAAAGACTCTGCTTATCAAGTGAATAACAAAGTGTGCACTGCCAGGCTGTTTCCTATAGAAAACTTGTCTTTTCCTTGTAATTCTCAGCTATCTCTGTGGTGCTTCTGAAACTTGTGGAGGAGCAGATGCTTTAGTGTTGGAGGAGGGAACCATGGCGGGAGCAGGGCAGGCCTGGCTGCGGGAGCGGTGGCAGCGCCGCGCTTTGGGGAGCTCACAGGGGATTTGAGAGCAGGGAGAGAACTCTTCCTCCTCTCCCCTCGCCTCCCTGTGCACTCAGTGACAAATTCATCTGCTCTTAGTTACTGCCCCAGCCTGAGGAATCGCTGGAGCAAAGTAATTGTGGCAAACTGGGAGCAAAGGCAGAGCTCACCAGGCTTTTGTTTGTAAGTGATTTTGTGAGATCGAGCTCCCATCAGGCAGCATCCAGCCCAGCACAGGGTGAATGAAGGGACTGCAAATGTTAGTGAGCAGCACTGGAGCCTGCAGAAACACAGCTGAAAGGTGAACAGCTTGTGGCCATGTTCTCTGGTGAGTATGGACTTTTCAATTCAGGGTGGGGGGAGCTGGTAAATAACTCCTGGTATTAATCACTGCTATAGCTCTGTAAATATTCCTAATGCTTTCTTCCTGAAAATAATGTCAATTCATTTGTTGAACAAGACCATTGGTTTAGTCATAAAGTAAATTGGTACCAACAGTCAGCAGCTGCTCTTCAACAGTTAGAATTAATGAGATAGTAATTATACAGCAAAATACAATCTTATTATTGCCAACACTCAAGCCTCTGTCATTGCCTCGTTTGCTTTTTGTTCAGAACTATGAAAAATGAAATTACTTAACTGAGTTCTGAAGTTCACAGAATATAATTAATTCAATGTGGGTTCATTGCTGTGTCTGGAATCCTAGTTGCTTTATAACAGACTTAAAACTAAAACTTGGTACCAAGGAGGGCAGGGGGAGGAATCAGTGCTGCTTTGCAGAGCAGCAGAGGGGGGTGACTGCACACAGATGATTATCCTGAGCTACTGTGCTGCCAGAAAACCTCCAGCAGAACAAGCGTGTGGGCAAAAACTATATAATAATGATTTAATATTTGATATCACATCAATCTCAAGGAAAAGCCATAACCAGTGTGAGGCTCCTGAGGAATATAGCTCAGGGCACGCATGAGGCAGGCTGTGTATCAGAAAGGGTTTACCTGTTTGTGGGTTAAAAAATTAGGATAGTGCTTTCATTCTTTGACATTCTGGCCTGAAACGTGGCTAATTTATTTAAGGCTGTTCTCCTTCCAAAAAGGGAGGGGGAATAGGTTGAGTGTACAACCTGTTGCTTTTCTCCCTCCTTTTCTTGCCTCAGCTCAGTTCCCTTTCCCAACCCAAGTATCCTCTAACAGATCATGTAGAGCTCACAACAGGAAATGGATCTGTGCAAAAACTGAGTTTGATTTCATTTTCATGCAGTCAGTCATGAGCCAAGCAAAGGAAGCCATCCATCAATAGAGTTCTGAAACACGTGTGAAATATGAGCAGTGTTCTCACCCATGATGTATCCCTGCAGAAGGTGGCATTCCCACAGCCCTGTGCAGCACAAACCCAGCCCCACACAGCCATGTCAGGGAACAGACACTTGTTCTTGTCACCTGGGCTCAGGGCAGACAGGTACTGAGCTCCCACAGCTCCCAGCAAATCTCCTCCATGTGCTGCTAAAAATCCCTTGGGATCTGGCACATCCCAGGCCCAGGAGCCATTTTCCTGCTGTTCCAAGGCAGGGCCCAGAGAGGGACCCTGCCAGCCAGGGCCCAGGGCAGGGACACACTGTCCTGTCCCGGGGTCCCTTAGCAGCCTGACCCTTGGCTTTAACCCCTGCCTGCATCCATGGGTAACTGATGAGGATCCTTGCTGCCAGGGGACTGAGCAGCCCATCAAAACCAGAAGCTGCAGCAGTGATGGGACAGAGGGAAGAGAAGCAAAGCACTGATGGACAAATACAGGAGGCAACTTGCATTAAGCTTCCATATAAAATGAGTTTGCAACCAAGTCACACTGGTCACTGATCCATACAGGAATGCCCATTTCTCAGAAAAAAAAAACTTTACAATTTGCAAAATCACTCTTAGAAGATGCACAGTCATACTCACAGGTGCATTTCAGCCATGATATGACTTATTTGCTTTCTTCTGATGACATAACTCAGTCGTCAGTAGCCTTTAATTCTTCCTGGCTTGGATCTGTTGCAAATCTTTGGGAAAAGCTCAGCTGTGAGGGGCAGAAACTTTGTCCTCACCCTCTGCACATCTGCCTGGGATCCAGCTCAGGCCCAGGGGTATCTAAGCTACAAATGAGGTATGTGCTCTGTAACAAAGGCAGCAGATGGGCCAGCCCAGCAACACCTACCAGGGCTGTACCTTTGAGAAAACCCTATCTCAAATTCCATGAAGGGAGGCCCTGAATACTTGCATTGTTCTCCAGATAACAAAAAATTAAAAAATAATTATTAACCATGATCCTGAGGGCTTGAACCTGCCACTGGACTGAGAGTTAATTTCAGGAAAACTGGAACAGTTTCTCAAGCTTGGGGAGCTTTGTTTTGTGCCTAGTTCAGAGCACACTGTAAAATCAGGTTACACAGCCAGTACCTTGTTTAAAACAAGACTTCACGCTACCAGTGCAACAGAAGAGCTTCAGAATGCCTCAAAAAAAGGATAGATCAGCTTTAACTGCCTCCTCACTTTTTCCAGAAAGATGAAACCTTTTATTACAAGCTTTCCAGCATGTCACTGAAACATTATCTTTATTTATACCTCAAAGTAAACATACAAACAGCCACTATAAATTTTATCAAACAGACAGGAGAGGGAGCTCTCTCTTCATCCCACTCGATTAGGAATGGATTTTGCTAAATTTATTTAAATCTAACCATATTTTTACTCTGTGTCACATTTTACTTGCCCCTCTTTTGTCCTGGGACTGTCTCCCCTTAGCAAACCACCCTAGCTCAAACATTCCTGTGTACCACAGGAAAATGTTTATAAATTCAATATATACATCTGTAAGGCACATTTAATTTTGGTGTAGTAAAAAATGAAGATGTAACTCCTACTGATGAAATTCTGCTTCCCTATGTACTGACACACACATAAATGCATGTGTGTCTGCATTGTAGGTGTACTTTCATATTTCTCAGCTTAAAATACCAAGCAAGTTATTTTTTCATGGTTACCATCCTTTCCATAGTCACAGATAATTTTGTATTAATACTGAGATCTATCAGCCTAAAAATTCTGGTAGTTCCAAGACCATTTTTAAGATAAATCCCTGAAATATCAAATCCACCAGAAATACATCCAGGCAAAGAAACCACAGCTGACAGAAACACAGGACAAAAGAAAGTCACAGTAATTTTAATGTCTGCATGTTCTCACTGGTTTGATTTGAAATCTTATTGGAATGGGGTCTGGATTCCCATTCCCAAGCCACAATTTTGACAGCAGAAATGCTTGTATCAGCATCTGGATAAAATGCTAAAAATCAAACTGCGAGTTACGTCTGTCTCGCAAAGGCTGGATAATAAGATTTACTTAATCCATTTGAAAGAAAAAAAAATGGTTTTGTCCCCCAATTTGTTGCAACATCTGAAAGTTCATGAGGTTATGACCCCTCTTTAAGAAAGCATCTTCTACCACCTGCAAATACCCCAGGAAAGCAGTTGGAAACAATAAAACACGTGCTAGTTAACCGTTTCCAGGGAAACAGTTATGCTCCAGCAATGGGAGGTTTCAGCCCCACAGTGGCTTTGTCTAAAGAAGACATGGCCCAGCTGTTACTGAATAACCATTGTTGTAGATCATTGGGAAATAACAGTCAGGGCACCACAGAAGCCCTGTGGAAGTTTTATTTTCCTCGTTGCCAGAGGTACATGGGAGTGAAATGACAGAAGAACAACATAACCAAAATATAGGGACAGGAAAGATACTAAAGTCAGCTCCTGGTTAAATACACACAAATGTGTTGCCTTGTGCACTTTTAGGATGGGGATTTTTCTAATGCAACATCCCCTCAGGGCACTAGTGGCAAATATTAACATGAGTAATTAACTACAAAAAAATTAGTTAGAAACTCAGAAAGTTTCAGAGCCTGAGGATGGAGTTACTCTTTGTGCTCAGAAGTGAATCAGCACACAGAGCCCATTTTTTGTTCCTTACATCAAAGGGATGTAGCAACAGATTGGTCTCCTGCTCATTACAGGGTTTTCCAGAGCCACACAATGGTTAATTTCATTGTCTGGAAACACAGCATCAGAGTTTGCAGTGCAAATTTTCATTCCCTTGAACATGGAATTTGGCTGACTACACTCATTAATTGGCAGAGCAGAGCACATCATTTAACAAGGGTGTTCTGCAGGTTTTGTTTGAAACAGGGAGAGTCAAACCCTGGATCCCAGCAGCCAGGGCAGAGCTCTCAGTAACAGCAGCAAGGTTTCTGTATTTAGGAGAGTTTTCCCTCTTATATTTATCAATTTGCTCACCCTACAAGGATTACTGCTGGCTGTGTTAAAGGGAGCATGCAGAGGGTGCAGCACAGCTCCAGTCCCTTCCCAGCACGGGCAGGGTGAGGTGACTGATGGGCTGAGCACAAGAAACACACAGAAATCACAGGAAAACTGAGATATTCCATACCCTAAAATTCTTTCTCCTAAATACAAGCTGATTCCTCTGGTGCTGCAGGGTGTGGTGAGGGGAAAATGTGGCTCTGGGTGTTCATTTCCCCTTCCCTTGTGCTCCATGAGCATTACAAAAAATGACGAGAATGAGTTGTTCTCTAGAAAGAACCTTTTCAACCTCTCCTGATAATCTGCTTAGCAAGGACACAAGCTGTTTCTCATTTGTTTATACTGTACAAGCAGTCACAGTGAGTCACATCTCAGGGAGACTTTTTTTTTTGCATGGATTTTTCAAGAATTTGCTACAAAACATCCTTTCACTTCCAAAAGACAAAGGGAAACAAATAGTGGGCTTTAGTTCCCTTCTAAAGCACATTAAAGATTTTTCACAGCAAAAGACACTAAAGATTTGTTCCTCATCCTTCAAATTCTTTGGATCACTTAGTGTTGGCAAAAACAAATCTCTTACAATGAAAGCTCCACACCAGAACTGAGTAAATTAATCTGAGGCTTTTATAGCCTCCTTTGCTGCTCACAAAAAGAGTATTAAAGTAGGTTAAAGTAGGGTATTTTTTCCTTTCTTTATTTCCTGTGCTTACTGTTTGGAATTAGAAGAAGGTTAGAAACTCTACAGTCCTCTCATTCATTTGTAATTTTCCCCCTTTTTTAAAGCCCTGCACAGTACAAGTCTATTCATAACCTGTGCCTCAAAGAATGCCCAATTTAAATGTAAAAATGCACAACAAGACATAACAAGTGGGAGAGTCATAAATGAGGTGAGAATTCCATGGACTGAAGGAGGGAGGTTTGTACCAGAGGAACATCCAAAGGGATGGTGATGGCCCCTGGAGAACACTCAGATTTTCCCTCCTTTCCTTCTCAATACCAACAATTAGACAAAAAAGGAGAGAGATGATAGAAAATAGATCATTGCCACTTGATTACAAGTAGAATCTGTGTTGAGAAGGGAAAATTACAGTTGTTCCAGTAGAGACCAAACCAAAGTAAGGGAGTTGGGCAAGAAGGACCCAGCCACAGAAATTCAGAGGAGAGGTGCTGCTCTCAGTCCCAGCTGACTGGGAGGCATCCAAACTGCAAGCTGTGGAGGCCAGGGTTCCACTGGGAATGAAGTGTCAGATCCAAACAATACTGAAATTATCAATATTATTATCTAGTTTTCTTTGAGTTATATCTGATCTTTCTGCAACAGAATCTTCAACTTCTTACTCAAAATTTCATTTAAAAAATTACACAGAATAGCAGAAAGGAAACATTTCTCTCTCTTCTTCAACCTGGATAGAAGTCACAGACTGGGAAATCTCTGCAGGCAAGTGTGATGTCTTTATAGCAATCTCACAATTACCTGTAGAGATTCTACAATCTGGCATCTTTGTGCACAGTAATTATAAACTATTCACTTCTTCAGCCTCTGCACCTCTGCTGAGCTGAGCTGAATTCCATCCAAATTGCCCAAGTAGCATGGAGCTGACTGCAAGCTTCTTGTTTAATCATTTTCATGAGTCAAAAACTGAAAAAAAAGCATCAAACCTACATAAATTAACCAACTGGACACTGGAAAAAATACTAAAGGACAAAGTTATTATAGGCTATTTCTCAACTATGAGGGCTTAATATTCCATTACTAGGCTACACCTCCTGTTAACTGAGCTGAATCACAGCTGGGTTTTATGGGTGACCAGCTCATGCAGCACTAGATGAGTTCAGCTTTTCTAAAGTGATGATGCTCTGAAGAACTGCTCAGCTGATGAACATTCTCATAGCAAGCCCTGGACAGAGTGAAGGAAGAATTAGCCACTTTGAAAGAAGAGAATACCCAGCAAGGCAAGCCTTCATGGAAAGAATAAAGTATTTATTTTTCTCATTAAAAATGTTCCTAAAAATAATATTAGTGAAGTTTTAGCTCATCCTACTGCAATGACATTGAACAAATTAATTGGACAAATATTTATCAGGCTCAGAAAGATGTTTGTGAGACATCCAGGCCTTCATCCTGCTCAGAAATGCATTCCCAGTCTCTGCACTAGAACCTGTGCCTACACAGTGCAGGAAACTCACTCCACCTGCCCAACCCTTACACAAATTGTGGCTGGAAGGACAATTTGGCATGAAGGGACACCAATGGTGATGCTGAGCTTTTTGTGCAAGAACACAGAGGAAGCAGGATCACAATTTCACCAAGCTGCAAGTGACAGACCTGGACCTGCTCAGTTCATGCTCTGCTGGAGGACTCCCAGACAACACCTGGCCCTTTGAAGAGCCCTCATGTCCACTTGCTTCCTGCTCAGAAGTCAAATAGCATCAAATATCAGTCAAATATCAGTCCAATATCACATTTTCATCTCCCTGGGATGAAAAGCTGCCACTCAGGCTGTGCCTCAGCTCCTGCAGGCTCAGGGGAAGCTGAGCTGCCTCTTCCTCAGGGCTGCAGCTCTGCCAGCAGCTCAGGGGAAGGGAGCAGTGCAGAAGGGGTGGGTGTTTTCCAGAAATCACAGAAACCTGATTCTACTTGGGTACAACAGACAGGACCTCTTGGAAGGGTTTGGGCTCTCATTACAAAACTCCACAAAATCCAGCAGCTGTGCTCCACCCCTTACTGTAAAGGATCAGTGATTTCCACACTCTTTATTACTTCCTCGTTTTACATCTCCTCTGTTCTCCCTGTTTACAAGAAATACATCCTTACTCTGCAGACCCTTGCTGCATTCCCAGTTTCCCAGCACTTGCCAGCAAACCACTACTCCTCCAGAAGAGTCACCACCTTTATTGTAGATTGGAATGTACATAAAGACTGAAATAAGGCCATGAATTTAATCTGTTCTTCTCAAACAAGTGTTAATTGACAAATGAGGAGGGCAAGCATTTGCAATACCGTGATTACAGCTGATAATTGTGCATGTGGGTACAACTGACTTGTCAGCATCTGCAAATAAAACCTGTGGTGACATCCCAGAATAACTCCAAACAATGGCAAAGACCCACTCATTTCAGTACCAAGTTTGTTTCAACATAAGCTTTATGTATTAGTTCTGGACTGGAGGCAAAAGTGTGGTTGGAACAAATGCATTGTCCCCAGTCAGATCCTTACAATTTATCCTGGTTTTTATTGAGCCAACTTGTTCTTGTCTACTGAGTCTTCACTGTTTAAGTCATAAAATGCTGTGCAATAAAATCATCAGTTACCTTGTATGATATTTAAAAAATTATCTGATAACTCCACTCAAATATTTTAAATCCCTCTTCAATTATTCAGCCAAGCCCTGCAGAGACATCAACAGAGTGCCACACATTCCCAAACTGCTGCTGAGGAATGAGATGGAACCTGTCCTTCCATTTGGATTGATAAAAAATGCCCCAAAAAGAAGCTGTGCTGGCAAATCCAGTCCTGAGAAAGAAAGCAAAGCTTCATTCCAAGCACTGACTCAAATCATGCTAGAATCACTCCAGGCTGATCTCAAATTCTAATCCCTTGATTATTTAATATTTTCTTCTTAAGACTGTTCTGGCATAGAAGGTCTTTTGGTTCATCTTGTATGCTTTAAGTTTCTGACACCATTTTCAATCCTTCTTCTTCTCTTCATCCTGCCAGAATTACCTTTCACACCTTCACCTTCAGAATGCTGCCATTGCATCAACCAAAACAAAAGAAAATAAGAGAAAAACAAATTTTTCTGCAAGTTTCAAAAAACTGTAGTAATTACACCAATGACAATAATGTGCACTTATTATTTGCTGGTTAAAATCTTGCCTCAGTGAAATCCAGACAAGTTTTTGCATTCTCTTCCATGGGATTATTCCAGAAGCCTTTCATCCTTCCTCTAATGACTTCTTTCCATCTCCCTATTTACGAGGAAATCTTTTAAACAGGACATACAAATGAGCACTAAACTAGGGAACTAGCTGGAACCCAGCATGCTGCAAGAGCGGAAAATTAAATAGCACAGAGTGAAAAAAAAAACCTTTTGCAGAAGAGAAAGAAAATTCTTAAACACTTTCCACCAGTAAGGAGAGAGTGCAAACTGGTAACACAAATCTGAAGCTGCAGCAAGTCACCAGGGAATGGAATGGAGAGCTCTTTTCCTGGTGAGCTGCCAGGTTTCAAACACTGATTATCTCTTAATTATTGATTAAAAACCTCAGAATCCTTGCTTCTAGCAACATGCAGAGATGGAGCACCACCTTCTATTTATCCAACTCCAAATGTAAGCAAAATTCCATTATGTCTGAACTTTTCATTGAAGGTTTGCACTGAAAATTACAGTACCAAAAAAAAAAATTGAAGATTCATAATTTGATCTTTGATTTGGAAGTTCTAAATTCTCTTTGAATCAGTCTTGCAATCATTCCATAATCTTATTACACACATGTAAAATAAAAGAGGGGAAAAAAGAAGAGGGGAAAAAAAGAAGAGGGGAAAAAAAGCTGAGCACTTATGTCCATCAAGGCTGAAGATTCAAACACTTAAAAGTTCAAGATTCAAACATTCAAAAGTGCCATGGCTGAGGCTGCCTGGGTGCAATTGCTGTGTACCCTCTGTGCCTTTGCAGAGTGAGACAGATTTAAATTACAGGATTACAGGTGTCAGAGCAAGATTAACATTCCTTTACCACAAGGCTTTTATGCACCAGAGATAAGGAAAGGACAGTGCAGCCTTTCAGGAACTTGAACACCTTCTCACTCACAGGGAAGCTGTGAGGCAGAAAAACATCAAAAAATCCCTGTGCAGGGACCTTCTGTACCATTAATCCACACCTATTTACCACTTGTCTAAATTCCTGGCTAGAAATGGTCTCCCACTTCTTAGGAGCCTCTGCTTCCACAGAAGTTCCACAAGCACACATTAGGAGGCCTAAATTTGCAGAAATCCTAATCTGAGAGCATCCTCCAGCCACAGCAAGTGCCTGCTTTGAGTGCTGTGCCAAAATGGCATTTCCTGAGAGCCAGCACTGCATGCAGGGCTGGCAGCAAGGAAAGGGCACTGGGCAAAAAACACCAAACAAGAAGGGCAGCTGCAGGAACTGACCCCCACACCTGTAACTCTTTTGTCACCAATGGAAAGCAACTGAAGCACTACAAAAGAAACACAGGGAAATCAGAATTTCCCCCAGTGCAGTGTTTAGGAGCCTGCCACACATGAACCAGCAGAAATGATGCATCTCCTGTTCCTTGTGCCTTCTCCTTTCCCTTCACCTTCCCAGATCTGCAACAGATGAGGAAGTCTGGTCATGTCTGTGTTCATCTGGAGCTTTGTTCAGGACTTTCTGCACCACCTGATGCTCCTTTTGTCTGGCAAATACTGAGGAAGTGGCTGAGCAAACACAATCAGCCCACCTGCCAGGCCTGCCTCTGGTTTGTCCCAGCAGCAGCAGCTCTGTGCTCCTGAGGATTTTCTGAGCAGCTCCCCCTCCAAGGCTGCTGGGATTGACTGCAGGGATAATCCAGCAGCTCCCCAGCAGTGATGGGCAGGGCTGTGCTCCCTGGCTTTAGGGACAAGGTAAGGAAAGCAGCTGAGCCCTGCACAAACCCTGATCCCAGCACGTGCCCTGGTGCTTGCTGGAGGGCTCAGGCAGGGCAAGGATTCCCTGGAATTGCCTGTGGGCCCACAGCTGCCCCTCCAGCAGCCAGAGGCTTCCTGCAGGGAATGAACACTTGGTTCTCCTGGATTCAGCGTGCTGTGCTTGCAGCAAAGCACAATGAAACACACAGGGAAGGATCTTTTTTCTTGTGTCCTGCAGGTAAACACCTCCAGGAAACAACTTGATGTTTTACTTCATCTCCCTGAAAACTTTTGTGCAGCTTTTGTCCACAACAATCTCTCAAAACCTGCTTTTTTCCTCGTTTTATCAGATGTCTCCAGTACATCCAACTTTTTTGATCCTTTTTTTGTTTGCAGTTCTGGCACTTCATCCCTAAACAGAGATTTAGTGCCCAGCAGGAAAGCAGGGTTTGGTTAGAGCTCCCTACCCAGGTGTGCCACCCTGGCTTGAAGGTGCTGCTCAGCAGAGTTCCAGGAGCAGTGAAGGAGGTAAGTGCAGGAGCTGAAGAAACAAGCACATCATTTTCAGATGTTTTACATAAATGCTTTTTGTTCAGAAGTCAGAGAACTCCCTTGAATGGGTATTTTATTGTATTCCTAACTATTCAAGGGGAGCCAAAAAAGCTGAACCAGAAAGAACAAGTCTGCTTTATCAGTTCACACCCAGACTGGAGCATGCCAAAGATCACCAAATAAACCAGGGTTATTCAGCAAGTTGCTTAATAACAGCTCTCTCAGAGAAGATGCAGAGAGAACCTAAATGTTTTAATGACAGATATCCACAGCACCAGGTGTTGTCTGTGGAATTTTGCCATTTTTTCCTGTGTAGGACATTCAGGGAAGAAATGTAGCTGACATGAACCCACTTGCAGGCCTAACCTGGATGGCTGTGAGTTGGCTTAATCTCAGCTGGCAACTGTGAGCAGTTACTAACTCTCTCACAGTTGTAGCTGGGATTATGCTAAACACAGCAATTTCTTGGCTCTAATGGATTAGCAGACCTGCATGGCACCTCCAGTGCAGACCCCAGGGACACTTCTGCAGTGCACAGAGCCCAAACACAGCACACACACAGGATGAACCTCATTCATGGCTTTATCCAGGCCATACACCAACCTCCAGGCTTTGCCCTGCTTCCTCCTGCCTTCCCAGCCTCCTGCAGCAGCAGCACAATCTCTTCATTAACTGTGCTCACTGCTCTTGCTGAAGTCACATCTCATTTTGCCCACCCTGAAACTGTCACCTGTCTAAATATCTCCTGAAGTCACTGATTAAGCTCTGAACCACAGGGCTGGCAATGACTTTTCTGTGTTCAATCCTTTGCATCTGCAATTTTTACACACTGATACACACAGTTCTGTGTCCCGACTTTTCACCAGTTCAAAGGCTGTTGTTCCACCAGAACCACCCTCCATGCTGATTTTCCATTACCCAAAACAATTACAATCCATTTTCCCCATGTTAATGACCTTGGTAACATCCCAATTCAAACCAGTCAGGATTCTTGCAACTTGCCTACAGTTGAAGACTCCCTGCTCAAGAGGAACAATCCAAAGATGTAGAAATCAATACAAGCTTCCCATTAACATTAGATGGCTTTAGTCAGCCTGTGGATACATAGCAGAAAGAAGTATTATATACAGCCAGAGCACATAAAATATATTTATTACACCCCAGTTTTGTGGCTGAAAGCTCCAGATGGCCAATCCTTAGAGATCCATCCCTAAGTTTTATTTATGTGTGAGATTCCAGAGAGCATCTGTAGCCTGCCAGAAAATATTCCTGTTTTATACCAGGGATCAAAAGAACCTGCTAAAAAATGGCTCACTCTGATGTACAGAAGTTGATGCTCAACAAGGCCAGGTGTGACCTGAGTTCTTTTTAGTCCTGCAGAATTTTAGAAGAAAATTGTTCTGAGATAAAATTCCCTGTCTGAAACAGCTCTGCTGAAGGGACACCACTTCTGCCTCAGAAACTGCTAAGAGAAGAACCCTTGATGTAAAAGTGCTGCTTGTGCAGAACACTTATATGGATTTAATCTCATTCTCATTAGTCACCTGACACTCCCCTGCCCACTGTAACTATCTGTCTTCCATACCCAAAGCAGAAGTTAGTGAAAATATCTGTGACTGCAGAGCATTTCAGGACAGACCATGTGTGCCATAAAAGCAGTGACAACACAAGTCACCAGTTAAACACAACCAGGGAACCCCTGTGGGAGGAGCAGCTTCATTAAATCAGTCAGTCTGACACATTTCAGATTATTTCTTTTTAGGCCTGAAACAGAAATACAAACCCCAACTGTCTCCAAAATCATTGACTTTCATACAGAAGTGGGCAGAACGAGAAGTGCTGCTGTCTGAGGGCTGGGATGACCATATGCTGTTTAAGTGGGGTGTGCAATTGCTCTCAGTACAGCCAGACCTCCAGCAAATGGACAAACCTCCCTGGCACACACCCATCCAGGGGACACAGCAGCACCAGCAAGGCTCAGGGCTGCAAGGAGAGGATTCCTCTCCAAGGCAGTGTTTTCTCCAGACCCAGCACAAGTGTGAGAAATGGGACAGTGACATCAGGTCTGCAGTTCTCAGTGCCAAGGGCTGCATTTGAAAGCCCACCCACACTGGCACAGGGCTGGAGCTTCCTCTGAATTTCACAGCTCACACACAGTGAATTTGCAGACTCGCCCTGCTGCAGGCCTGCATCATTTCCTGCCCTTCTGAGAAACAGAACACACTTGCTGACTAATTTGTGCTCAACTATTCAGCCACCAAAGAACAGGCTTGAAGAGCTAAAAAGTAAAACTTGCCCAAGATGTATAATGCTCTCCAGCAGTGCTACCCAGAGTGATTCTTGGTAATAGTTATTCTTAGCATTTCTTAGATAAAAGTATCAATTTCCTTGAAAAACTGAGCACATTAAGTTGGAGATTTTTCTTCCTACTACACTGACCTTGTTAAGATTCAACATTTGAAATTAAAAAATTGCAAGCAAAACCACAGCAGAGCTTTTGATGTCGCAGATACTGCATCAGGAACTGATTGGATAATAATCACTCACCATCAGTTCCTAATGCATTGCCTTCAGCATCTAAACAAGCACCCAGGAGCTCCTCACAGGAGCAGCTGCAATGTTCTGATGGTGACACAGGAGCCAAATGTCATCCCACCAAAACCTTGACAGCTCTCCTGCAAAAGCACAGCTTTACCTCAAGGGGGAAATCTAAAGGTACTGGTGCTGTTGAGTGACACCTCACTCCTTCCCAGAGTAGGGTGCTGCCAGACCTGGAACCAGACTTGGGGGGAAAATAATTGAAGGAAAAGAGTTCTGTCCTTTCCTCAGGTGGTTACTTCAACAATGTATTCTCTTCATACAAGACATACCTAAAATTTAAAGATTATAATAACAGCAAGAGCCCCTTCTGTCCAAAGGATTTCCAAATTATTTGAAATTATTTCAAAGTATTACAAAATTATTTATAATCTGCTTTGTATTATTATAATACATGCACAAAAATGCACCTATGGATTTGTATGTATGTTTGCATGAGACAAATGAAAAAGCAGAGAGGAAGCCTTTGTTTGCTGATGGAGCAGGAGCCACATCAACTGGAGCACAGCAAAGGGCAGTGTGGAACATTAACATGGACCAATTCCCTCAGGGACTGAACAAAGCCATCCCATTTCAATGGGGTGGGACACCTGGACAAGTGGAAGATATTCATTTGACAAGCCTTTATGGCTCTTTAGCTTCCTGTGTCTCCAAAAGAAATCTGAGCCTCACCTGCAGAGCACAGCCCTCACCACCACAGTTTCTATTCACAGCACAATTTTCCAGCTAAGATTGGCTCAGAGCACAGCACCTGGAGCCTCCAGTACATCCAGGGATATGTTGGAGGTTTTGTATCTCCATTCTGAGCATCTCAGCCCACATGAATTTGTGACCTTGAAGCTGAAGGAAGCAGCAAGACATCAACTCTATCACAGAACCTGCTGGTATCAACTGCTCCAAAAGACAAGCTGGCAAATCTTACCTGTGTCTGACAGACAGAACATCACCTCCACAGCTCTGAGGGGCAAGGGGATGTCTCAGCACACAATTAGCACATAGCAGAGTCAAAGACATTGTTTTATTCATTATTCCTATTCACACCTGAAGCTCAAATACTAAATGCAACCTCCTGGCTGTCTCCATGTGAGTTTTACCCATTTCTTCTACACAGAGATGAGTCTGGCCACAAGCTTTGAATAAGAATGAGGATCTGGAACTCATCTCCATCCCACAAATTGTCAGCATTTTTTAACCAAAGGCATGTTTCATTATGTTCCATTGGTAGGAAGTTAAATGGGTATTCAGATCCTCAATCCCTGTATTTGGAGATGAGAAGTGCTGGCACAGGTGCACAGGTTAAATCCTGAGTGAACCCTTCCCCAGAGAGAGGAATTTGCATATCCCAAGGTGTCTGGAGGTGCCTCTGAACGTGCAGAGACATGGAGCACCTTCCAGAGCAGGAAACATGGCTGGGGGCAAGAGGAATCCCAGGAGTGAGACAAGGAGCCTGAGTAAGCAGATACTGTCTGCAAGCTTGGAGAGGCAAGTGCCAGTTTCACAGCACTGCAGCTCAGGCAGTGACTCTGAACTCATTCCAGCCCCTCTGGAGAGTCCACACCTTGCTTTGTCTGGGAGCACATGGAACTGGGACCTACACATCCACACAGAACCTGGATTCCTGCACATGGAGACCCACAACCTCCATGCAGAACCTGGATTCCTGCACATGGAGACCCACAACCTCCACACAGAACCTGGATTCCTGCACATGGAGACCCACAACATCCACACAGAACCTGGATTCCTGCACATGGAGACCCACAACCTCCACACAGAACCTGGATTCCTGCACATGGAGACCCACAACATCCACACAGAACCTGGATTCCTGCACATGGAGACCCACAACCTCCACACAGAACCTGGATTCCTGCACATGGAGACCCACAACCTCCACATGGAGATCCACAACCTCCACACAGAACCTGGATTCCTGCACATGGAGACCCACACTGTCTCCAGCTGGCACTAAGGCTCCAAAGGAAACCAAAGTGGTTTTAGCCCCCTTTTTCCTCCTTCCTGGGAAAATAATTCAAGGCTACCAAGACTTAGAAACACTGGTCTTTCACTGTTTTTTCCCCTGCTATTGCCTATCATTTTTTAACAGTTGTATTAAAGGGGAAATACACCAAACATTCTTATTTATTGCTTTACTTATTTTGACCTTTACTACTGCCAAAAATGCATCCAGCACATCATTCATGAGTGAATGGCATGGTTCCACAGCCCAAGCACACACAAAGTGTGGGGCATAACTGCTGTAGAAAGAACCTAGCAGTCTAATTCCAAAGGATTGAAAAAACCTCATTACTCCTTGTAGGTTTTATTTAAATTTACAAGACTTGAAGGTGACTATATCACTTGACAGTAGTTCTGAAGTGCTCTGAATTTTGGCTTGTTAGATAAATGCAGTTACCTGTGTGGTTCAATGTGTAGTTCTGACTTGTCAGTTGTGAGGAGTAGGACTGGCAGCTCTGACCCTTTGGGCCACAAAAGAATTAGCATTTTATTATGGACACCTTCAGATGCTGATCAGCCTAAGCAGAAATGCCGTGAGAAAGCCAATGGGTGGGAAGACTGAAGGGAGCTGATGTCATGGAGTTCATACTGTAATCTAATTCTAGATTGTTCAGGCCTCCCATCTCTCAGGCTCTTCTCCTCTTCCTGTTTCTAGGAAAGCAGAGCCTCCACCCTGCTAATGATCCCCCCGGGGAGGCGGTGTCAGGAGGCAGCACTTGCAGCAGCAGAGGAGCCACGGCTGCTGCAGCGCACGGCACGGGCCGAGGGCAGCCACAGCCCAGCGAGATCGGCCCGGGAACGGAGGGGGAGGAAGGAGCCTCCTCCCGGGGGAATGCAGCTGATTCAGGGAGGGAGGGAACAGCTTCGCAGGGAAAACAAACCATGAGCTTCTCAGAACCCCAATAATGGCCACGCACTCTCCAGGGAGGGTTTGCACAAAGATGGGAAGAAACATAAACAGAAAGATGTGCGGTTGGAAACACCACTTGAAAATGACATTTCACAGCGAAATGTCAGGGCAGAGTGTTGCAGAAGGTGATGGGGTCCTCACACTTGGTTTTTCCACAACTTTTTTGCCTCCCTCCTCCCTGCTGAGTGCTCATGGCCAGCTTCAGAGCTCCCTCACTGAAACCTCTCTGGGAAAAAGAATAGAGGCAAAAAAGCCTAACCATTTACTCCTTCATATTTTTTCCTCCCCTTTCACACTTCTATCCCAGTTCAGCTACTGCAGTGAGAGGCACAAGAAAATGGCATTAACTCTATTTCTCCTTATTTCCCCTATTCTCACTGCCAAGAGAGCATTCAGCAGTTCTTGCCCTGGGACTCCTTTGCCAGCCCAGAAGGAAAGGAACCTTTCCATCACTTGGAACCTTTCCAAGGGACCCCTTTGCCTCCCCAGAAGGAAAGGAACCTTTCCACCACTCCCTGGTTCAGCCTCTGCCAGAGCACAGTGTGCAAATGAGATGCTGCACTTTAACCACAGAGCCCCACATCCACTTACAACAGGATGACCTAGGAGAAAAATGAAGAGAGAACAGGGAGGAAGCATTTGATAAGGCATTAATTAAAGACTAATGTGGTTAATCTCCCCCTCTGCTCTCACTGCTTTTGAAGCAATAGAAACCAGACTGGTATTTCCTAGGAATCTCTATACAAACAAAAAATTATCTGAGGTAGGCATTCCCTATGACAAAACTTATCTTCATGATAACAGAGCAAAGATCCAACAATTCACCTGGCAGCAACTAAAACAAGGTGCAAGCACAAAGTAAAATCAGAGGTGTTTTCCCAAATGCTCTCCAACAATTTGTAGCTCATTAACTCCCTAGGACATGTGTTTCCATGCATTTAGCATCCCTAAAAAATTGTTTTTTCACAAACCTGTCCAATATTCCCCCAAATCCACCTAAATTGCAGTGTCCATAAAGCCTGAGGCAAGGAGTGCTACAGATTCACTACATGTAGTAATGGAGATTCACTTCTTTTTGCACCTCTGCTCAGCAAAGGTTCCTTCAAGCTTTACCTTAGTTGAAAATCTATTAACTGAGTGTGCATGTGCAAAACAGTAATTCTTCCCAAAAATCATGTACATTTCACCCCACTATTCCACAATTCCTTCTTAAAATGGGAGAAATAACAGAGAAACAACATAACATTGGTGGGTAGGAAGCCTTGGCAATGAGGAAAAAAAATAAGGTAACTGTGGTGATTCCAGGTTATGGAATCCAAAGAGAAAATCTGTAATTCCTCCTTTAAGGACTCAAAGAAGACTTCCAGATAACTTTATACATCCTCTGAATTTTGGCTCAAGTATCTCAGCAAGTAAAGGACGTTGTAAATGACAGCCCCTCCATCCCCTGACTTGCTTGGAAATGTTCAGATGCCACATTTATTCCATCAGGCTCATGCGATCAGTCCCAGCCAAAGCTGAGCTCCAGAGATGCCCAGTGCAGGCTGTGAGCAACAAGCACGGAGCTCCATGGGCTCCCAGTCTTGGTTAATGCACCTCCCACTCGTCCCATTCCTCAGCACAGACAGGGAAGAGCACAAAGCTGTCCACCCTCTTGGATGACTCCACAGTCCTGATGGAGCAACAGCTCGGGGCACACACTGCAGCTTAGCCACCCACACACGTAGGTTAATGCACTTTTTGATGATTCATAAACCCAGATCTAAGAGCAGAATCAAGGCTTTTGTTCATTATTTTGGAATGAAACATCAACTAACATTTTTTACAGATGACTGTCAAGGCAAAATCCTGGACTGCAGAGTCCTGCTTATCTGAAATTATATTCAGCTACGCCCTTCAAGGCAAAGCCATATCTATTAAAAGAAATACAGAAAATCCCAAAATCACAATCCTGGAATGTTCAGCTGTGTACTGTACTCCATGCAGTTCACTCTGTTCAGATTTTACAAGGATCCTCCATACAAAAAATGCTATTCCTGTGCTACATAATCCCTACTCACTAAGGACTTGTTAAGGATGGATTTGTAAAGTCTTAACTGCAAATTCTTCTGCTTTGGGGTGTCCTTGCTGAGTCTTTAATAACAAAGCTTTGAAGTTTAATTACTCTCTTAGCAGCTGCAACCATTATATTACAGATATATATACAAGGTGAGTAATAAGGTTGTAAAGTAGGAGTTAACTTTAAACTAAAAGGGAAAACACGAGGAAAGTTTTATTCATCAATGGCTTTGACAAAATTAACTTCAGAGTCACACACATCAAGGCCAACTTCCAAATCAGCAGAATCTGCCCTCTTGCTCCTTCCAGCAAATTCTATTCAATGCCTAATTATGAGATGCAGAGTCAAGGGGGGGGCAGGGTGCAAGAAAACTCACAAGTGCCAGTTCACTTTGCTGCTAATATAATGGAAAAAACATGTGCAGAGCAGGCACCCAGAAGAGGAGCTGCCCACAACATCCTGAAGGAAGAGTTACATCAGCAGGGACAACGCCACAACTCCTGTGCTGTGCAGAGCCAGAGTGAGACACCCTGGCCACAGAAAACTGCTCTGACATAAAGATATATTGCCATGCTCCCCTTTTCAGGGAAAGGGGAGTGATTAACAACCCATGTGTCAGCTACCAAGGGAAGCATTTCCAGAATATTTGCTATGATTGATCAGCTTCTTTGACCTCTCCACCGTACTGAGATACCCTCGGAGCAAAACTGCTCGTGTTTGCAAAGGGAACACAAAGGAAGGCACTGGAAATGCAGACCCAACTAGAAATCTCCTTTTCCATCATTACTGTTGTTTGCCTGATGACACAGACACAGTTTTGGGTGGTAATGTACACAGACATAAGTAATATCCCATCTGGATGCATTTTTCTTACTCTGTTGATTTGGTATATACACCAGATAAATACCAAATACAAACTTCTTTTTTTCCTCCTGCCATTTTCCAATCCATTGTGGCAGCCATGTTATTTTTAAATATATATCACATATTCTATTGGTTCTCATCAATGTATATTTTAGATGAACACTCACATTTATAATGACACCCCTAAAAAACAATGCTGAAATAATGTTAAAGTTGTAAAGTCCAGGCTCCAAATGTCATGATGGGCAAGATTCAACATGTACATTTTATACAATTAGGAAAAAAGTTGTTTCTACCTCAATGGTGTCCACAGAACATGAAGGGGAAAGACATCAAGGTTATATAGAACCCTTTGATCCAAATAGCTGATGTAATATAATATCTATTCGCTAAAAAAATGTTCATCGCTTAAATATGTTTTTTCTAACAAATTCTCCCAATGCCAGGTATTTTAAGAAAACTGAAGTGTTTTTTCTTTCTCAGTGCAGTACCTACAGTTGATAGGATACTTGTAAATTCTGAGAGACAAAACATGATGGTAAGACATGGTTTTAGCCAATCTACCCTGACTTTATAAAACTAAACCCCCCCACTCTTTGCCATCTAAATACATCATGTCTGGTGTCTCACCAGAGGAAAACACTAACAGAATTTAGAAACTGTCATCTAAATATTTCTGCAGGAAAATCACAAAAAACATATTCTCATTATTTGGTAACTTGACTTTACTTCCAATCTCCCTCCACATCAGGATACTACAGAGAGCTTTCCAAACTCACTGGTTGAGAAGCAGAATTTATCATCTCCCCAAATCATTCGTTAGGCTCCAATAAAAGTACGGGATCATCAGTGATGTGCTAGATTATATCCCATCCCTGAAGCTGCTAAATCAACATGAGGGACAAGCTCCAAACCAGCCTGGCCAGAGAGCACCAGGTTTAGAAGCTGTGCTGAGAGCCCATGAGCACTGAAGGGCTCCAGGAGCTGCCTGTGCACTGTGCTGGCTGCAGCTGCAGCCAACGACAGCCCCGGCTGCCTGAGCCAAAGCCCTTACGCAGATGCACAACTGGAACTTGGAAATTACATGGAGAAACAGCTAAGGCTCATGAAACTCCAAAACATTTCTGCTTCGACCAGTGTGGTCAGCAGGGCTGCAATTTCTGTGAATCCAGTATTTGGGCTTCTTGGAATTTACCAGCCCTGCTGGCAGAGCAGTCACGTCTTGTAACTTCCATGTGGGCAGGAATGAGGCTCGAGGAACTTGCAAGCTCCCCAGGGCAGAGGAGGAGCTGGCAAATTCACTTCGACAGATACCTGGTGTTCGTGGGGATCTGCCAAGGCCGTCGGCAAACAGCTCCCGGCTCCTGTGCAGAGCTCTGCGCTGCTGCACCGGCAGGGAGCTGCGCTCCCCCTGGGGCAGAGAGGGAATGGCTGTGCTGGGAGCAAAGCGATGTTCTTGGCTCTGTGGCTACGGGGCAGCAGAACTTCCTAAAAACCCAACTGCGGTGCCTGAAGGATGCTGCGAGTGTGGTTCTCAAGAAAATTAACCTCCGCAGGTAGTCTGGAAACATCTGTGACACAAATTGTACATCACACAAAATAAAACAGACACCAGAGGGGCTGGCAACTACTTCACATTCCAGCCTCGGAGCAGTTCTGCAAGGCTTGATGAAAGGTGAAGATGGCCCTAAGCACAGAGCAGTTGTTTGCTCCTCTGTTGAGTGTTCTTCTGTTTGAGATATCCCACACTACCTGCTGAACTAAAATCTAAATGAGAAGCACTGAAACATAGTAACACAAGGGCAGCACTGAGCCCTGGAGAGCCAGGTGGGGTTAGGGGGATGGGACAGATGGGAAAAGCAAGGAAAACAACACCTACTCCTGGATATGCTGTACCTTGTTATGTGGGACACATAAAGGGACAAATGTAACAAAATATTCAGGAAAACAACACCACCCCTGGATATGCTGTACTGTGTGATGTGGGGCAAAATATTCCACAGAAAGGGACAGATGTAACAGAATATTAACAAATTACTGTTTCACTGTTGATTCATATGTAGCAGCTTCAGCTGTTGTGTGCTTCAGTCTAATCCTCTATGCTCAGAAGTCTGATAAGGTTTAAAGCCCCAGGCTGTCAATATAAGAATATCACATGTACATCAGTGTGGTGGATTATGAGTTAACATCTATATGAATTAACAACTATATGAATTGACAGGATATGTTATCCCCTGCCTGTAACTGGGTAACTGGACTTAGTTATCCCTGGAAGTTTCCATCCAACTTGCCTCCAAGTGTCTATAAAATCACTAAGCAGCTTCTGCAGAGCATCTGCATCTCTCTACATCAAAATCCAGCATCAGACACTACAATCAGCCTCTGAATTCAGATTCAGGACAGACCAAAGAATACCCTGCCCAATGGAACTGAGCCACAATGTCTAATCTTACCTTAACAGCAGGGAGTATTCCTTGGATAGGAACAGCCATGGAGGTGAGTCAAACATCAGCCCACCAAGGAGAAGATTTTGCCTCATTCACAGCAACTTAGAGAAGGCCAGGATTTTCTGGAGTGAGGTTTTTGACTGTGGAATCCAGCACCATGCTCTGGCTTGCTGGCTCTGTGTTCAGAGGGGCTCCTCCCACCTCCTAATCCCAGAGATAACCTGCAGCACCTGCTTTGTGCAGCTGACAGAAGCCACGGAAGCAGAGCAGGTGCCACCAGAAAGGCCCTCACACAGCTGCAATGGCTCTGTGCGTGTGTGAAGGTATGTTAATGTTCACAGGTCTGTCCACACTTCCAGGGCTTCTGCACCCTCCAGAACTGATTTTTGTCTTCCAAGCAGCAGTGCTTTCACTAAGAGCAGAACAAAAGAGACTGTAGGAAACATGAACAGGAAGGAGAAGTGCCCCCACAAGCATGGATAAAGGGAAGCCTGATCCATCAGTGCTCCTTAGACTCTGCCTATTACACTGACTTCCCCAGCAAAAGCCCAGCCTCTCATTCGGGTCTTTGAAGACTCAGCACAGGCAACAAACATTGATGAAAACTCTTTGCCATCAATGTTATCTGTACTTCTCCTTTTATCTGCACTGATATTAATACACACAAAGAAACTTTTCAACAGGAGCCTTTCAAACCTTTCTCCTCCGGATCTCACTCTTTCCCCTCACAATATCCATTGCCATCTCAAGACACACACTGGAGTAACACAGCCCCTCCCAGAGTCCCTTGTGGGGCACTCTGGGAATCTGAAACACTCTGGTATTCCCAGAACCTGAACCTTAAGACAAGTGGTTGTATTTAGGATTCCTAGTCTTGCCAGACTCAGATTCTTTTCTTGAATTTGTCTTGCACAACTTTAACCAAATGGAAACAGAAACCATATTTTGCACAGAAGATGAAGATAGAGCAGCAGCCTCAGAAACACCACACCAGGACAGAAGAGTTTAACCCTCACTAAGCAGCCCTGTGCTGCTAAGATCCCAAGGAAAGATCTCTGTAGGCATTCCCTAACATTGTGCTTCCTGTGCTCTCCCTAATATCAGAGAGGGACTGGTAATTCCTTTGGAAAGGCAGCTGCTGAAGCCTCACACAGACACAATGTGTGTAGGTAGCAGCTTGCTACATGACTTATACAACTTATTCTTTTCTCCTTCAAGCCATGTTAAAGAGGCAAACTGACTTAAGGGGTGTGGAGTTATTACCACAGTTTAAGCAGGAGGAAAATTAGTTTAATTGCATAGGTTAGACTCTGCTGGCACTCTCCACAAAGACATTATCCCCCTTTTTAAGGTGACCCTGCTCAGACAATTCATAATTTTAGCCCATTTCATCCATGAACTCCTTCCTTCATGAACTGGGGCAGAAGACTTTGCAAAACTAGAAGTGAAGAGGATTAATGCAGCCTGCAGGGAAGAGTTCTTTGCTCTGGCTGAGGATAACCTTGGACAAACCACCAGTTGAGCAGTTCCAGACTAGGGCAAGTTGGGCTGTGGCTCCCATCCCCTTCTCCACCGCTGCCCTGACATTTGAGCCGTAACTACGCAGTCCTTTCGGAAATATTTGCACGTTTCTGTTTGCCCTCCAGCCAACATCCTGCGAGCATTGGAGACAGACCCGCTCCTGGTGCCACTGGAGGGCAGCACCACATTTCCAGATCCCTCTCCTGATCTCCCAGAGGAATGAGTTTCATCCCGTTCCAACACAATGGATCCACAATATACCACTTCGACTCAAGACTCTCATAAAAGCCTTCTTTGTTTTACAGCAAGCACGGTGATACCGTTTAATTCCCCACTTCGCTGTGCATTTTTCTTTGGGAAGTTTGGAGTATCCCTTCGTGCAGGGTTCATAGGGAACTCAGCTGAGCTTTTTAATGGGGCTCCATTGAGGAAACATCTCTTTATTTTGCCAGGGTGCTGTTTGTTTCCATGGTGCATTCCCAATCTCACAGGCTTATGGTATTTTCTGCTGCCTGTAAGTGTATATGCAACAATAGCAAATCATCCAAACTCGCGTTTTTAAAGGTCAGCATTCTTTTAATGTGCACGTTTACTTAAAACCACAAATCTAAGTTAAGCAATTTTCACCCAAAAATAACTGGATGGCTCAAATTTCCTCGTTTTTTTCTTCTTTTCCATTTTCCTGCTATCAACTCCCCTATCATTAGGATAAATCTCCACCAGTGTTAGATGTGAACATTTGCATTTAGATTTGCTTGTTTGCACGTTCTCCCTGCCTGCTGCCAGGGGGGAGCCCAGTCCCACTCACCACATCCTCAGTGGCATTCCCAGACAAGGATCCAGGGATGGCAGCTCCACAGTGCCCTCACACACGGCTTGAAGTGCAATTTCCATGGGGGATTAGCCACAGATGTGCATGGACAGAACCCAAAACATCCACCAAATGAAGCCCACACAGAGGTTTTGCCACCCCACCTTTTCTGCTGAAATGGCTAAACAGACAATGCATCACTTACCACAACTCTCCCTCAGTTTATCTGATAAGTTCCCCTAATTCTGCTCTCTTATTTCTCAGAAAACTCTGCCAGGCTGCAAGGATTACTAGGGCTCCAAGGCCAGCTGTCGGTTTTATGCCACCAGAATCTTGGGAAGCGTGGATTGAATTTCCAGCCTCACTCAGGGACCTGGTCCCACTTCTGTCCCCATGCACACCCACCTCACACAACTGCATGGCACTTGGTGCAAGGCAAGAGGGAATTTTTTCTGGCACTGCCATATTAAATTTCTATGAGAACAACCCACTAATAAAAACAATATGTTGTACAAGTTCCTTTTCCTATTAGAAGCCCTACAAGTCAAGCCCCATAACTAAATACTTGTACTGGAAATCTTCCAACCATGACTGGAAAAACACGCTGACACCAAAGTTTATTTTATAAGACACCAGAGGGGTCACTTCCAGATTAGACCAGATTGAATTCTCCTCACATTTTGTGAAACTCTTCAGGAGATTTGTTGTGGCATTCCACAGTTCTCCAGGCAAAAAAAAGGGGGGGGAAAAAAAGCCAAGCATACTGTATAGAGGCTGCAGATGCAAGAGTTGAACACTTCTTTTTAGAAAATACCAACCTACAATAACAAATAATTTTGTTATTCACAAGAGAATCATTGAGTATTGCAAAACTTGATAATTACTGATTCATGACAGATTTAGGAAAAACATCAGCTTAAGTAATCAGGTCAGGGCACTGCTGTTGACCACAGTGTTGGCAAAAGAAACAGTTTCTGTCTTCATATCTTTCATCAAAGTTTAACATTTTACAGTATTTAGCTTTTAGCACTTCATTGGTCCAGACCAGTAAACAACTGATAGCTTGAGAAGCAGAAGTTCAATTGTGAGCAAACATGTCTAGTTAGTATTATCTTACACCATTCACATACTTTTAAATTCAGGCTAGCAAAATCATTGAGGATCCCTGAGAGCTCTAATTTATTACTGCTGTTAATAAATTCACCAGATGATTAATCCCTTTTGCAGCCTGTCACCAAAGGTATGCTCTGTCACACATTGCCAACTGGGAATAAGGATTTCATTCAGATCTCCAGGTGGACAAAAAACTAGCCCTACTTTTTGTGAAGGTAATGTGTGTGAGCTTCATTTCCTCCTGGAAAATTAGGAGTTTTTCTCTAATAAAGATTGCTGCAAATAAATCCATTCCACTTCCATCCATGCCTCCATGATATTTTTGCCTGACACTGGAAGTCATTCTGGAAAGGCAGCAGTGCAGTGCAAGAAGGCCTCTAAGTATTGTACCAGCTCTTCTTTCTCTTCTTGAGATTCACACTAAAACCCCCAAATTTCTAACAGTGAGAAACTGTTCATCCACACCAAGTAAAGATGTGTTTTGCAGAGGAGAGGATCCTGTCCTTCCCTTCACCTACCAATGCTAAGCCAAGTGTGTTCCAGCGCTTGAAAGCCATTTTGAATACCACACCCTGCCACACTTCAGGCCTTGCTCACAGGTCCATTTCCCGCACTGTAGAAGGGCTGAACTAAATAATGGAGGTGAAAGTCAATTGAATGAGGAATCTGGAGTAATTCTATCCAAAAATGCCACTGACATTCTCTGCATGGAAGTGCTCTGTACACACACCATGTGACTGTTAACTTTGAATCATTATTAGCTCTAAAGGAATGTTGCACACCCCCTCAATCCTCCACCTTCAGAGAAACAAAATTATATTTCTCTTTGTGCTTTTAGCTAATGTCCTTTTGAATCCACTGTAGGAAGGCATGGGGAAAACATGGAAAGGCCCTTCTTAACAACTGCAGTGTCACAATCCTGAGGCCAAAGCCACCTCCTCTGGTTTTGTGCAATTCCTTTTAAAGCAGCAAGGAGGAATTTAGCAGCAGCTACAGGACTGTCCCCAAAAGCCACAGGCACAGCTACCCACAGAAATGGAACAGGCTCCCAACCCACTGCAGTCAGACCACACAAGTTTTAATGCATCTCCAGTGCAAGGCAGAGAAAGAATCTGACCCTTAGTCCTACAGCAGCAAGTGCCAAAAAAGCTATTTTACAATCACACAATCTAACAATCTGCTTCAACAGACTTAAATCATCCATCTTCAGGATGACATATTTCTGTGTGTCCACAGCTTCCTCAGAGACACCAGGCAGGAGCTCCAGCTACATGTAGAGATTTGCATATTAAAGGCCTTCCTGAAAGATTTACAGATTCCAGGTACTTACAAACTGAGACAGATAATTAATAACTCAGCCACAATTTGCTGACAAAATGTTGAACCAAGGGCTCTCCTTTGATTTAAGCTCAATCAATTTTGCTGTTTCTGCCCCAGTGTTTTCTTGCAGAAGTGGAATTTCTATGATAAAAGCTCTATTAAGAGTCTACATCTGAAAAATGAAGGATGAACGTGAGCAGAAATGACCAAGCCCTAAAACTCTGACACATTTTAAGTATTGCCTCTAGAAGTCAAAATTTTTTTCAATCACAGCTCAGTGTTTAAAGTGCTGTCAAACATTGCAGTGAGAAAGGCATTTTTTTTTCCAGGAGTAAGGGAGCTGAAAATTAAAACCCTTTTCTATATAAAATGGGGTATAAAGTAATAAATAGGAAGTCTGAAAGTAAAAACAGTGAGTAGGTAAATCCACTCTTCACTCCCCTCCTCTGCACTGATGGAAGGGGTTTTTGCCACATGCCTCTTGCTCTTTTAGTTGGGATTTTATAAACCCATGAAAATAAATAAATAAATAAATAAATAAATAAATAAATGGAAAGCCATTAATTTGCCAGGGCTTTGGGCTTGCAGAGAATGAGAACTTGAACCAATTAATGAAAAGAATCCCTGTGTTACACATGACATAAAGTGAATATGCATTAAGTGAAGTGTTAGTCTATGACACAAATTACATGCTGGGGCTGTTCTGCAGCCTCTCCCCCTCAATGACTTGGAGATGTGGTGCTCCCACTACCTCACTCCCAAAATTGATTTTTTCTCTGATGTGGGTAAACTCCTTCAGAGCATATTTTGGGAGCATACAGGGTAATGGGCATTTCTGTGCCAGCTTTTTGTGGCATCATCCTCCAGCCTTTTCCAGAATTTCGATCCCTTTCAACCACAGGTATCTGCAAAGAGGGGTGAGAGGATAACCCCATCAATCTCACAGAGAGGAAAATCCCCACTGGCATTTGGATTCTGCTTTCTGTGGGACAGCTTAAAGACAAGCACTAAGCTTAATATTCCAGGGAACTCAAATGCTCTGATATACATCCTGTAGTATTAACATGCAGATATTGAGAAGAAAAGTTGTGTCTCTGGACAATAATTAATAGGTTAACTAAGCAGGTTGTTTGCCAAGTTCACCCCCACACAATATAAACAAGAAATATTTCTGCTGTTCCCCTGTTACTTTTTTTCTCAAAAGAGAAAGAAAGGAAAATTCAGGAAGTTCAGAAGATGCTTGTGGAACCAAATTATAGTTTAATATATCTACTGATCCTGATGTTCCTGAATTGTAAAAAGCAAAGTGGTCCTTAGCAAGAGCTCTGCCTCATAAATCTGTTCCTGCAAGGCTCTCTTTCACTACAGCATTTCTGAGAGGTCTCAGTTTGGTTGTGCTGAAAGATCACAGCACTGTCACACTCAGGTTTAGGCCCACGAGGCTCTGCAGAAAGTTTTGTGTTAAGGGTTTCAAACATAAATGTCTGCCTTGAAGGCCTTTAGCACTTTCTGACCATCAGGAATACTCCAAATCCTCTTGAGAAAAGTTAAACTACTCACATTAATTCTCAAAATCTGCAGCTAAATACAGTGCTGGGAAATTGCAAAAATGAAAAGTAGGGCTTGAACAGGCTGCTGGAGCTGAGCTGCCAGTCAGAAATCCATGCTGGTCACACAAAGGTGTTCCACTCCTATCAACCAGAAGTGACAAAGGAAGGGAAACGGATTCCCTGCATGGAGGGAGGATAAAGAAAGGGCACAGAGTTTTTACTCATCCATAGCCATGAATGTTGCAGGGGATGAGTTCTGCCTGATTGTCCTTTCAGCTGAGGGGATGCTGAGGTGCCCACAGCCTCAGAGACAAACATCCAAACTCCTGGACTTGGAATGGGATCTGAGCATCCAACACAATCACTGTCTGGAAATCCTGGACAGGTAAGTGAATGCACCCACCCCACTTCCCTGGGCAAGAGTCACAGTGACACCTTTTCCTCATCTTTTCCTCATTTCAGAGACAGTGCACCAAGAAATCGATGAAATGATTTGCACAAAGCTTCACAGGAAGGCAAACCTAGAGCTGAAAGCTGTCTCCAGCATATTCTGGGTGATAGTGGATTTGAATTCTGGCATTTCCATGTTGCCTCTTAGCCGAAGCAAGGAACTGCCCTGACACAGCTTCATCAGACAACAGTATATGCTCAAGCTAGGATTTTGAATATCAGAAAGACTGTCTGCTCCTCAGCTGGGTTATATTTCTGGGAAAAAAGTTCTCATTTTAACCAAATTGGTTGAAACCTAGTACAAATCAGACTTCAACTCCTATGTGCAGCAATGCTGGTTTTCCAGAAGAAAAAGGGGAAGAAATGACAACTCCAGTGTACAAAAACCCCACGTTGACACTGACGAATGTTTTCTGTGCTGCTGTTTCTCTTATCTGGCATGAGAAAGACAAAAAAAGAGAAAGAAAACCACTGCTAGAGAATGGAAAATAGTTAAAAATGCACAGTATAAAAATGGAATAAATCAGAAACACAAGCTAAAGAGAGGAGGAATATTTAAATTGCAGATCATCACAGTGCAATTTAAGCTACAGCCCAGATTTGCCATATCTGAAATTCTCACCACATCAAAGGGTAATTAACCTGTATGGTTAATCCATAAAAATCCATATTCTGGGGTTGTGAGTACACTTGTGTAAGATGGACCTCAAAGTTACAACTGAGAAAACCCTGAGAAAACACCCAGTAACCATATCACAGGAGTGTCACCAGGAGAGGCCTGCAGGCCTGGGAAATCCTCATTCCCTGAGATGCAAGAGGAGATGAACCCCACATGGAAAGTGAAATGGGCTCATCCTTCCCACACACCATCACCCCTCATTTCTTGTGCTGTTTTCAGCTGTATCTGCAAATCACTCATCCTTCCAAAGCCCTTCAATTGCCAATTTATTAGGGCTGCACAACTGCACCAACAAAAAAGATGGAAAACCTCTGGGAAATGCCTTTCCCACTCCCTCACTCTCTCCCTCTTGTTTCTTTTACTGACAAAGGACTCCAGTGGGAATAGTCACCACCTTATCTGGCCATCCAGATTTCTGCTGGAGTCCACAGAAACACACAAAACACAGGATCACATCCCCATAAAATGCAGCAGACAAGCAAATTGCATGCTTGACAAATTGTATGCAGACCACAGGCTTGATCTTTAGCAAAAATCAAAATAAAAAATGGCAACAACATTATACTTTAATATCCTCAGAGCATTGTTAGACATTTAAAAATGAAACACTGGTTTGCCCAAGTTAGCCAGAGGCCTCAGCATAACAAAAGTCAGGCAAGATCTCTCATACAGGAGAAAACTTGAAAAAAATAAAGGCTGGAATTCTACTACTACATTTTTCTAATCCAGCTTTTGTATTTTTTCTCTGTCAGTTTTCTGTAATTCTGTGTTTGCATCATCTGTCACCTCTGAACTCTACTGCACAGCAATAAACAAAGAACAACAATAAATATATGTTTAGGTTGAATGGGAGGATTAAGCAGAAGGAGAGAATTTGTTCTCTGTCCCTTGCTACTGACATTTTGGTCCTTATTAAATTTTTGTCATTTCAACATTAAATTTTTGTCATTTCTTTGTGATAAGAAAGTGATATGGTGAATTTTTACCATATGAAAAGTGAGAGTAATTCCCTAACACAGACCTTCTTTCAAATCAAGTTTAGAGTTCAGTAACACTTCATGGCACATACAATATACTCAGGATACCTCCCTTGAAGATAAATAAACTTGTAGAATTATACCTCAAAGAAAAGTTTAACATTTGTCATGTTTAAGCAGCAATAAAAAATCAGACATCTAATTTTTCACAGTTTATCCTTCACCAACATTATGTCACTTCCAAGCTGAAACATGGAAAAGAATTTGACATTTGCAGGCAGCGTGGCAGAAAGGCAGCCTGCCATGTTATCAAAATAATTTATGTTCTAAAATTCCTGTGAGTCCAACATGAAAATAGCATCTCCAGCACTCCAGCTCTGAGTTCAGACAACTCCAGTGTCACTGGATGTGACACACTCAGGGACAGAAACCTCTTCAATTGACAGTGATGGTCCCCTGAGCTGACAAACACGAGTTGCTGAAATTCTCCATGTGCTTCATTTTCTGTTCTAGGGAGGGATGTTTGAAACAGGAAAAGGGGGTCAGATCTGGGAGTAGAGGAGATTAAACTGCAATTTTGTTTTCCTCCTTTTTGGGCTGGCCTCTAGTATCAATCTCAGCCTGCTCTAAATTATGTCCAGCTGTCTGCTGCCCCCAGGGACAATTCTAGCAGCCAGAATGAGTTGGGAGTGCAGTGACATTTCAGCCACACACAGCTTTCCTTCAGCCTACCTATCCTTGGGTTTTTGAGGACAATGGGGGGTGGCAACACATCCTGCCAGGAAGAAAAAATGTGAACATTGAAGTCGTAAACACATTCGAGCTGAAGAATTTATGAAAATTGTGGGGTTTAAAGAAAGCAAAAACTGAGATGTGACAGAGTTCACCATAACAGTAGGGAACAGAGTGCACCATTTTCAGAAGGAGCCAAAAGTAAGGAAAAATAGGAAAATTAGGAACCAGCCTGACGGGATCTCTTCAAT
The DNA here is from genome assembly GCF_027579445.1 of Ammospiza nelsoni. Classification (NCBI taxonomy): domain Eukaryota; kingdom Metazoa; phylum Chordata; class Aves; order Passeriformes; family Passerellidae; genus Ammospiza; species Ammospiza nelsoni. Next base: position 4,133,901 of record NC_080635.1, read on the forward strand.
TGTTAGGGGTTGGCCTCAGCAGTGCCAAGCTGCTCGTGGGCAGCATGGAAGGAGGGAGGTGTGACCACAGGGACATCCTCAGACACCCCAGATCTGTGAATATCTGTCCCTCAGCTCGTTCACATACCTCACACTCCCATCAGCGTTTCCAAGTTCTGCTCTCCCACACCAGGCACGTTTCCAGCTGTCTCAGCAGGGAATAGCTGAACCACCAAACCATGGACTGAGTCTCCCACCTCCATCTGAAGGACTGACGGCCACCCTTGGCAGAACAGGGCATTTCAGCACTTGTGTGACACTGGCTGAAGCCAAGGCAAGGGGGTCCCTGCTCAGCCAGTGCTCAGACCCCTCCAAAATGATGTTTCTGCTCTCCTCTGCTCTGCAGAACATCTTTCCAGAGGGAAAAAACCAACTGCAGTCCTGTAATACAGGCAGTGGTTTCCTATGTGGTAGCTTAAGACAAGACTTTTTAAATTTTTTACTTAATCCAGAACCCAACAACTTAAATTTTGTTCTCTTTGCATGGCATGGATGACAATGCCACAATTCAAACGGCAATTCAATACTCATCAATAGTATAGCCATAGTAGATAAAAGCAGTTATTATGCTATTTTGCAGTCATTCGATTATTAGAAACACCTGCATTTCTTTCTATAAGCAAGAAACAGGAAAGTTTGAAATATATAAGGGACCACATCACAAATTGGAATCCAATTTACACCACAGAAGTGAACAACTCAGAGTCAATCTAACACTGTGAGGCTGTATTCCTAAATAATGACATGTAGGCTTTAAAGGAATCATTTTGGAGCAGGAGAACACATGTCAAAAGACAGCCTGTTAAATATGAAATGAATATGCACACAAAAGTACATGCAAATTGTCCTATAATGCAGTCAACTTAGATTTTCTCTATTCCACCATGTTGTTTCTTCTGTTCTTTATTTACCAGTGAGGTGTGTGGATTGTAAGTACATTTTCAGGAGTCCCACTTACCTGTAAGCACAGAAACTGCAATGAGGGAGGGAAAATCCTACCTTCTCTCACCTAAAAAATAAAAGATAGGCAACATATGGTTGCAGCTCCAAGTATTCTAAAACTACCAGCTTGCCTGATTCTAGAACAGATAAGAAGTGATTTGATCCAGAGACAAAATTAATGAGCACTGTATGGCTGTCCAAAAAAGAACTCATGCTTTATGTAGGATCAGCTCTAACTGAATGTTAAAAATTATGGGGTTGTGTAGGAAAGCCATTCTCTAGGCCAGCAGTCTAAGACATTTTTTCAGATTTCCAGTTCTCCAGGCCCTTCATGGTCTACATTAAGGAGACAAAAACTTATTTTAGAACTAAAGACCTCCTGTTGAACTATAGGAAGAGAACAGAGGTGCTGTACTGTGCCACAGGCCCCGCAGAAGCCAAACTGGGGAATTAAATAAAGATCTAATGAACACGTTTCTGGACACCTTCTCCTCACCCAAACCCTCCAAAGCTTCTAAACCCCTGCAAGGCCTCCTCATCCTTCCTTCTGTCCATGAGCTTTCCCCTGGGTGGGGAAATAACAGCATTTCATAGCCTGGAATGATTTTTAGAAGTGATGATTGCTGAACTTGGGCCATGTCTGAGGAACAGGCACTGTCCTGTGGAGGGCTCCTCATGGCTTTTAACTACCAAATTTTTAACAGCCACAACACATCAATAGTCCTGATATTTTAAAATTCATGGGGAGGTTTAGAGTAGATATTACTGAAAAAAAATTCAAGCAAAGAGTTGCAAAGCACTGAAGCAGGCTGCCCAAAGCAGCGCTGGAGTCACCACCCATGGAAATGCTCAAAAATGTGTGGATGTGGGACGTGAGGGCAAGAATATTGGAAGTAAGTTCTGTTTGCAACCAAGTGACACGTAGGAGGTCTAAAGGCCTTTTTGTGAGTTTATTTTCTTTTTTATCTGCTTGTGTTCAGTGTTTGCCTTGCATAATGCATGTAATGGAAGGAGAGGAAATTACACAAGCTTAGACTGGGGAAAAACCCAGTTTTCCACTCTCATTTCCACATCTGGTTACGGTTGCAAATAAGACCAAGGCAGCGATGGACCCAATAGCCTCAAAACTCCTTTTTTTCCAACCTTAAGCATTCTACAGTTCTATGACTCACGACAGACACCAAAACGATGGCCGTGCTGCGCTTCCTCGAAGATCCCAACCAGGACACAGCTGGGGTACCGGAGCGGCGTGAGGGAGAGGCTCCCGGGGCTGGGGTACCCGAGGGGCGTGAGGGAGCGGCTCCAGGGGCTGGGGCACCAGACCGGTGTGAGGGAGCGGCTCCCGGGGCTGAGGGAGCGGCTCCAGGGGCTGGGGCACCAGACCGGTGTGAGGGAGCGGCTCCCGGGGCTGAGGGAGCGGCTCCAGGGGCTGGGGCACCAGACCGGTGTGAGGGAGCGGCTCCCGGGGCTGAGGGAGCGGCTCCAGGGGCTGGGGCACCAGACCGGTGTGAGGGAGCGGCCCCCGGGGCCGAGGCCGCCCTCCCCTCACAGCTTCCCGCACTCCCGCTGTCCGCGCCGGGGCCGCGCCCGGGGCTGCCCTCACGGCCCCAACATGGCGCCGGGGCCGCACCTGCCCCGCGCGCTCCCGCGGCGCCGGCAGGGGGCGCGCGCGGCGCCGGCGGGACAGGAGCCCGTTCTATTTAGTCCGGGGCCGGCACCGGGCACGCACCGACAGCGGTGAGGGAACCGCGGCCGCCGGGTACGGACGGACAGACAGCGGCTGACGGCAGCGGGAGAACGGGCACCGCCGGCCGCCGGCGCCGCACGGCACCGAGGGAAAGGATAGCGAGCGGCCGCCGGCACCGCACCGACACCGCGGGAAAGGGAACGAGCGGCAGCCGGCACCGCACCGGCACCGCACGGGCAGCGGGGAAAGGGAGCGAGCGGCCGCCGGCACCGCACCGGCAGCAGGGCAAGGGGAGCGAGCGGCCGCCGGCAGCGCAGCGGGGGCGGTGCACGGGAGCAGAGACCGGCGCTCGCCCGGTCCCGCAGGTAGGAGCGGGCAGCGCGGCGGCTCCGTGCCCATCGCCCCCCGGGCACGGCTCTGCCCCAGCGGGTCCCGCAGAGCTCGGCAGGTGGGGGGTGTCCCCCACGCCTCGCTTTGACCGAAAAATCACTTTTCTGCCCCAAAGCGTGCGGCGGGCGGGCAGTGCCGCTGCCCGCGCCTCGTCCGGCGCTGCTGCCGGTGAGCGCTGGGGTGTTTTAAACTCCATTGACTGGTTATTTCCGCCCCTCGCTCCCAGCTGGATAAAATCCCCGGGCTGGGAAGCGCGGCCAAGCCTCAGCCTCTCCTTGCGGGAGCGAGCGGGCAGCCCGGGCCGCCTGTCCCAGGTAGGGCTGGGTGGGCTCCCCCGGCAGGACCCGGTCCCAGCGGTGCCGCAGCCTCTCCCAGCAAAGCAGAGCGCTAAAAGCATTCCTGCTGGATTTGTTTTTCCTTTCTTTCAAGGTTCACGATGTTGACAGCTATGTTCTTGGCTGCGCTCGTTCTTACTACAGTACATTCGCAGGAAACTGAGGAAACCATAACGTACACGGTAAGGTTTAATAGACTCGGAGATAATTACTGCTTTGCGGGGATTCTTTGCTAAATGACCCTTAAGAAAAACCGAATTTCTTGCCAATGTATAGCATGTGCTACAGAGTTTGAATGTTAACCATAAAATAAGCTGTTCCTGCACTCTAACAGTGTTTAAAAGTTCAAGTTGACAAGATTGAGCAAAATGCATTACAACTGCTTGTTTGGAAAAGTTTATCTGTGTAGTCAGTTTGAGGGATTGAACAAAATTAGGAGATTTTAATAATTTTTTAATCCATTTTCATAAAGGCAGGGTCCCTAGGACTTTCATTTGAAATGTATGGAGTTTGACAGATAATTAGGTCAAACATTCTTTTGTGTTTTCTTATGGATGTTTCAAGCTGTTTTTAACAAAATGTAAGTACTTCCAAATTTGGGGCTCTTAATGAAGCATCTGAATCCTGGAGTGATCATGGGACTGTTCTTTTCTGAGCTGGATTTGAGCAGTGGCTTTGCATGGCTTGATAAAATTGTTCAAGAATACTGGAAATAGGTTCTGCTTGCAAGCAAGTGGCAGGCTAAGAGATTTAAAGGTCTTTTTGTCAGGCTTTTTCTTTTTCAATCTGCTTGTGTTCAGTGCTTGGCTTGCATAATGCATGTCATGGAAGGAGTGGCAATTACCCCAGCTTGAGCTGGGGAAAAACCCACATTTTCACATCTGATTACAGCTGTAATCCCTGCAACTTGCTTCATATGGGTGGACCTCTGGATATGTGCACACACATCAGCCCAATGCCACACAAGCAGAAAATTCTGCACACATGCAAAAAGTTAGAGAACCACAGCCAAAGCCCAGGATTGTGTCTTATACAAGTAATCCCACTGAAGTCAGTGGGATGGCTCAAGCAAGTAAATATTGCAGAGTTGGACCTTCTTGTAGAAGTTAGGGCTTAAAGAAGCCTCAAGTGAACATCAGGAAGTCAGTAATAAAATACTTTAACACTGGGCTTTAGAAGCATTAGGGTTTTGAAGGATGGGAGTAGTTTTATTTAGAGGCTTCTGTGATTTACTTTTGTTTTAAAGTCCCTGTATGTAAGTGGAAACTGGAGATGTAAGTACCTTTTGAAAATCTGGACTAAACAGGGATCCCACCCTCCTCCTTCCCCACAGTTATTATATGAAGGGGGTTTAATTATACAGCATTTCACATAATTCTGATTATACCAATTGAACATTTCTAGTAAGATTTCTATGTGACTTGGGCACCTATGCTCCCTTTTCAAGGAGGTCTTAGCCCTTAGGTGCTTCACTGATGGTTAAATGCTGATCATGTAAAATGAAACAAAAAACCCCAGCTTTGGGAGATTTTGCTCGTGGGATGCTACTGTTTCTCATGCACACATTGTATCCATGGAGGGCCAAATCCTTTGCTATTGTAAAAGCCTTTGGCTGCAGTAATAGATGGACTTGGCTCCTTGCAGTTAAACAGACAGTACTTCTGTTGTGCATTAACAGGAATTGGGTGATTCAGTAAATGCATGAATTAGCTGTTTTCCTTTGGGTTTACCTTTTCATAGCTACAGTAACTTTGGAGTTGTCAACTCAGCATGTAGTCAATCCTTTAGAGAGTGTCCACTTACCCCTTGGGGAGAAAAACCCTTCCAAGCTGCAACTCGCTGCCACATTTGACAAATCGCTGGTGTCACCTGCAAGAGAAGAAAATATTTTCAATGCTCCTGCTGAGTCAGAGTCTGTCAGTAACAAGTCCCTTAAAATAACTTGAGGATCGGGCCTGCAACAAGTGGATCTTGGCATCAAAAAGTCAAGTTTGCCACTTGCAAGTCCCTCAGCAGCAGAGGAGTTGCAATAAGATTTAGCTTGCTTGACTGTGACTAATTACATTAGTCAACTCCATTCCTTTTTTGTATGGGGCCATTAAAGTAATAACCTGAGCAGCCCAAGATGCACCTACACAGCACAGTCTGGTTGATTCAATGATATTTTAACATTTTAAATCTTCCTGCTGCAGTTGGTAGCACCATGATCCTTTGCTAATCAGTCTCTGTAACTGTGACCTGCAATTAAAGTGACTGCCCTCTGGATAATTTAATGTTTTTGGGCAGAGGAATAATGAAGATGCAGAGCAGACAATTTAAAATCTTTCCTGAACTTGCTGGTGTGCATTGATATGAATAGCTGCTGAGTGTAGCCTTGTTTGAGTTCTGCAAAGTCTTGTATAAATAAGTAGTCCTGCTGTTATAAACTCTAACCGTTTATTGTGTGTCTCACAATATAAATTGTCCTTCCTAGACTGCAGTTCCTGGAGTCATATGATTAAAAAGCATGTGAATGAATTTCCAGCTGTCATGGGATCCTTCTCCATTGCTAGAGTGCTAATGGGAGAGAGGATGAAGTCCAGGGGCACAGAGTCCTCTTGGTCCCTCTGGCAAACAGAGCCTGAATATGAAAGAGGTTCACCTGTTGGAAGGCAGGGAATGAGATCCAGTTTCAGAAAAACTTGTTGCTTTTCACAAAAAGATTTTCATTCTGGTCAGCTTGGTCACTCCAAAGATCATCCAAGGATTCAGCTAAGGAGAGATGGTATAGCACAGGAACAAGGGAATGAGAAAGCAATGGTTTTCTCACTTTGCCCCCCAGCCTGCTCACAACAAACAATATCTTGGGAACTTCCCAAGACAGAGGCACTCTCTGTGTGTCAATAGAACATTCTGAATAGGAAGGAACCACAGGTTTTACTGCTCCTGCACAGCAGTGATGTACCAATTGCCATTTTTCTAGCCTACTCCAAGGTATTGCATTTCCCTTTGTGTCACACTTTGAGCTCACCGAATACCCCAGACTGTTTTTCCAAAACAAAGAATCCCAAGTAACCAAATTATATATTTTTTTTTCTCCACAGCAATGCACAGATGGCTATGAATGGGATCCTGTTAGGCAACGGTGCAAAGGTACAGTAAATAATTTTCAAAGACAGACTTGTCACTGGTATTCTTTAAGTATTCTCACTGCACACCCCTGTTTTGGACACGGAGGTGTGCGTGCATGTCTCGTCGTGTTCTTTGTGTTAATGGTGTTGCAGAAGGTTCGACTGTTAAAAGCATGACTTGTGTTGTTGCTAACCACAGATATTGATGAATGTGAAATAGTCCCAGATGCATGTAAAGGTGGGATGAAATGTGTTAACCACTATGGAGGATACCTCTGTCTACCCAGAACAGCGCAAATTATTGTAAATGAGCGAGAAGAAGCAGCAGCAGAATCCACAAGTGGTCGGAACAGCGTCATTCGCCGGACCCCGGCCGACCCCCAGCGCGCCACTCCCAACCCAAGCCACCAAATCCAGTGTGCAGCTGGGTATGAGCAAAGTGACCACAACGTGTGCCAAGGTAAGCCAGGCCTGCCTGCCTCCTGCTCCTGTGCAGCTGCAGTGGGGGTGACCACAGAGCCAGGGGAGGACAGCCTGCAGCACTTGTGCTGACTGCAAGGGGCTGGTGCTCCATGAACACCTTTAAAGATACAAAAATAAAATACAGAAATGTCACTGTTGTTGTTGAAGGCATCAGAATGTGCAGTTTGTTGCAACCTTTACAGTCTGTTCCATCTGCTTTTGGGCTAAAGAAATTAATTAATTTCATTGTCTGTAGCTCCTAAAAAAAGTCTTAAAACTACTCTAGTGAAGCATTTTGTGTTGTATTAAGTGTGTCTAGGAAAGAAATGAGTGAACAATGCAGCAAGGCACAAGCAATTTGGAAAGGTTTGCAGAACTCTGTATTTTTCAGTAAGTGAATGCTGAATGAACAAAAAATAACCACAGGATGAACTTTTGCTTAGAGCAGGCTGTAGTGTAGAAGGGTCCTGTATTTTTACTGTGGATAAGGACTATTCCTCCAGCAGTAGGAACCCAACTTCTGAGCAGCCTGTGCTCTTGTGATCTCTGTGGAAGCAGCTCTAGGCAGACCCTGCCAGTTCGCTCCCAGTCCCAGCCTTGCCACTCTTTGAAACTATGGCAATGAGGAGCTTTCATCTGAGTGTACATACACCACACACAGTGCCAAAAATTCTCAGGGCATTAGCAATGTTAATTGTATGCATTCAGGAACCAGCCTCACAAGCACTTCTGTAAACTAAGACTGTTTCATTTATTATTTTATATAAACAGTTTACTCTTCTACTTGCTGAAGTAACAAATGTTTTGGCCATTGTTTTGTTTTCTTTCATAGAAATATATTCTACCCCTTGCTCACAAACTTGCTTTTCAAGCACATTGGAGGGACACCCGTGCAAAGAGAGGGCAAAACTTGACCTCATGGTTCATCTTTTCCACTTTGTGGCCTGTAGCAGTATAATCACAGAAAATAGTACTTTAGGGACTGTAATCAGGGCAGGCTGTAATACACAGTGGTAGTTTCCTTCTCCCTGGTATTCATGTACACAGGACATTATTTATCACTAGTAAGTAAATTCCCTGTCATTCTGGACCACAGCAATCATCATGGAGGCTGGAGGAGTTATTTTTGTAGGCAAAGCCTCAGAGTTGCATTTCCAGCTTATCTGCTCCTGTCCAACATTTCTGTCACTCTGACTCAAGAATGTCAAGTACAGAACCTACCACAGGAGGTCAGATCTCCTTAACCCTGGGCGTTCACTGGGGGTCATCAGGGGAAAATCTAAATTTTCCTTAGATGGAAAATTGGCTTTTTCCTTAGTTTAACTTGGCAAAGCAGCAGCAAAGCCAGGAGCAGAACTGCTGGGTTTGGCCTGGTACTCCCTCCTTCAGGTGATGCTGCTGGCAGTGCTCTTCACTGGTAAACTGTAATAAACTGTTCCAACTTCAGCACATAACATTTTTATTTTGATAAAAAATGCAAGTCATGCTAGAAAACATCAAAACATGACTGTCCCTTTTCTATGCTGGCTTTAGATGTATAAATTTGGGATACAGTAGGGCAGTTTGACAGCATTTTGTACCCATACTTTGTGCTCCAAACAAAGGTTGAGGTTTAAGTGAGAGACTGAAAACTGGTTAAGGTTTCTGTTTTGTTGAGGAGAGATTGGTGGTGATAGATTACTATTACTTTACTCCATGCTCTGGCTTCCTGGAACTTGCAGCTAAATATTTCTATTCAATTCCCAAATCTTTGGTTAATTTATAAAAACAACAAAGTGTTGTTACAGTACCAGAAGTTTTAACCAGCAGGCACACAGGCTATGGTGAAATCTTGGGCTTGACTGCATTGAGCTATTCATTTCCTCATGCCAACATTTCAATCTAAATGCAGAAAGCATGGAAATATTAGTGTTTGAAAGCTGAAATGTATTGGATTGAATGCATTCCAGCTGGAAAAAGGGTAGTGGACAGTGTGCTTGAAATGAAGGATGAAAGAGTTTTGGAGCACTTAAAGCATGCATTCAGCTTCATGATCTTCATACTTTTCACTGCTGAAAATATCTTATAAAAGATAATCTTGATCAGCAATGGTCCCGCTGCGGATTTATTTAATTATGGTTAAAAGACTTTGCTATGATAACTGCTCGAGGCTCCTAGGGAGTGTAAGTTACAGATATAGTCACACTTAAGCTTGTTTTATTGTTTAGTAAATCAAATATGAAGTCCAGCTCCTTCTAATTGTTTGCAGATGTATGACATTTTCCTTCCAGTCCAGCAGCACTAAGTATTTTATAACCAATGTGAAAGTGTGGAGATCTCTGTTTCAAACAATAACATGCTCCAAGGAGCTGAATTACTGACATCATGCTGCAGTGTGAGGGGCCTTCTGTTTTAGTATAAGTGTCCACTCCCTTTTCAAGCATGGAACAGTGTGGGAATGACAGGCCAAACACACTTCTGGGCTTCCTGTGCTTGGAATAAATGCCCATAAACGACCTGGTCCTGGAGGACTTCACTCCAGTGATGTGCTGATACACATCTTTATAATTACTGGTGAGCAGAAACATGTTCTAGTGTGTTAGAAATAGGGGTAGCAAACATTTCCTGGGACATTTTTAAGATATTCTTTATGAGCAGTGATGTCAGGAACTCCCAAAGTGAAGCAAAGATGAGGGAGGTTATTCTGGAGAAAGGTCTCTGATGTGGAAGAAGTTGTGCTTCAACATAAACACTTGAAGTGTGCTTTAAATTCTGAGTTTCTGACCTTACCTAATCCCCTCCATCCCCATCCCCAGCAGTTCCCACTTCACTGTCACTCCTAAATTTGGTCCCTAAGGGAGATTCCCATATGTGGCACCTGGTCCCATTTTCAGGAAGCCACTTGGATGTTCAGCCCTGTCCTCTGAGGGTATCACTGTAATGGGGAAGAGCAAAAAACATAGTAAGAAATAATTTGAAACAAATTACTGAGTTAACTCAGGTTCCCAGATATTTTTTCCCTGATAAAACCCATGAATAGCTGCACTCCGTGCCTGCACTCAGGCCTGAGTTTTATTTTACTTTGTTGTTAGGCTCTCTGTGATTTGAGTCTGCTCCTATTGAATTCAAAAGAAAATCACCCAATTAATTCAATTTTGTCAAACCTAGTCTGCAAGAAAGTACTGGCTTCTCCTAGAATGTTAATGACACTTGAATGCAAAAAGGGACCAAAAAAGGTACCAAATAACCTGTAAACTTGAGAAGGGAAAGGAACTCATTTTCCTTAATTCCTGTCATGTTGGCAACACAAGCAATAAAATAAGCAAACATTTTTGCTCCTGAGCTAGATTAGCTTTTGCTGTTTCTCCAGCCTGTTTGTAACCCTTTGAGCTGCTGCAATGTCAGATTCAGGAGGCAGACAGATTGCAATATGAGAGATCAGTGCTTGCTCCTGTGAGAGAATGACATTTTTCCAGAGTTCTGTCCAGATTTGGAGGACATTGGTTGCTTTTTTCCTCCTCTGTGGAAGAAGGAAAAAAAATGAATTTGTTTTCTGTTCTATGGTTATTCTTCCCACGGTGAAATCACTTTAGGGTATCCCTACACTGGTGGAGGTTAAGTGGTTTTTTGTTTTGTTTTTTGGTACTTTTCAAAGTAACTTGTCATACTCAAGCTATGCTTTTGACTCCAGAAGTTAATTGTAAGTAAGTCAAATAAGACTAAATTTTGCATCTGTAGAATCCTTTTTGCTGTTGTCCTGTTAAGGAGGGAGGGACATGGGGGAGCAGTTCATGATGTTTGCCATAGAACAATCACTTTATATTACATATATTTACATATGTCAGGGATGTGCAGCTGGCACATGAAGAACATTAAAGGTGTGGGAGTGCAGGTGCACTTGGCAGAGCCTGGCTGTGCCCTGGCAGGAGGCTCCTCCCTGGCATTTTGGCTGGGGCACTGCAGCTCCTAATGAGCTCCACTCACTGTGCTTTGATTCCCCTCCCTGAGAGCTCCTGGAACGTGCAGCCACATCCAGCCCAGCTGAAACTCAACCTGAAATGCACCCCAGGGGTGCCACTAATGTGCCACAAGCACTAATGAGCACTCAGCCCTCAGGGCCAGACTCCAGGGAGCCTCAGAAGTGCATGGACTGGGATTTTGGAGCCTCTGCACAAAGCTGGGATCTGATCCTATGGGCTCAACCCATTTTCTAATGCAGACACAGCCTCAAATACAGCCATAGATGTTCCCTAGCCATGGAAATGGTTTTGAGAGCTTTTTGTAAAATATTGTATCATCCTAAGTTTTCCCCCTTCCTGTAGGTAAGGAGTGCTTTTAAAAATGCTTCAGGGCTCCTTGTGGCTGCCCCATCCCTGGAAGTGTCCAGGGCCAGGCTGGATGGGGCTTGGAGCAACCTGGGACGGTGGAAAGTGAAAGGGGTGGAACAAGATGATCCTGAAGATCCCCTTCCAACCCAATTTATTTTGTGATTCTGTGACACCACTAGGCCTGTTGAGTTTGAGGATAGGGTGAGGACAGAGCCTGTGGCAGGAGAAATGAGGCCTGGTTGGGTGGTTTAGGATGGCAGCAGCTCCAAGGGCTCCCTCAGGCCGTGTGTTTGTGCAGCACTCCAGTGAGTGGGGAGCACTTGTTGCCAGCTGTAGCCACTCTGAGACTGACCTGGTCACATGTGCCACTCCAATGCTCATTACTGGGACAAGCCATAGGAATTCTGCAGGTCTAAGAGGATCTACAGAAGGACACAAGCTGACACTTTCACAGCTCTCTGTTCATAGCCTCCAATTAATTCCTTGTACATTTGGATACATCATGCAGAGATCATCTTTCATCAGCCCTTCCCTAACCAACTGTTCAAGCTGTTAATCTGTGAAGCTGCTGCACTCTGCTGCAAAGCAGCATCTCTTTAGCAGCCCTCAGGGTCCACAGGGGCGTTCACAAAAGCCCATCTTGTTTTGAGGGCCTGGTTCTGGGCATTTTTGAAATCAGGCCACTCTGAATCATCTTCCCATCTGTGCTATTTGCACAGCTGTGGGTGTCAAGTCAAGACCTTGGAGAGATATTCTCTGTTCTGTCTGACCATTTTACTGTGAACATCCATCACAAGCATAAATACTAGCAGCTGCCTTCCTTTCCCGAATCAGTCAGTGCTTTCCCATTGTCCTGACCCCTGCAGGAATACACTCAGTGTGTTACAGTTACAGATTCCTCCCATTTGCTCATCGTGCTAAGTGTGCTAGAGGCAAGCAAGCTTCCCCAAATTGTATTTACCTTAGCTTCCTGAATTGGGATTATGCAGGCAAGCACTGGATTTCAAGTTTAAGTAAACTCATTAGCAGTTTTCATGGCTTCCTGCAGCAGGAGAATGGGATCACACAGTAGTCACCTCAGCTGTCATCCTCGTGGGCTGCATTTGTTGATTTTAAAGCCTGTTGCCTTAGTAGCTCGGAGGAGGCTGATGTTTTGACAGACAAAACACAGCAAATGGATTCAGGAGGCACATGGCCTGAAGAAAGTCCAAACTCCAGCCATCTGTCCTCCTTCAGAATTCCTCTCTCTAAGCCGGAGGTCTTTTTCACAATGCAATCAGGAATAACACCAGATAGCAGAGGGGAAGAATGTGCTCATGCCTGGTCCTGACTTGGCACCCAGAGTACTTGGCACCCCTTGTAACAGCTCAGAGCACTTCTTTCTCTCTTGAGGAATTCCCTGTACCTGCTGCAGACACTGAGATCTGTGCATCCCACAAGGCAGGAAAGCCACACCAGGAGTGAGGGCTGTCACCTGCTGCAGCAGAGGGCACAGAACAGCACTTGGGGCAGCACAGGCTGTGCTCCCTGTGCCAAGACCTGCTCTCAGAGGGATACATTCCACAGCATCACAGTGCCAAGGCACCCTGGCAGCTGCTTGTAGCACCTCTCTCAGGTAATTTTATGGTGACACTATTGCCACTGGGATTTCTCACTGTGCTTGCTCTGAGCAGTTGTTTCCTCCCAGTCTCCTGAGAAAGGCTCTGTGCTCCTCCTCTCCCCAGTTTTTTATTCAGGAGGATTTTCTCTCAACCACCACTTTTTTCCTCCATTTTCAAACCTGATTCCTACATCAGATTAATTAGTGTATAAAGGAAGTGCTCTTACCTGGGTTTTATTTTCACTCCTGTACTCTGGCTTACTGAGTCACATTTGCTAGAACGTTTCTGAAGGATCTCAGCATTGCAGACACATTTTTCAAAGGTCCAAGATTTTTCTTGAGCATCCCTAGTGATGGAACACAAATTTAGGAAGCTGGAAAACTAGTGCAAGAGCTGAAATTTGAAACTTATTTTCCTCATTTTATTCTCTTTCCAAGTGCTATCTCCCTTCCCATGCTGGCCAGGGCAGATGATAGCTGCTGTTTCTGTGTGCCAAAACAGCCCTGCAGGAAGAACAAAGCTTCCTGCAAAGGCAGCAAAGACCTGTTTGATTGCTTCCTGCACCACCCAGGGATGCCTGTTCTGCTCTCCCTGTCCTTTGCTAGGGAATCCCAGCCAAGCCCAGAGTCTCCAGCACTGCAGGAATTCATTCAGGGTGGTCAGACTTGCTGCTTTGCCATTTTCCTACTGTCAGAACCAGTGGGAGTGTTACAGGGCTCCCTCCTAGCAAGATATTTTTGGTCTGGTAGGAACCACAAGGAGAGTGTAATTTTTGAGTTCACCTACCAGGTTGCATCCTAAACATTCCACACTTTTTGTGGTGTAGTCAAGTCCTCTTGTGCAGCACTTTGTCATGGCAACCCCTTTCTGCTGTGTCTGTGTTAACTGGGATGAATGGAAGCTGAGCTTGACCACCTCCTTTCATTACTTAAAGAATATGTATTCTTTTCTTTCCCTCTGAGATGCTTTTTGAGCTGCTTTTTCTGGGCTATCATAATTTATGCATGGTCTAGAATAAGTCATGTGAAATGTAAGCCTCCTTTGGGCTGAAGGTTCTTATGAAAGGGAATTTTTCCACATGCCTGTCAAAGGGTTTAGATGCTTCTGTCCACAAGGTTGGAAGATCTCAACTGGCCTTGTAAGATCTCTGTTCTCTGTAGGACAATGGAATAGGTAATCAGACATATAAAGTTCATTAGTAAAAAGTACAAAATTTCACAAAGAAATATCTGTTTCATCTTTAATTTGCTAAATTTTGTTTTCATAGCAGCCAGCTAGCAACAGTTTTGAAGAGAAAGTTATTTGCCATAATTCAATAGACAGCAAAATGTAACCTGAAAAAAAACCCTATACTAAATACACAGGAATGCTGTGTGTACCTTCTTTCATCTACCTTTTAACTTTACTAAAAATACAAGAGGGACTTGCAAATTACAGAACTCTGAACTATTTTAGCACACATGTAGTTATTATAAAATACCTTTGACGCTCATTCCCATTTGTGTCTCATTTGTTAATCTGAAACCATGTTAAATGTTGTAAGCAGAGTAGAGAAATGTCTAGTTTTTGTTAGGTATAATTTTATGATCAAAGCTGAAAAAAGTGACTAAGAAAACATTTGTTAAACACACTTTCATAAGTTACAGTGCTAATAAAAAGTTCTTGAGGCTCAGGAATGAATTAGACCTTTCCTGGCAAAATATATCCCAAGCTCTTAATTAAGCATTTTTAAAATTAGATTTTCAGTAGCCCCTTGTCTGTTGCTGTTACTGAAAGGCTTAAATAAATAACTCCAAAGGGAAATTCTTGAATGGAATGACAAAGGATTCAGTGTGTGAAGGTCTGGCTCCTGGGAAGAGATGTTTACTTTGGGAAATTCTCAATCTGGCTTTATTAACTCCTGATTTAAAAAATTCATGCCTTTGAGTGGACATTAATTAATTAAGCCTGTTTTGATGAGCTCTGAGCAGGAGAAGACATTGCTGAGCCTTCAAGAGCTGGATTTAACCAGAAGGAAACTCCTGGTCTGGTGCATGACCCAGTGTGAGATGATTTAAGCAAATCTGACCCTGCACTTGAGCATCTTATGGGATATAAACCCCCAGAATTCCAGAAAAGCAGTAATTTGGACAAAAAAATCCTGAATATCTTGTAGCTTTATAAATTTAGAAAGAAATCCTTATCAATACTGTGAGAGCTGATTGTTGTCAGAAGTACTTAGAATTGGGAAATACAAGGGCTTTTGACAGGTAACAATGTTCTGTGTGGTTTTAAAGAGGCTGCCAACAAGTTAACAGTTAATAGCAATCTTACACAGAGCAAAGGAATCAAACATGGCAAAATGAGCAGAAATTTAAGTGTGATTTTAGCTGATGTGACCTATTTTATAAAAATAAAAACCAGGAGAAACAGTCTCTCTCCTGTCTAAACTTATTCTGGGAAGAATTTTAAGTGCTTGGGATACAGAGTAGGTAGAATTAAAAACACTTTTAGAAGCACAACAAATACTTGCTTGTAGTTTTTAAAGCACTTTCTTTTTAAATGAATTTGCTCTCAAGGGATTTTCTTATCAGGAGCCAGTTCTCCACAGAACTTGGAGATGATAAAACATGGACTGGATAAAACAAGGACTTGTGTGTCACTCCTTGGGTGAGTTAAACAGGAATATAGGAATCTTTCACAGGGAGTGAGCACAGAATCACATCAGAAATAAGCAGGGCTTTGGAGCAACCCCTGCTCTGCCCCTGGGGGCTGTGGATGACACCTGACTTCATTCCTCCCAGAAGTTGTTGGAGCCTAAATCAGGAAAGAGAGCAGAATCCAAAAGTCATTCCCACTTCCCAAGGGGAAAGAAAAATGGTGTTCTTCCCTGACATCATCCTGCCTGTATGTGCTCTGCATCCAGACCTTTCTCACTCTTATCTGCCTTAACTTGAAGCATCAAGGCAGATTTTCTTTCCCACTCTCTCCTTATGTGTTGCTGGAGTAGAAAATAATTTGGGGATGGTTGCAATACCCAAAGATACTGCTGACATTTCCAGCACTTTTTCCCTGGAGCAGAAAGCACTGTACAAGCAGATAAAAATTATAGACTTAACCCCACTAAGCACCTTTTGGCTTTCTGGTGTTTGCAGGAGCAGCAGAACTTTCCAGCTTGAATTAACCTGAGGTGGAAGAGAGTTAGAACCAAACTTCTGAGAGCAATTGTGCAGGAAAAGTTGGGAGAAGGAAAAACACACCCATTTTCCCCATTGCAAACACTGACCATTATTTAAACAATCCAGAAACTGTATTCCTAGATTTTAATCTTTTAATCAGCATGTGAAAAAGGACGATTTTGGGGAAGGGAAAACTTTGTTGTGTGTGTTCCAAGACAAAGTATTCCTCTGTTAGAAACTGTGGCTCTCTATGCCTATAAAAAGGGAAAATTCCCCATTTCTAGACAAGACATTTTTACAAAAAAGTTGCTTCATTATGTACTTAAATCCAAACATTCTCTCCATTCTGGTTACACTCAGAGTTCAGTATCCACTGTGAGGAGAATCTCTTCCTTACTATGTATGCAGATTTATAAGGCTCCAGGCACCTTTGAAATAAATTGAAAGCACAGCCATGTAATGGAGCCAAACCCCAAAACCAGCCAAGGGGATCCACCCAGCAACACCCTCGAACACCCTCAGCTCTTCCCCTGAGCACAGCTTCAGAGTGCTGGTCTTGATCTTGTCTCTGCTTTCTCCACCCTCCTAAAAGCTTCCTGGGGGATTCCCCAGCTCCAGAGCCATGCAGGGGCTGTTTGGGATGCAGGAATAGTTCACTTGCTTGGTTTCCTCCCCTCTCAAACAGCTCAGGAGCAGGGCAGCTGTTTGCGGAGCCTGGGACAGGGGGACACTGAAAAACAGGACAACAGGAGAGAGCAGCAGCTTGGGTATGAAGAGAGGCTTTGACAGTAGATCAAAGTGTAGCAAAACCATACAGAAATAATCAAGGCAGGTTTGTAGCTGCTTTTTCCCACTTTGAAATTGACAGTTCGAGTATTTGTGATGCTGGAAAGTGGCATGGTTGGAGAAGGAAATGCTTCCCAAAATCTCTGCCATGGGACGGGAGTGAGGCCAACAGTTTAGGAACTTGATCAAACAAAGGTCTGGACATTTAATACAGTGAGAGCAGAAGTTAAAAAGCAGCAACTTTTGAAAAGGTTAACAAACCTAATTTATGCTTAGGGCAGTCCTCAATTCTTAACAAATGTCAGGATGAGGTTGATTGTTGAGGAGCAGACTGGTGATATCTGTACTTTTCTGAGGTATGTCCCAGTGCCCACTTTGAGAAAGCACAGTCAGAATGTTTTCCATCTCTCTGGATTTGGTGGCTGTTATCTGTGGGTTGAGCACCAAGCCAATTCCCCAAAGCTCTGGATAATCAGCCTGGTGCACATCAGATGTTCAGTCCCATAATGGAACCACTTCAGGCCCTACAGGCTCCACAAGGCTGAGTCTTTTTTGGAGAGCACAGATCAGTGTAGTTTTGTTAAAAATTAAAACTATTGGGAAATTCAGACAAATGTTTCTGTAGTTCTGATAAAGGGGTGTATAAATAATCCTATTGTTAGCTGTCAAGTGGAATTTATATATAAAACAATCAGGTATTGATATCAGAACATTGTCATCACAGGAATCAGGGTTTGTTATTGTGGGGCAGAGCAAGCAATACTGAAATTCAGTGACCCTGAGTACTGGCACAGCTTCCAGGGGCCTCCAAGGTCCCATTCTCCTGAACAAGATGTGCATGGAGAAGGAGCTGTCCTTCACTAAAACAGCCTCATGGGGCATGCACCTCCTGCCTTAAGGGCTGGACTTGATGACCCCTTTTAACTCAGAGGATTTTGTGATGTGTGACTGAGCCAGCACATCACGCCCCACACTTGCTGTGTTCAGTGGTGCATCTGGGACAAAAGCAGCAGCAGGAGCAGCTCATTTCATTCCTTGCATTTGATTCTTTGGTTTAGTATCTGTCACATCCAAGCCAGCCAAAAAGTGGCCTCAGCACGTTCTGGCTGGTGAGGCTGAGGAGCCCCGGGGGCTCCATTCACATGCCTCATGTGTGACCAGGCTGGGCTGAGGAGCCACTGCACTGCCTGGTCCTCAGGGTGGGGTCCCACCCCTGCCACAGCCCCAGCAGGAAGCTGGAAGCAAAGCATTAAACACACCAAAAGGACTGCTTGGATTTTCACATACTCAATGGCCATTGGGGGGTTCAGCCAGCAAGAAAAAACCCAAGTGTGTAAGAAGAGGAAAAACAGCAAAAAGGCAGCCGGAACCAAAAGTGGTTTTTCATCTGGCTGTAACATTGAGAGCAGGACAGCCGTGGGATGTGCCTGGATGGAGCCCATCCCCATGGAATGCACCATCACACACATGGCTGTTCCAGAGCTCCAGAGCTGCCTCTGTCACACACAGCCAGCTTCAGACAGCATTACTGTCCCGTTGGGATGCACTTGGGATGGGCTGCACACACAACAGCCCTTAAAAACTGGAATGATAATATGCAGGTTTTTCCATTCCTATCATTTGTCCTTAATTGAAAAATTAAATGCTTATGTCCCATTGTTAACTATTCTTAGCACTAATTTCACAGTTTAGCCCAGTGGTCACCAACTGGTTTCCTTACAGTTCTTCTCTTATTTCACAGCTGGGCTGAACTTGCTTGGTTTGAACTTACTTAGGTTGCATTAAAAAAAGTTGTGTGACAGTCCCCACATGATTTAATCAGAAACCTCACTGTACTCAATTCCTGCCCAAAAAACACTATAAAAAGTCAGAGGAAAGAAAGGTAGCAAAGTTCTCCATTCTGGTTAATAGCTTAGAGTCTGTTTACAGCAGCCCAGTTCAGGTGAGAAGGAGCCTTGGAATGTCTCCAGCCTGGCATCTTGCTCTGATCTGAGATCAGACCTGGGAGATTTATCCAGTCAGGGCTTGAAAAACCCCATGGAAGTAGAGTACAGAATTTTTCTGGGCACCTGTTCCACACCTTGACTGCCCTAATGGTGAAAAAATTTTCCCTGTACCTAGAATCCCTCCTTACAATTCATCCTGGATTGATACACACAAAAGAGATGTGCTAAAAATGCAGACTTGAGGGTAAATCACTTTTTTTGTTTTCTTACAAATGTGTAAGTGAAAAAGTGTTCTCCATAAGGGGAGGTAAAAATTCTGGGCAGCCCTAAGTTTGAATGAAAACATTTTCCTGAGGAGCAGACTGGCTGAATGTCATTCCCAGCCTCCCATGACCCAACTCCCACTACAAGTGAAGCTCTGCAGCTTTTTAATTTCCAGTTAAAAACAACCAAAAAAATAATAGTATCAATGTGTGTCCACAAACAAGGAAAGAAGGGAAGTTTCACTGATCCATGACTGTGCTTACTTGAACTCTGAATAACTGCAGATATTTTCATAGCTAGTGCCCACCAAGCTTCTCCAAGTACTGAGAGAATATCAAGAATGATTTTAACAAACAAAACCACTGTTTGTACTTTGAAGTGTCACATTAAGACACCTTCAGTTGCATTCCAGCATTTAAAGCACACATTCAGATCCCAGTATTTTCCCTGACACCTTTGCACATGCCTCAGTTTACACAACTGCTCACTGCTGGCCTCAATCAGGTTGTTGCTAGGAACTTTTATTTTAAAACCCCTCACTAAACTTGCCAGAGCAAGCCTGCAATACCAGGCACACACTGATCCTACTCATGGGTGGGTAGGAAATGCTTGAGAGTATGGGAGGGAGTAGCCTTGATGGGAGGAATTGCCTGTTTACTCAGCTTGCAGCTCCATTGCTGGGACACTTCAGATCCCTCTGCTGAATATCCCAGCTGGTCTCACATCTACCAATGCTGCCCCTTTTAGATACCCTTCAATTCTTGTTTCTCTTCAATTCCTCACTCTCCCCTCCTCTTTTCTTTATTAAACTCTTGGCAATGAGGGCCAAAACCTGACAGAAAACAGCAGTTCACACTGTGGTCCTGGATAAATTATGGTACAATTAGCAACGTCACTTTCAAAAAGTTAATGAAATAAAGCTGCTCCTTTAGGAAACCAGAGACTTTACAGCTGATGATTTATGGTGACTCAAACAGGACTCTGAATTTGCAGTGCCAGATGAGGCCATGCTGTCACTTCTACTCACTAAATACCTCATGCCACTTCTCTAGGAAATGAGGCCTGGCTTGGTTACAAGAACCAGCTCCTCAGTGTCTTCTCTGTAAAATCTTCTCCCTTCTGGAAGTTGAATTTCCAGCTTGTTGATGATCTGCAAAGCAGATCAGTTTTGTCCCTCCTGAGGAGCAGATGGATGCAGGGGCTGCTTTGGGACAGAGTGACACGTAACTGTATCCCCAGAGATCTTTCCAGGAACCTCTCAGATTGCTTTTCTGGCTCAAGGGCCTTGCTCTTCACCACTGGACATTTTGGGCAAGCACATGTACATGTAATAAGTGTGGAGCCTTGTGGGGTAAATAAAAATTCCTGCACAAATAAGGGGAATAATAAATCAAGCCCAAGAATTTTAAAGCTATATGAAAAATTAACCTGTTTGCTGGACCTTATCTAGATAAGAGGTCATTGTTCTTTGCTTTGAAAAGATTTTTGTTTTTAATATGTATTTAGCCTTACTTATCTATTATACTTTGCTTCCTTTTTATTTTCCTTTCATTGAAAACAAGACCTAACTCCTTAAAAATTGTTTGGACTTGTTCCTAAAACACACTGAACACTTCCCAGTCAAGAAAATAACAGGGTACAAGGACCTTCATGACTTGGATTTCATTTGTCAGAGGTGTTTTTGAACCTCTGAAATCCCTGCAGAAGACCCTCTGGTTATTGGCTGAGACATTATTTCTTTTCTTTCAGGCTGATTTTTTTTGCCTGTCCATGAAATCTCCAAAGCAAACTAACAGTCTGTTAGATCCTAAATTAATTTAGATACGGATCTCACTACAGAGGATGTTCAATTAACTGCTAGAAACCAATCTTGTCATTAGTCTTCCACTGGTGTTTTGCATATTTATTGGTAGCATCTGATTCATTAAACCCAGCCTTTAAATCAGGGCAGTTGGTTAAATGCTATCTATGAAAGTTTTCAAGCTACTGAAGCCCACATGTTTTCAGTCTGCTAAAAAAACTTCCTCTCCTCTTCAGTAGAGCATTATAAAACCTTATATCGTGAAAAAGCTGTTAAAAAAAATCTTTACAACCCACAACTTTCATTACCTGGTCCTCGCTGTCCCCTGAAATGTCCCACTCTGTCCTCTCTGTTTGCTGCTTGAGCATCATCCTGGGGTTTGGTTCAGGTTTGGAGCAGCACAACAAGGGAATCCTTCTCCACATCCAGAGCTTCTGAAAGCCAAGAGCAGAGAGAAATCCAGGCTGGACCTCCCAAACTCACACAAGGAATTTGAGGTTGATTAGTTTGGGACAAGGCTTAATGCTGCACACATTGGTTTGGGTTATTCCAGCTAACAACTGTAATTGCATAAATAATAGCATTAGTAAATTACTTTTAAAAATTACTTTAAAACACTCCAACTTCAGAATTTTAAGCAATCCCCCCCTTTGTCCTATAGGTAAGAAATGAATGTGCTCATAGATCATTTATTCTATCTTCCCAATACTCAGCTACATCTCTCCTTCCTTCACCTTTTCATTCTATTCCTTGCTCTTGGCATTAATTACTTGGATATAATTAACCTCCCCTAGATTCATCTTTTGCCAGTTCACCTCTTGCCTCCTCAGTTCCTGGAAGGCAGCACTTCCATGAGGAAAGAGCCACCAGTCAATTTTGTTGCCATCCAGCAGCTCAGTGAGGATGGCATGGAGCTGCCCTTACCTGCTGCACCACAAAGCTGGGTGGGCAATCAATGGAATTAAATCCATCTGGAAGGCATTTGAGGCAGGCAGGCATCTCTGAGTGTGATTGACTGCTTTTTCCAATAGCTTTGATGAAAGTCTAAATTGAGAAATCTCTTCTCCCATCCTCCAAGAATTTATGAGCAGAATTTCTTTTGCCCATCCACCACTGGCCTGTGTTCAGCAGCATCTGAGGCCCTCATGTTCCCCTGTGGATCCTGCCCAGCCATGAACCTCTGCAGTGGATTTTAATCACACATTCATGGCTGTCTGCTATGGGCTCCAGCCAGCCAGGCAGTGCCAAATAATGCACTGACAATGTCCTGGGCATCCCTCAGATGTGCCAGGATGCAGACAGGCATCCCTGGCATTGGCTCATACATTCCATTTGCAAGAGCATAAAGATCTGGGATCTCATGCCTTTTAAAGAGGGCAACAGAACACACAGAGAACTGAGCAAAAACCCTTTGAGGAAAGAAAAAAAAAGGAATAAAAAGGTCCTCAATGCTTTTTCAGAAAGGATGGCTACAAAAAAGATGGAGAGGAACTTTTTGCAATTAATTTCTTTGCATTGAGAGAGTAGGTTTATATCAGGTATCAGGAAAAAAAATTCTTGGCTGTGGGGTGAGGCCCATGCACAGATTGTCCAGAGAAGCTGTGGCTGCCCCATCCCTGGAAGTGACCAAGGCCAGGCTGGACAGGAAGCAAGCTGGGACAGTGGAAGGTGTCCCTGCCCATGACATGGGGTTGGAATTAGATGAGCTTTAAGACTCCTTCCAACCCCAGCCATTCTATGGTTCTAAAGATTCCCACTCATCTTTCTTCCTGGGGCCAGAAGCAAGAGAAGCATCTCAAGCCACAAAGTATTCAAAAAACTTGTCCAGAGAATCTGTCAAGGCTTGTTCCTTCCCTTCCCCCTGGTAGCTGCAAAGCCAATTCCTTTTATTCCTGCTGTTCTCTGGAGGCAAAAGCTCGGTTTGGACAGGCACCAGTGCTAATGGTTGTCCCACAGATCTTCTCTCTGTGTCCTGGATCTGTGCTGCTGGAGCTTTCCAAGCCCTGCCAGAGATCCAGGGCTCTCCTGAGCTGGAGCAATGGCCCAGACCAATGTTCCCTCCTTGGAGCCTGTCCTTGGCTCTGCTGCTCACGAAGCATCAACACGTTCTGGGGAGCACCCACACTTGGTCACAACCACAAATGGCTTCAAAAGCAACAATTTCCTTTCATTTGGTTCTAAAGTGCTCTTTCAGGAATTTCATCAACTTACAGGGACTAGCAGGGGTTGTTGGAGGAGCTGCTTTTCCTCTCACAACCACCTTGCAAAAGCTGATTTTCTCAGCGGGCTGTGTCCTGACAAAGCCTGGTTGTCTCTCCGTGCTCCCTTACCTGTGTTCTGTACATTTTAAGATCATCTGGAGACTTGCACAGGGCTGTATCTATTTTAGAGTGTTTTTACTGGCAGCTGGTGCATACTACCATGTACCCACGTGAACAAAATTACAGAGCCCGGACAACTTTTGTACAGAATTCCTTTGGCCACGGTTTCTCTGTGGGTTTCATTTGGCAGAAGTGATATCAAGCACAAGTCTTTCCCTCAGCTTCTGGTGTCAACTAAAATGCACCTTATAAATAGAAAACACAGGCATTAGGAGCAGTGCCTTTGGGCAATCAGCCACCTTTGGGCTATGGGAAAAATTCAGTTAGATATGATTCATAAATATAATGAATAGGGTGCCATAAACTCGCCTCGCTCTTCACAAACAAAGGCACATCCTCTGCCTTGAAAAATTACAAGGGCAGAACCCAAAGGAACAGGGAAAGAAAAACACAAGAGTGGGAGATTTAAGGGGGAGAAGGAAAGTATAATTTTGCAGCCCACCAAACAATGTGTGGAGCAAAACTCCACTGCATCCCCCCATGTCCAGCTCCTGCTGAGCTCCGGGCTGGCTTTCCAGAGCTCACCGTGGAAGACATTTCCAAAGGCACTCAGTTTGTTCTTCAGGCTCTGCTTCAGCTGAAGGCTCCTATTGATTACAACTGGATCTGGATCAAGCTGGGGCTGCCTGTGTTCTGCTGGCAGCCTCTGCTTTGTAAATACCTTTCATCTCATCCAGCAGTGATGATGATGTGCTGGGATGATGTGGCAGCAATTATTTATCTGCTGCCTTGGCTTTTCTCCTCCATGCTTGCCAAGAGCCCTGAAGTCAGGCCATACAGAGGGACGCTGACATCTTTACATTTCCATTAAATCTTCCTGCTTCTTCTGAAGGAATTCTAACAGCTCTATTGTCATTTCAGCAGTCATTTCTTTCCTCACTCTCACACTGATAGATTTGGAAGCACTGAACCTATCCCACCAGAATCAGCAAGTTTAAACTTGTCACAAATAACCTTGTTATCTGATAGCACTCCCCAAAGGAAAAGCCCTCCAAGCCTCCCTTGTCCCAGGTTTCTGAGCATCCTATCTATATCCAAAGATGAAGCAGGAAAAGCAGGCAGGGTAGGCCTTGGTTACCCTCTGCATGGATTTACACACTTGCTTAATACCATGTAAATACTGACAAATAAAGCATGGATCTTGTCAAACTTAACAACCTAGCAAATAAGGAGCATTAGAAACAGCAAATAGAGCTGAAGTATCTACTGCCAAGTCAGTGAGAGATCCCACGTCCTGCCTGGCAATCACTCTAAATACATCCTTTCTCCCACTTCATGTGACCTTTCCAGGTCAGCAATGTTGTGTGTTAGTTTAATATTTTAAAACTGGAACTTTACTGGTATTTGGCCTACTTTTTGCTATTTATTTTCTAAACAAATGATAGCCACTCCCTTCTCAAGCTAACCTTTTAAGCTTCGCCAGGAGTCTGTGAAGATCACAAGGTATTAAAATAAAAAAAAAAAAAAAAGAAAAAGAAAAAAAATCACATGCTCAGGCAAACAAAGCAGGTTGCTGCACTTCCCCCTCCCTCCAGCCCTGCAGCTGGATGTTCAGAATGCTTCAGGAGTTCTCCACTTACTCTAGGAAACACTGCTGAAATCTCATTTACAGTGAAAAGTGCCAGGATTATGGTAGCACAGCATCTATTCTGAGGCAAACCCATGCAACTTCCCAGCCAAACACCAGGGGAAAAAAAAATAAAAGAAAGAAAGGAGCAAAGCTGTCCCAATTGCTACTTCTACTTGATTGCTTAAAGGCAGCTGGGAAGGCAAATCCTCAGCCTGAGAGCAAAGCACATCCCAATTGTAAGTCAAAGGAAATTTGGAAGAAAAAATAGCTCTCTCTTCCCAAGGAAACTTCTGGTTTTTAGAATGTTCATTTTTATTTATTACTGACTCATTGAAAGAACAAAGTTTTTTTGGTGTCTTTTTTTTTTTGTTCCCAAACACAGAAAAAAAAATGTGGCTAAACCCCAGAAAAACCTTAGAATGGGGCCAAAATAATAATAATTTTCAGTTTTCATAATTTTTTTGTCAGGTTTTTGAAAGAACAACAAATACTTCCCAAGCACTGCTGTAACTTACTAACTCCAGTGGACTGCACACCCTCAGTTTATTTCAGTTACCCCTCTCATCAATCTCCCCTTTTTCACAACCTCCCCTGGGCTCCTGTCTTGCTTTTCCCATGTTCATTTTCCTTCCTTCATTAGTATCCATACTGATTTTTCTTTCTTTTTTTTTTTATTTTACCTTCAAAGGATTGATTTCTTTTGCCCTGGTGCCTCTGCCTCAGTTTTGATCCTTCCTGGCTTTGCCTCTTGTATCTATTCTCTTACAAACAAAGAATTTTTAAAACTTCAAACTCAATTTTAAGCTCTCTTCATGTGAAGAATTACAAGGAAAATTGAATTTTCCACTTAAGTTCTAAGGAGAAGGCAGTTAATAAGAATTCTTAGGGAAAAACAGACAAACAAAAATTTATAAGATCCAGTTCCTGATGGTTTTGTTAGATCAGAACTAACACTACTTGTTTTTGACATAGTCAAATTCATATTGCCACAGAAACCTTAACTTCTGCACACCCATTCACTTCACTTGAACTGTGCAACCTGAACATTGTGTTTTTCTATCCCAGCTCTTCCAGTCCCCTCCCATCCCCAGAGTATATTTTGGACCAAATCGACCAAAGTGTCTTTTTTTAAGTACTATTTCCATAGTTTGCTGTTACTCTTCTATCATTCAGAAGCTGCAGGAGGAGTGCAAGTGAGAATTTCTTTTAACCATTTCTATTTCACAGCCCAGTGCCTGCCAATTACACTTGAAATAGGTTTTAGATCCATTTCTTCAAAACAAGGCATCTGTGGGTACATCCAGCCACGTGCTAAAAGTATCACATAACCACATAGGAAAAATTCAGAACTAAATAATGCCTTCAAAGGCATTTCTGAAGCTGGAACAGCATCAGGAATCTGCTTATTTATGTGGGGAGCTGTGGAGATTGCAGCATGTTGGTACTGCCAACAGATAGGATGATTAGTGCTAAAAACAATATCATCATTTAGATAAGCCCTCTGCTTTGGAGAGCTGCTATTGAACTCAGCTTGAACTTCAATGTTCTCAGCTTGGAAACTGGAATTCCTAAAAAGGCTCATTCAGCCTGCAAAAGCTGAAGGGGAAGGAGATGATATTGATAAAATGGGGCTCATATCAAATATTCTAAGTCGCTTGTCCTACATCTGAAGTTCCTTCCAAAGGTCCCTTGTTTCTTGTGTCAGCAACACATCCACTACCAAAAACCCCCAAAATCAGGTCCTGTACTTCTGCCTGGGACTAAACCACTGGAAGGCATGCCAGTATACAAGATAAGCAACATTTTTTGCAGGAGCTGTTTTCTGAGCTAAGTCAGAATGAAAATTGATTTTTGAAGTGTGCCCTGAACTCACTTTCTGGGTAGATATTTCTATTTTCCTTTGCAAGGATCCAGCAGCTGCCAGTGTAAGTGCTGTGAAAATGCTTGCAAAGGTTTAATGAGCTTCAACTTCCTAATTAAAAACCACAATGAGCTTTCAGGCCTTGATTTCTCCAATATTACAGGTTGTAGCAGTGATATTTTGTTCAGTCAAGCCTAGCTAAAGGAAAATGCTTACGAGGTTTCCAAGGAGAGAAATAAACAAAATGGAAATGAAGAGGGAACTTGGAACTTTCAAGTGTACATAATTAAGAGAAAAATACATCCTTCAGATAATTCTGGAAAGTATTAGGAGATATTCATAATTCATAAGCAGTTGTTTGGTTTTCTTTCAAGCAAGGGGGCAGCTTTACATCAAACACTGACTAGCTTTTCCATTAACTTGAGTAAACAAACCAGTATGTTTCAAGTTAACTGAACATCCTTTTTTATTTTTTACTTTTTTTAATAACTGTGTGAATTAGAAATAAGAACAAGACATTTACTTTCCAATAGGAAATTAGTTTGCATGCTATTTCTTCATGTTAAAAATACTTTGGAACACTCACAAAAACAACGTTAAGCTGAATTAATGGAAGTGTTCCATATCAGTTTTGAAGATGATATGCCAGATGTCAGGGAGAACTCTTTCATCTGCAATAATGGAATAGTTTCATCCACCCTTGTTGTTTTTGAGCACAGTCCAAGTGTATTGGTCATCATGGGTGGGTGATCCCCACTTGGGCAGGCATGAACCAAAAAGCACAAGTTGTTAGACCTCTAGCATAAAAATCACAAGAAAGCAACAGCAGGAAATACTCTACTGAAAGTAAAAATAAGCTATTGCAAAATGGAAATCAAAAGTTTACCATTATGACAACTCATGTTTTGGAGCACTCAGAGACTCACAGATATATTGCTCTGAATTAGTGGATTGTAATGACTCCATTCATGGCTCCAGCAAAAATAAAGCAAATAATACAAATTTTAAACTAATCTAGATCCATCAAAGGCATGGAATACTTTTGCTTTCAATGAGTGGGAAGACTAATGGTTAACAATGTGGTCTTCTAATGGGGCATTAAAGTGTTCTTCCCTTTGAGAAACTTTCAACACAAGGACAGATTATCATCCACGTTCTTATTTTAACAATAACATTGGAGTAACACTGGATAGGAAATCCTTTTGGGAACAGTTTGGGGCCTTGTGCCTCAGACTAACACCATATCAGCCACACCACTCTCACTTGCAATGATCATTTTAATGTGTTACCAATGTTTTATGTGGCACATTAATTCACTGTGGCTGTGGTTAGATAATGAGATATCCATCTAATTCCAAAGGATCTTGGAATTAGGAGCTATTTCCTGTGTGCAATGCACCTCCCAGAGTGCTTGGTGTGTGCTGGAGAGGGCAGGAGCATCTCACACAGAGGGAAAGAGCAGGAGAAAGGAAGAAAAGCATTTTCAAATGCATCACTTCATAGCTTCATTCATTTTTTTTCTCCCTTCTCAGCTGCCTGCCTCTCACAAGCATGTGGGAGATGTTCTAGTGCTGAAAGCCATGGTTCCTTCCTTTATTGAGCTGTTCTGGGTGATAAGCCAATTTGCTTTGGACATACCAGAGACAATAGATAATTGTGACAGAAAACTGCAGGGCAGGCTCACTTAGGGCAGCTTGTTAACTCTGGCCTGTTCATAGAAGGATGCTTTTCCTGTACCTTCCTATTCCTGGAATCTCTGGGCTTGAGTAACTTGCCCAAATCCACAGAGCTTGCTCTGGACACTTTTGCAGTGTGTCCAAATACCAAAATCACACAATGAATTGTGGTGCATTCAATTCTCTTTTTGCAAATTTACCAGATTTACCACATCAACGCTTTGCTTCTCTTGTGTTCTGCCATGACCCCCAGGAGCAGGAGGAGATGAATCCACCAGGAATTTGCTTTGCTGCACTCTCAAATGGGAGAGGGGAAATGTTTCAGCACACCAAATGGAGCTCAGTTTTTCAGGAAAATCTCATTAATTTAAACATTCTACCTCACCTATTTGCTTTAAATGTAGGTCTTGGCTCCCACATCTCCTTTTCCTGTGCAAACAAGTATTTGTGCAGATTACCTTCACTCAACTGTGAAAACTTGTTACCAGGGCAATCGGGCCAACATACCTCACATGAAAGGGCAAAGGAAAATTTAAAAGGGAAAAACCAGCAAAAAAGGGGGAGGTTTTGGCCTGCTGCAGAGCTGTGCAGAACTAGAGAGGGTCCCTCATGACAGCACTTGGAGTGAAGGTCTCTGCATTAGCAGGTTTTGCCACTCCAAGAACGAGAAATTTCTCAAGACATTTCATCTCCTGCTGCCTCCTGCCCTGATGTTATGTAACAGATCCTATGCTGGGCTCTACCACCACAGAGCACAATCTCCCAACACCAATGAGTTAAAAGCTGTCTGGGCATCCAGCCCAGATGAATAACATTGCAAATGTTGAAGGAAGTAGCAAGGGAAATAGAAAAGCCTTTGACAGAAATTGTTGATAGCTTGCTAAGGCTGGGGAGGGAACCAGGGAATTTGGAGGTTGCTAATGTTGTTCCTATGTGTAAGAAAGGATCAGGGAGGATCCAGGAAACTACATAGCAGTGAGCCTGGCTTCAGTTGCAAGAACAATATAAGGAACATAAATAAGGGACAGAATACTTCATTTGGTCAAATAAAATAAGCTCATAGTCATGGATGAACTGTAGAGGTCTAATTTCTCCCAGTATGTTATCTTCAGGTGGTTCTTTCTGAAAGATGCCAGCATGAAACATCTTCCAGACAGAATAGAAGTTAATGAAGTGGTCAGAAAGGGAAAATTTTGGCAGAAGCCTGAGGTTAAATAAATTGTCAGTGATGCTGCAGCCCCGTGCAGATCACTGTGAGACTGATATCAGACTGCCTGGTGCCACTGCTGACGTGGGAGCTGATGTTTGCTCTTCAGATGAATCCATTGGAAAAATAGACCAAGTCATTTTCTGGCTTCACTCACACTGAGAACTCAAAGAATTTAGACCCATTAAGTAAAATATTTATGGTTTACATTCAAAACAAATTGAGAACAGGTTCACTGCAGCCCATGACAAGTGCAACACTGACATTGGTAGGACCATCACAGATTTGGATTTCTATGAATCATTCAGGAGCTGCTCCACTGATGCTCCTCAGAAATAAGAATTTCAATCCCATAAAATATTTTAAGAACCTTCTTTTTGTATGTAGTGGAATATTAAGGTTGCTATGGACCAGGATAGAGAAAAGCAACCTGGAAACATTTTGTTTGGACAGAGGAGGATGTTCACAGAGAGCAAGAAGATGCTGTAATACATTGCAATGTTTTAAGAGCCAGCAAGCAGCAAGAAGCTGAACACTTCAGTCACAGGAGCAAGATACACTTGAGTTAGTTAAGAAAACATTTCTCCAGCTCTGAGCACAACAGACAGGTATGTGCTGGAAAGGAGGAGAAAAGCTTCAAGTGGCCTAAATAAGATGAAGGTAGATGTGAACAGCATTTCTTCTCCAAAAGTCCAAAGCCCTGGTGAAATGCATCTCCTGGTTTTATGTGCTGCTTCTAATGATACGAAGCAAATTGCAGAGATTAAGCTGTTGCATAAGTGAGTGAGCAGCATGAGTCAGGGGGTTTGGGAAAAGTGAGTCACAGCGGGAAGGGAACGGAGCCAGGGCTGGAGCTGAGAAAGAGAGGCTAGCAAGAAAATTTTAAGGATCTAGATAAGAGCCTGAGAGAATGGAGTGTAGGAGAGAAGCAGAAAAACCACCTCTAAAAGAGGGAGCCATACATGAGGGTTAGGGAAAGCTATAGCTAAAAAGCAGGTCAGGCAAAATTTTTGTACACAACTGTGGTTGAAATGCAGAGCAGGCTGCCAAAGTCAGCAGTGCAGGGACAGAATTGTGCAAATCACTTCAAGAGGCAGTGTGGGCACATTTTTGGAAAATGAGGGAATCACTGGGTATAGCCATTAGTGAAGCTTGTGGAATTAAAACTATGAAATGCAAATTGATTTATATTTTGAAGGAATACAGGAGAGAGCTCTGCTGCCCTCCATGGCTCTCACACCATGGCTGTAGCACCCTGCAAACCTCAGACTCTTGCCTGTGCAACTCAGAGCATTCTCTTAGCTCACAGAGTTATGGATGGCCCAGACTTCCAAAAGGAGCTTTCTAGAACAGCCCTGGGAATTGCTGCAAAGGCAGAATTTACATCAGGGTGAGTCACTGGGGTCTGAAGGCCCTGTTTACCACAGCACAGCTGAGGATTTACATTCACATTTCTGGAGGAGCAGTGGAGCTCACACATCACTTCATTGAGACATGGTGTCCTTAATTGTTGTGTTTCTGCCCCACTTCTCCTTAGACTGAATTTGACTTCAATTTAAGGATTTTTTACAGCAAGTTAACAAAGGCTCACACCACCCAACCCATTCTGGGCACAGCCAGCTTTGCCCAAGCATAAGGCTGCAGGAAAAACAGAGATTAAAGATTCTGTTGTGATTCTTTATGGATCTGAATTCAGTGTTCAGAGAACCTGAATTCTGGGCTTTGCAAATCCTCAACTTCAGAACTGTCACATCCTTCCAGTGCAGCATTCTGGATGTAATACTAACAAGCAACAGACAGAAATTAAAATACTCAATCTGAACCCATTTTGCAAATAGTTTTTCCAATCAAAGTACAAATAAGTCCCTTAATAAGTTTCATTTTGAGTGGCCTAATGAAAGACTACATAATTCCCTCAGTTCAGTTATTACAGTGATCAAGACACTGAAGGTAGCCCAGCTCCATTTTTCAGATTAATCTGAAAGGATTGTTAAAGACACCCAGACTATTTCAAAGGAATTTTTCCACCTACACAGGATGTAACTGTCCAGAGGGAAACTGTCTGGGAGTAAAAATCTGAGAATCTCAATCAGACTCAGATATAGTGAGTTTAAGAACTAAACTGTATTTCACAGATTGCATCAATAATCAAACACCATTCAGGTTTTTTAACTAACTAATACAAAATTACAGCCCTTATTTATGTGTAGTGAACAGCACAACCTTTAGAAATGTGAGATTAAAAAACAAAGAAAAAAAGAAAGAGCAGATCACTTTCATTACTAGTTACTAGTGTAATTTATGTGGCTTACCTAGACAAACAAATGCTTGTACAACATCTAGGAAAGAAATTTAAAGTTGATGAGGAATGATTTCGAAGTGTTTTCCGGTGTTTTCTTATCAGGCAAGATAATTGCTTAAGGCAAAAGTCTCAGCTATGGAATGAGCTGCTGAAACAGTTCTGGAGATGAACTTTATCATGATGACACTAAATTTGGAAAAGAGGATGTAGAGGAAAGATGCTCAAGAATGAGCTTGTAAAAGCCCCATATTTTCTTTCTAGATCTGTTTCTTATACTGCACTCATCACTGTGGTATCTTGAGTGCTTTCCAGTAGTGCATTAAGCAACATGACAAACATCTGTCACATGTTTGTTCTCTCACCCTCTCCCCAGAGGGACAAGTGTGTGCAGTGGAGAGCCTTGTTTTAATTTCTTTAATTATTATAAATACACATGCACGTAACACATTATTAAACATTCATGCTAGAGAGGAAAGGTCAGATAATTTTATCTTGCTCTCAGGATTAGAGCTGGTGAGATCTGTGGTGTTCCTGTATCACACCCTCGCCCCAGATTGCAGTGTCTTCTCAGAGACCAAATCATGGCCATGGGTGTCTGCACCAGGCAGATACCACAAGTTTGGATTCCCAATGCATTTACTGTTTCTACTTAGGCCCAGGGATTCTGTCAAGAAACAGCAAATGGAATGAGGTGGTAGAATCTAGGGAAGGTCATGTGCTTCCCATACTTGATACAGACTAAAAGCAGGATTTGATGGAACCTCAAAATCACTGTCAGGTCAGAGGGCACTGTGAAAGTCATGATAAATCTAGGAATTTCACAGGTTGGAAAAGTCTGATATCAACAATGGAACAAAGACCTGAGAGTGAATGATTTCCCTACAGGGGGGGACGTAACTAGGAAAAAAATCTGGAAACTTGAGTTTGGTCAGACCCTGAAGAACTGCAGATAGACAACCTGCCCACTCAAGAGCCACAAACAAATTGTGGGAATCCCAAATTAATCCCCAGTCCCCAGTGTGGGATGGTGCCATTTCCCATGGGCAGAGAAGTAGGTGTGCCTTGGTAAATAAATAACTCTGCCTCTACCCCGTCAGAGAGAAATGGAGCTGCTCTGCCCCATGCCAAGGAAACTCCAATGTTGCTGTTGCTTCCCTCTGATGACTCCCACACCTCCTTTTCTCCAGTAACTCTCTGGACAGCTGGAAACAGACTATTTCTGTAATGGACAGTGATCTGGGTCACACTGAGTGCCAAGAGCTGGAGCCTCCTCTGGCCTCGCTCACAGGCAGAGCTGCAGCACCACTGCTCAGCTCCAGAGCTCCTTCCCATACTCCACAAGGGCTGGGGCTGCAGCACCACTGCTAAATGCACCAGAGCTCCTTCCCATACTCCACAAGGGCTGGGCTGCTCTGGGATTGCACCAACACAATCCATATTTGGCTCTGCTTTCAGCACAGAAATCCTCACTCACTTCCTCACCCCTGTATCAGTCCCAGCAGTAGGACACATCTGTAACTCCTGCAATACTGGAGATGCCAGCACTGAAATGTTTCCAGGTGCTGCTGTTCTCCTCCCACCCTGTTTCCCTCAAACACAACCTTCAGGCCACCAGCCTTGCTCTGCCAGCACGGATTTCCCTGCTCAGGTGGGAGCAGACCCACTCCAAGCATGGCAACCTTACCACCTTCCCTGGGGAAGGCAGGAGGCTGCCTCACTCCCCACACCTTTCACAAACCCACATCTTGGCCAGAACATCAAAACCCTCCAAGGGTTTCCACATGGGGAAGCAGCAAGCAGGCAATAATTGTTTTTTTTGTCCAGCTGAACTTACCATCAGGATCAGCCAAAAACCATGAGTACAGAAGCAAATTTATGAATCATTTTAGCTTGAGTAGCTTATTATCCAATGCATTCTAACTAATCCATCTTAAAAG
The DNA here is from genome assembly GCF_027579445.1 of Ammospiza nelsoni. Lineage (NCBI taxonomy): Eukaryota > Metazoa > Chordata > Aves > Passeriformes > Passerellidae > Ammospiza > Ammospiza nelsoni. The sequence goes on from NC_080635.1 coordinate 4,167,663, forward strand.
GCAACTTCATATTTACTCATATATGAAGCTCCTAAAGATCAAATAAATCTGCTTTGTTCCAGCACAGTATACAACAAAAAGGACTGGAATTGTACAAGTATTTTATTTCCAGCTTTTGTAGGAACCAGGAGCACAAAGCTCATGAGCTTCCTGCAAAGACTTGCCCTGAGCTGCCTGGTGTTGGGGTGGCAGGAGGTAGCCAGACCCAAAAGTCTTCTTCACACCTGGGAATGTGCTTTGCAGTGTCAGGACACAACAGTGAGCTCAGCAAATCCTGCACCAGCACAGCAGCTTCAGGACTGACACTGGGGAGAAATGCAAAGAGTAGCCTAACTTCCCTATAGAATAAAGGGAAGATGTATGGAAAATATTTGGACATTTGGGGAGAGGGCAAACATTGAGAATTAATTCAAACTGTTGATGGTTTGTTTTTTATTGAATCTTGTGGTTGAAATTGTTTTCATTTGTTATGAGAAAGAATCCATCATTTTTTCCAAAGCACCACCCAGAATCTGCCACTGGTGATGTTCTAACATCCCCAGTGCCTATACAAATAGAGAGGTCAGCTGAGATTTGTAAACTAGAGATCATAAGTTTTAAGGAATTTGTTTATTCAGCCTAGAGTCTCCAAATTGTGTACAATGCCAAAATTCAAAAGTCATCTCACTGTACTGTGTCATGTTACAATAAAAAGCTCTCAAGCATTTTGGATGTTCAGATGAGAAAGCAAATTGTAATTCGTTTGTCAGCACATGCAGTTTAATTATAATTAAGTACCTCCAGCAGTCATAATGAGCAGGCAAAATGAAAATGCTGTTTTTATACTTGTATAAACCTGCATTGAGTGCAAACTAAAAGCTGCCTGAATTACTCTGAAAAGCATCGGGCTAGAACTTGCAGTTTTAGCTGTACTGAGCAAATACAAACACACATCAACTGTTTCCAGAGACTTGAACAGATTGACTGAATTAGGAGAAATTTCATGGGAATGACAAGAGGCAGATCTCTTCCTGATGAGAAGGCCACCACATTCCCAGTTCCAAGTCCCTGTCCAAGGCATGGAGCACGGGAACCATGCAAGAGATCAGCAGAGTCCTTTTAGTACCAGCAAAACAACATATTTCTAACTCCTCTTCTCCTTGAGAAAGAGCTGAACTACATTTGCTGAAATTTTCTGGAGTAATTCAGCATGAAACATCCAACCAGCGTGGGAAAAAAACCAAAGCAAAACAAAACAGGCAAATGATTCAAATATGATGAAGCTGCAAGAAGTTCACAGAAAATTCTAGACTGACAAGTGCAAAATATTAATGGTATTTGACAAACAAATGTTTAAAATAGCCATATCTGAAAATATCTACAAAGGCAGTGTATGAGAATTAAACATTACCAGATTCCTGATAGCTGCAAGTGTTGAGATGACATCTTGGGAGTGCACCTGAACTTTTCTGCTTGCACTCATGGGTAGCTTGAAGATGTGTAAAGTATTTAGCCTGTGGAAATACTCTAAGTAAATGTAATGACTAATATTGCACTTACTTTCTTTCTTATAAAGATATAGATGAATGTGCAACTGGAACCCACACTTGCAGAGCTGACCAAATGTGTGTCAATTTAAGAGGCTCCTTCAGCTGCCAGTGCCTTCCAGGCTACCAGAAACGAGGGGAGCAGTGTGTGGGTAAGTGCTGCTTTCCATTCAATGATTTTCTTTCATTACCCACTGTTACAAACTTCACATTGGTCATAAAGCAGATGGGTATGTGTGGTGTGAAACAGCTGTCTGGCTTCAGAATGTAATGGAAGAGTCACTTTACCACAGTAATTAATCACTAAAACATGGGATGAGGAGCTATTTTAAGGATAATCAACACTTGGAGTTCACAAGCTGAGTTCTGCTAATAGTTCCCATTGTGTGATTGTTTGTGTTGGGGCATTGCCAGTGTCCCAGAGACTGCCACGAGTCCCTGATGGCAGCAAAGCACTTTCCCCTGAGATTCAGCCCCAGGTCCATGGGGCACAGCTCTCCCTCCCCCAGCCCTGCTCCAGGACTGGCTTCCTGAGCACAAATGACAGAGGTGGAAGCTCTGAATGCAGGTTCAGGAGAGCTGCAGCCTCTAAAACCACCAGGCCTTATTGTCCATGCCAAGACAAGCTGTTGGCACCCTTGGGAGCTATGCAAGCATGGCATGGAATTAAATCCAAGTGCAGGGCAAGCACCACATCTCTCCTGTCCCAGCCTCAGGTGAGGACATCACACCAGAGTGCCATCCCCCTGTCCCTGCATCTGACACTCTTTAATCACCATTTCAATGGATAAAATACTTTTAGAACCACTCCAGCCATAAGCCTTGGGTTTGTCAGATAATAAAAACAACTATGAAGGAAGAGACTCACATCTACACATGAGGAGGTGATATTTGAGACAGCCTCCTCTAATACACTGCCTGCATTTTATGCAGCTTAGGAGAAAAGCATTTGGGGTTGGGGTTTTTTCCTCTTCCAGGGATCCTGCATTTCAAAGTGTATAAGAATTCTAAAATTCTTTTTTTTTTTTTTTGTTTAGTTTTTTATTCTTAATCTCTTCTTTTCTTGCTAAGGCTACAGGTAAAAAACTGAGAAGATTTTAGTTCACACCTAGAATAACTTCAATATTCTTATCTCTTTCCTAAGAGACATAGATCAGGCCTCAAACTGTCAGATTGGTGTAAACACAGGTGTATCTGATTTCTCTCAGTTCTCTGTGCAGGAGTAGGATGACTAATTTGGAATGTAGGTAGATGAATAGTGTTGGAAGGTCATGCATTTGTTTTTTTAATATCTGGGGTTTGTTTGGATTTTCTATATAGCAGGTAAATTATATTATTGACATGCAACAGTATTTCTGATATCAAGATCCTTAGTCCTAAATGACAGGAAACAGGACAGAAGTGAGAAGAAATGGGAGTGATAGACCCTTATACCTAAATGTGAACACATTTGTGCATCTAAATCCATCCATGAAGAGGTTGGGAAAGTGAAATTTCCCTTCTCCTATTTAGGTCAAAACCAAGAATAACACCTGTGTTACATATTACACACTGACCTAAATTACAAGTACATCCCAACAGTTAGTAGTGTCAGCATTTCAGAATAAAGCCTGTCTTTAGAGATTTTATAACAACTTAGCCAGAAAATGTTCTTGGGGCCAGATCTTGATAGAGGTTCTCCATATGGGAGGAAATGTTTCTCAAATTTGAAAGAAATTTTTCCAGACTATTTTGGCTTGAAGGTAGAAGGAGAAAAAGAGACATTTTTAACAATTGGTTGATTTTAATCTAAATTCACTAACAATTTCTGACTTTTTTTTATAATTTTTTCTTTTTAATTTGCTTGTTCACATATTGCCAAATGAGTCTTTTCTGAAATGCATGACTGCAGGGAGAATGAATTGTTTTCCAGCATCACTTGAAACAGATTTGGCCCAATTGATCAGATGAATCTCAGCCCTTAGATCTGCCCTTGTGCCTAATCCCACAAGGAAAACTCCCACTGAATAAGAGCCAAATCCTGAAAGCATTTTTGTGTATAAATGTACCAATGCATTGCTCATATGTAGAATCCTATTTTTTAAAGTTACTTATAAGAGCTTAGTCCTGTAAAAGTCAAGCATGGAAATCTACTGTGCCTCCTTAATTTATTCCATTTCCACTTCCAAATTTCTCTCTGCAACAAGAGTTCCAGTGACAATTGCTACTGTATGGATAGCCAGGAATTTTCCAGCAGAAGCCTTTTCATTCAGAATCATCCAAAACACTCCACTAAGTTCAGCCCTAGATTTGACAAAGAAAGGGTTAACTTGTAAAGATTATTTTTTTCACTTGATATTAAAACAAACACTGTCCTCATTATATTTTAAAAAAAAAATCTTGGCCTCTTTTTAAACACATCTATGGTGGAAACAGCTGGAGGTAGGAAATGCAAGATCTGGCATGGATGTGGGAAGTGCCTTTCTTTGTTCCAGTGAATACTGCTCTGATTTGTGTGAGTGTTGATCCTTTGAAATGTCCCACTGTGTACAAGCCCAGAGCACAGCGTTGGGTTTCTTCACCGAGCTCCAGCTACCAGAGCTCAAGGCAGCCACCACACACACAAAAATGGAATAATAAAGCATGTTTTCCAGGCAAAGCCAGAGCCACTGTCTCCTCCAGAAGCCTTTTAAAATGCAGAGGGGTGAGGGAATGGGGTGGTGCACGCAGGTGAAAGCCCTGCTCGGATGCACAGCAGGAATGCTGACTCTTGGAAAGGCAGACTGCTCCACCTCAAAAGCAGGGCTGACCTGCAAGGAGAGGCTGTGCAAGACTCTCAGTGCCTGGGATGCACAGCCAGGTGTGCTGCTGGGTGGGAAGGGATCCAGGACAGGCAGCCAGGGGAATGGGAGCAATGGGAAACCCTTGGAGAGCAAGGCAGGGTCTGGGGATCCCCGTGGAAGCACAACCACCTGTTTCCTTTTCAGGCCCATTAATTCTCTATCCTTGCCATTCCACTGCACTTGCACAGAAAATCTGGACTGTTCCTAATGGAGCTGAAAAGATTTAGTACGTGCCAGGAGTGCTGCATGAGAGTTTTTGGGAAAATGAGCTCCAAGCCACATTGGCTGTGTTGGTGAGCACCGTGCCTGATCCTGAGGGATCAGAGAAAGCTGAACAAAACACTGAGTTTTACCTCCACAAAATAAACCAGACCAAGCACTACTGCAGGACTGAGTCAATAAAATAAAGTTGGAATGCACAGTGAAGACAAGGAGCATAAAAGCTTGTTACAAAACAGTCACTTACAGGAAAAGTTCAAGTGTATCTTGTAATATCCAGGGAAGCAGTGCCCAGCTCACATAAGCTTTCCTCTTGCTTTTAACTAAGTGCAATTAACTTTCCTCAGACACAAGAACAGCAGGGAGGTGCTGTGCTTCCATGTGAACTAACCAGTGTTTTTGGTGCCCCAGACATCGACGAGTGCACCCTGCCCCCGTACTGCCACCACCGCTGCGTGAACACGCCCGGCTCCTACTACTGCCAGTGCAACACTGGCTTCCAGCTGGCATCCAACAACCACACCTGCGTGGGTAAGCACTGCTGGGCACTCCCCAACAGCCCCCAGACACACAGACACCAGCACACACCTGCCAGGCACACACTGAAAGGAAAGCAACACCAACCAGGAAAAGACTGAGCACTGAGAGGCTCCTCTGCGAGTCAGCCAAGAGTTACAGGAGGGGTGGAGAAAAATTGAGAGTTTTCTTGAATGTCTTATTTTGTTGGCATAGCAGATTTCCAAGGAATATCTAAAGCCTTATATTCAGTATTTAATCCTAGACTGAATTATTCTTTCAGTTCTGCTTTATTATTTCCTGATATTATTCCCAGTTCACACGACACAGGCCAGAACTGGGAATTAAAGGAATCCTACACCTCTGCAGTTAGGGGCAATTTTCAGAGTCACATTTTATGAAAAATCCTTTCCTTAGGATTTTTCCTCCTGAGAAGCTGAGAGGCCTCAGGAACAAAATGTAAACAATGATTATCTGCTGCTGTGGAATGCAACAGGTGGATCTGTAATTGGTCTCATGGTTATTTCTAATTAATGGCCAATCACAGCCCAGCTGTCTGGACTGTCTCAGTCACAAGCCTCTGCTATCATTCCCTTTCTATTCTTAGCCAGTCTTCTGCTGAAATCCTTTCTTCTATTCTTTTAGTATAGCTTTAATATAATATATATCATAAAATAATAAATCAAGCCTCCTAAAATATAGAGTCAACATTCTTATCTCTTCCTTCATCCTAAGATCCCTGCAAGCACCATCACAGGTAATTTACCTCAGCACATGGTAAAGAAAGCCTTTAGGACACATTTGAATATCTAGAAAAAGTTAAAAATTGAAACAAGTGCTGCTAAGAGTGACCTTTCAGCTGTGATGTTGCCCTTAGAAATAAAATACTAAGGGAAGCTGCACAGTAAAGCTTTAAGACTGATGTCCAGTTTGAAATCATAACATCTGTTCTAGAAGGATGAGAGTGATAACAAAAGGTAGCTCTGTCTGCAGAAGCACAAAGAGAATGGCTATAAAATCAAGAGACTGGTGATGGAGATGGTCAGCTCTTTTCGTGTATGTAAACTCTATACTTTTATATATTATATAGTTTTGTATTTTATACAATACATTTTTCTATGTATTATATACATAGAGAAATCAGGCTGTGTTTTCCAGCTTCCACCATCCCTTCCAAGCATTGCCAACCCTCACCAAGCACCCTGGCACACTGCACAGCTCTGCACTGAGACAGGAATTGCTTGGTTCTCACCAAATCACAGGATTTTAAAATTTGCCCATGGACGCAACAGAACCAGGTGACAAAAGTCACTGCCTTGTCCCTTTCCATGGCTCAAATGGAAGGTGGATCCTCTCAGCACTTGACCAAACCCCCCTCTCCTGGCTTTCCAGCCTCATCAGGCACATTTCTACCAGGTAAAGGGGAGGAAAGCTTAAGGAGAAGATTTATGAATGGATGATTGCTGCATCAAGACAAACTCCCATCTGCCCCAGCAGCACTTGACAGCTGTAGCTCTTACATTTGTGTCACGACTTCTGCCTCTATTGAAAATGGGTCAATATTTCTTGGGAAACGAACAGAACTGGGGCTTTGGTCACCAAATTCATTCCTCCTGGTAGTATTGGAGGAGGAATGATGTACATCCTTTGCAATGCTGCCAGAAATTAACTCAGAGGGAAAAAAAAAAAAAGACTTTGTGATGAGTTTTCCCTGTTATCATTCATTTTCAGGACTAGGAGGTTGATTATGCAGAGAATTCATATCCTCTTCACTGGCTGCAGTTTTCTGAGTGCCTCATCTTTGTCAGTTTTTAGGTGTATCTGTAAATTTACAGTGTTGCTGACATTTATAAGCCATGAACTCAAAGGTTTTTCTCCAAGCACTGCTCTCTGCTCATGGAGATATCTGATAAACACAAACATGAATTGAAAATATTCAGGATGGAAATAAAAGGGAAAACATTAAAATCCACAGACTGACAGGAGCAGCAGTTAATCAACAGTCTGTGCCAAACAAGGGCTATAGATTCCAGAGGTGATTAGACTTAGATAAACTTCCCATTAAAAATTGCTTCTCTTCTCATACCAGTGTCCTCAAAATGTTCTTGGGATGGGCAACACCATGGAAAATGTAGCACAGAAAAATACCTTCCCCCAATATGGTCTAGGCCTTAGAGCTCTGCAGAACTCTACTGGCCTCAAAGGCTCATGTTATAATTGCAATGGAATTTAAAAGAACAAATTTTCAGAGTAATAAATAGCTCAAATAAATCTTAACCACTGCATGCTGAGAGGTCTTATCAGTATGTGTTCCTTATATCAATTATTTATAGAGACTTGGCATTTCATACCTGAAAAAAAGGCACTGGAATGTGCAGCTTAATAGCCACATTAAACATTTTTGGGAGAATTCATCACACATTAGAATAACTCTCATTCCTGGAAAAATACTGGTTTTTACATGGAATGTAAAGCACAGATCTAACATTGCTCCAGTGTCTGCAGATCCACATTGATAGAGCCAACTGAGCTTCTGCTGAGCAACAGGCCCAGTCTAAGGACTAATCCACCAAGCCTAATTACCACCTACATGAGAAAAATATCTCCTTTTTCCTTTCAGACATAAATGAATGTGATGCCAACAACCCATGTGCACAGCAGTGCTACAATATCCTGGGTTCTTTCATTTGCCAGTGCAATCCAGGCTTTGAGCTAAGCAGTGACAGAATCAACTGTGAAGGTGAGACTTTTCTTTGTCTTGGAAAAGAAAATTTTGTTGTTTTTATTTGCACTGAAGCCTTTCTGTGAACTAAGGGACAGAATAGAAGTGGAGACAATCTGTGGGTAGAGTTTGTAGTCAAAACCCTAAGGATATTTATTTTTTATGGTACAAAGGAGGCTAATTTACACTTGAGTAGCTGCAGCTGCTCTCAGGTACAGGTAGGAATGGGTCTCTCCATAGCAAGTGCATAACAGGACACAGATTCCTGCACTTCAGATCCCAAGTGGGAAGAAAGATTTCTGAACCCTGATTGCACAAACTCCCTGGAATTGTGGGTGGTCTAATGCTGATGATCATTAAATGAATTGGAAAGGAATGCACAGCAAAAACAAGGGCAATTTTGTGTGTTGTTAGGCTCCTCCGAAAACAAAACCTCCAATTCCTGATTTAAGGGGCCCACAAGTGTGCTTTTGAGGTGCTTTGCAGCCTGTGTACACAAACAGCATGCCCCCTGTACAATTACACAATCAACACTTTATTTCCTCTGCCAGAGGCACCACAGGGGTGCCCTAATCTCCTCTTGGACACATGATGACCTCACCCTTAGAGCCCACAGCCTTTCTACCAGCCTTGCAGGCAGAGAGGTCCCTGCTTCAGCTCTGCCCTCCCCAGTGAGCTGGGAGAGCTGCTACAGATGCTCCCTCTGTTTAACCTAATCTTGGGTTAATAATTATAATAATAATAGGTTAACCAAGCTGCTTACCCTAATCCCATTTGAACAGAGCAGGGAACAGAACAAGGACACCCCTGAGCCCAGCCCAAGAGCTGGGCTCAGCTCAGAGGTAGGAGGAGGGAGGTCTGTGCTTGCCAAGCCAAGCCCTCCTCTTGATGGGTTTAAACTCATTTCCTGTTGATGGCATGCACTGTTCAGTTCTGTTTCACACCAGGCCTCCCTCACGAGGGACTGATGGATACACAAGGATAAAGAAGCAGGGGAATGGTATCCACTGATTATTATTAGAAGGCAAAAAAAAAAAAAAAAAAAATCTTTCTCTCTTTCCCAGAGAGCTACTCCATGAGTGTAGGGCACAAGTACAAAGGCAACATTTTTTGCCTTACTAACTAATCTCACAGCTGTGGGTTTTTTCCTCAAAGTCATCACATTTTGGAATACTGCAAGTATACACAATTTCAAGAGTTATTTTCCCAAATCTGTTCTGAAGTCTAATTTAGCTTCTGCTTCCTCAAATCCAAACTTCTTTTGGAGGGTTACTGACAAAATCCCAGCAGAGCTAACCCTTCCATTCTCAAAGTATTAAGCAGCACATTTCAGCTTTTGGATAGCTCTTTTTAGATACTTTTTTCCCCAAGCATTAAGCTATTACATTTAGTTCTGCAACAAGGTAAATTTCAAAAGCCAATAACACAAAGCTCTTTTGCTCTCTGCAGACACTGATGAATGCAGAACCTCAAGTTACTTATGTCAGTACCAGTGTGTCAACGAGCCAGGGAAGTTCTCCTGCGTGTGCCCTGAAGGGTACCAGGTAGTAGGAGGCAGGACATGCCAAGGTAAGTGCCCTCCCCTTGGCAGGCTCAGCCCTGAGTTTTTTACACCACTTCAGGCTAAGGGTGATTGCTGGATAAATGGTTGTACTGCCTGACAGGATTACTGTGGTGATAGCAGAAGATATGTTGATAAAGCACTTGATGATTCATTAAATATCTTTTAATCTCATTTGAATCCTTTAGCTCAAACTCCAAGTCCTTTGGATTCCTAAGACAAAATTTCAGTTTTTGCAGCCCTCAGGTAAAGCTTGGCTTGGATGTCAAGGTAGTGGCTCTAAATTTCAGATCAACATCCCTGAATAAATCCAGGTCATGAAACATGGATTTATATCATGTTTCTTTTCAGAGAGATTCCTAAATCCAGTCACAGTAAAAATTAAAGATATGTTTCTTCTGATAAAGGAGAAAAAAATGCAAGCCTTCAGCAGCTTAGATAATTTGTGTGTAGAAAAATAAACATTCTGGCCAGGTGCCACCAAATGCTAGGATTTTCAAGTTTGTGGTTTTTTCTCAGTGATGCTAAAAGTCTCTGCATCTTTTTAGAATACACTGTTCTGCAATATTCTAAGTGCAAGAACTATTGCTTCTGTAATGCAGAACCAGGCTGAACAGAAAATATTTTTAGAAATAAAGAGGTGTGATAATTAGGGCCAGAAAACATGAGAAAATAACTCTTCTTTATGAGCATTTTGTCTTACAAAATCCTGCTTAACTTCTTTTCCTTCTGAAGAACAACAGCTGACACTGAGCATTGCAGAATGGTTGATTTAAGCATATAAAAACCTATTTGTGCCTTCCAAGAGATTACATTTGGATAAAGCCTTTCTGTGCCTGTATGAAATTTAGGAGACCTTGTGGGTAGACAGTGGGGCTCTGGCACTGACAGGAAATAGAGCATTAATGCAGTGCAAGGCTCACAGTCTCCACCTCCCTTCAGGGGTCTTTTCTCAGGCAAAAGAAACTCTACTTTGCACAATACATGAGTTTTCACTATTTCTTCTAAAGCTATTTTGGTGAAAATGTAGCCATTAATGAAGCACTTTAGAGCATGAAGCCCAGGTTATAATAACTGAGAAGCCACAAAAGGCAGGCAATCACAATTCTTCCTTGAGACCTTTTTCCTCTGTCTCCAGGACACCTTTGGCTGTAAAATCATTCTTTGCTAATTATAAACTTGACAGCCCTTCCACAGTTGCATTATATATGATTAATGTGCATCTCCAGTCAGCTAAAAACATTCAGTCTTGCTTAACACCCAATAAGCAAGTTTATTCCACTTCTGCACAGAGAAATGCAGACCTTTATAGCCAGGTCCCAGAAAACAACACAAGGACATGGAAAGCTGATGGGTTTCAACAGACAAACAGATTTTTTTGTAGTACCTTTGTAGCAACCCTGTTTCCATCTGCTTTGACACAGCATCTCCTTCCTCCTAGATATAAATGAGTGTGAGACCACTAATGAATGCAGAGAGGATGAAATCTGCTGGAATTACCATGGAGGGTTCCGTTGTTACCCCAGAAATCCTTGTCAAGAGCCCTACATCCTTACCTCGGAGAAGTAAGGGAAAACTGAAATCTTGTGTTTTAGGCTCATCCTGAAGAAGGGCCATGAAGGAATGAAGAGAACTTTGTGTTTTAATGCCTTTTGCTGTGCTCTCCCCTGTCTGTGTGCAGCCGCTGCGTGTGCCCGGTGTCCAACGCCATTTGCCGGGAGCTGCCCTACTCGGTGGTGTACAAGTACATGAGCATCCGCTCCGACAGGACCGTGCCCTCCGACATCTTCCAGATCCAGGCCACCAGCATCTACCCCAACACCATCAACACCTTCAGGATCAAGTCTGGCAATGACAACGGAGAGTTCTACCTGAGGGTGAGTCCTGGGGGCACTCAGACCCTGCCTCCACACTGCCCCATCCTTGTGACAACCCCAAAGGTCCCCAGAAGGCTTCCACAACACCCCTAAGTTCAGCAGCTTTTGCTGCTTCCTTACCAAGTGTGCTCTGTTTCCAGTTTTTAACAAGCCTTTAACTCTTCTACCTGAAAACCCTAAATGGTGACTCCAACTCTCAGGAATATTTAGTCATCCTGGGACAGCCATGTCAGAGTCACACAAAATAACTCCCTGCCTTCCCCTCTCTGTACCAACATGTCAGATAAATCTGAGGACACAGATAAATCTAGGACATAATTATAGAAAGATTCCTTTTACAGTTACATGAATTACAATTCTTATTTTACAAAATAAGAAATCAATAACAGCATTCTAGAAATCCGTGCCCCATCCCAAGCTAAGCTCAGGGCAACTTACAGTGCTGTTGAGACATGATTAAACCTTCATTTCCCATAGGAAAAACCAAGGAAGTTCAAAATACTTGGGATAGCAGTATTTCCTGTTAGTGGGATACGTTCAAGTAGATACACATGAATGGAAGCATCTAGAATATCTGCTTTCTAAGCAGATGTTTTTGGGGTTTTTGGGAAGAAATCTCATTTTCCTGAACCCCTATAATATTTACAAATTCCTGGGAAATCCTTCCTTCATATATGGCTTTACACTCACTAAAACAGATTCAGCACAAAAACCTTCTATCAGAAATACAGTAATTGGGAGGTTTTCATGTTTGATTATTTTCCTTCCAATCAGGAGATTATGGGCTTTTGATAGTACAGCAAGTGTACCAAGCTGTGGTATTGCCATTTACACCACATTTACCCAAGGTGGGAATAGGGAACTACTCAGCCACATATCATTTGTTGTGACATAACAAATCCAGGGGAAAACACTGGATTACAGGTTACACATCAAAACCCCCTAACTACCCCCAAAATACAAACAGCTACTTGCTTAAAATAAAAACAAGATCACTGCAGGTCCCACTTGGGTTAGACCCCAGTGTGGCCCTCAGACTGACCCTTGGAGTTCTCACCTCCTGTTGCCACCCAACAAGAAATCACAGGCCTTAAATAAGGAAGCACCTGTTTACCCTGCCAGGGGACTGTGGTAAACAAAAGCTTACTTGGAAGTTAGTCCTACTGTTGTAGTAAAATGCTGAGCTGGCTCCTGGATGCAGCAGATGGGTTGGATTCATCTGAGCACCCAACTCACATGACATGGGAAGAAAATATTTGTGGTAGGCAAAGAGAGAGATGGAGCTGACCCATCTGGAAAAGGCAAAACTGTTGGACAAACCAACAGCATAACCCCAGATTGGGAAAAGAGCTTTGAAGCAAAACAAGATGGGGATAGCAATAGGCACACACCAGTAACAAAAATTCCTAGTGTTTACAAGGACAGCACAACTTCTGGAGCATGAGCCACAAGACAGAGTTTTGAGTTTCCCTCCACTAAACAAACTACCTCACTGTTAAAGACATTAGAGCTCTTGTTTCACTTGTTCTCCATTTTAAAACCTGGTAGATGGAGTTAAAACAAAAACCATCTTGGGATAGATTACCACTTCCCACATCCTCTGGGGTAGTCAGCATAACCAGGAACAGATTTTGCAGCACAGTTTATTCCTGTGGGGCTCAGTCAGGTGGAGCTTTCCCTGCAGCACAGCCAGGTGTGAGATTAGCCATGGCCCTTTGGAAGTGTTAAAAGTGCCCTTGCCTGGTGCAGGCCTGTGCTGAGGCAGAGCCGTGAGGGAGGGGGCACCGCACGGAGCCGTGGCACAGCAGCAGGAGTTGCTGTGGGCTGGGCTGAGCCGGGCTGTGCTGTTGTTGTTGCAGCAAACCAGCACGGTGAGCGCCATGCTGGTGCTGGTGAAGTCGCTGTCGGGCCCCAGGGAGCACATCGTGGACCTGGAGATGCTGACAGTGAACAGCCTGAACTACCGCACGAGCTCGGTGCTGCGGCTAACCATCATCGTGGGCCCCTACGCCTTCTAGCGCCCGCAGCCACCCCGCACCAAAGAATAGTACCCAAAACAAAGCACTATTGTTATTTATAGATTTTTGCTCTCTTTTTTAAAAGAACTTGTTTAGTAAGTTGATCTGTTATTCGCACGTTACACCTGTAATTCCGAATTAGTAGATGTGTTCCATAGTATAACATGGGCATTGTCACTTTCTGTATAAAGATTTAAATCTTTTTTTATTACCTTCCTTGGACTAGATACATACTATGCTTTTATATGAGAACTGTATGTTCATACTATCCTGTAAAGCTTCACACACCCTTCCTAGCCAAATAGGTCATGCAATTTAAAAGTGATCTTCTGTTTTGTTTTTATTTTAAATTCTAATGCAGCTACACTGAATCTCAAAAAAGAAAAAAATTATGTAGTACGAATGATACACAAAGTAACAGTTATCCGATAAGCTAAAATATATTTCTTATTTTTAACTACTTTGTAACAAAAGGCAACAGTAAATAAAAATCTATTTCTGTAGACATTTATGTGCTATCACAGTTGGATTTTCTAATCTGGGTTGGAGGTAAAGTGACATTGTGAGAAATGCTTTGCATCAGGTTTTTGTATGCAGATTGTGTTAACCATACCATGGAATAACATTACGCTCTCTCCAAGAAAAATAGACCATAGGAAGAAAATATCCCCAACAAAGAAACTCCAAATGGGAAATCACCAGGCAGGGCACAAATGTCCATGAGAACACTGTTGGTAGTTACTGCTCAGAGGGAGGCAGCATTTTCAGACTGAAGTTAACATATTATTTTCCAGAAATATTATGTTGTATACTAAGAATTGAGTGCATTTTCTTATTAAGTTATATCATTTTCAAGCACTCAGTCCTGTTCTTGCTCTTACAACTCAGATGTATCATGTACAGTGTTCATAAAATTTATTTCTAATTCAAGAACTAATAACATCTTTTGTAATATGTAAAATCTTATTTCTTGTTTAAAATGTAGTAGTTAATCCTTTGATGTACAAAATTTTTAATAAAGATCTTACCATATTGTATTTGGTCTCTTTAGAGGTAGCTTGTTACTACTGCTGTTATTGTCACATACTGTGGGAGTTGGCAAAGCCGTGTTGAGGTCTGAACAGTCAGGGGGATCCAGATCTCAGCCTGTACAGGATGAGTTCTTGGAAGACTCACAACACAATTCCTTTGTAGAAGAACGAGCCTGCTGCCTATTGAGATTTAGTTTTACTGACAGCAAAAGTTCAGAGCAAAACTTTGAGCGGGCCACAACCACTGTGGCTGAGGGCAACACATCCCCCTGCCTGGGCAGACTGCAGAGCAGGACCCCATTATCCAATGATCATTCCTGCAGGAAGTCATTTGTGGCTTTAAACAAACATTTCATCTGCCAAAAGGCTCAGAGCACATGGCTGCAGCACAGGCCAGGAAATGGTGCTGGTGCTGGGTCACATTCTCTGCCTGGGGCCCAAAGCAGTGGGGTGAGACCCCCAGCACTCCTCATCCCTTCCAGCAGGGAGGCGCTCCCCAGGACAAGTCCAGTTGCTCTGTAGTGGCATTTAACTGGGGTTTGCCATGGTGAAAAGTCTGTGACAGAGTTTGGCTTGCAGGGAGCACCTTCCTCCCCATTAATGGCTCCAAGCCCACTCAGTCTGAAAGGCAGCTCCTCCTTCCACACAAGCACTGAGCAAGCTGCCTCCAGCCTCCTGCATGCAACTCCCATGGCAAATGCTCACCTCTACACATCCTTTAATCAACTTTGTCTGTCCATGTAGACTGCCTCATGAGCTGTGCTGCCTCTCAGGCACACCCTTCCACCCCCAACATCAGCACTGTTCTTTTACACCAACTTTTAACTTCCAAATTGCGCAATTCAGCATTGCCCAGTCCAAGAAAATCAGTTTTGGTGCTTTTGTGGGCAATTCTCTTGAGAGGTGCCCAGAGGAGGCTCAAGTGGCTTTGCCTCCTTAAGGGCCCAGAACTTGAAGGGCACCAGGCTGGTCCCTGGAGCAAATTAAGGAACCCACAAATCATCCCTGAAGTCTCCAAGCTGCCAAGATCTGTCCCAAGGATATTCTGTACCAGTTTTTATATCAGTTTTACCAACAGCTCTTTTAAGCCTTCGTTTTAAAACTCTGCTCATCTGACAGTAACCCAAACTTGAACACTTTATATAAAAATATTTCTACACCTCTCAAAGGGTAGGAGCAGCAGAGGCAGTTGCACCTCACACATGTGTCCAAGTCATGCTCAGCCTGCACACCTCACTGTGCAGGATTCTTGGCTCAGTCCATTTTATTTACACACCACTGCCCTGCTCCCTGTCTGTTTGCAATATCCAGGTGCCCAGCAGATCACTGAGAGCCCAAAGTGGCCAAGTCAGAGGCTGTCACAGCTCAGGAGGGCAGATGCAGCCATGGGTCACTGTTCTGCAGGCTGGTTCAGCCTGAAGGTGGTCACTGGGCGTGGGCAGCACTTCCATGAGCCCGGAGCTGGAATAACAGCAGCCCCTCCAAAGCAAAACAGGAGCTGAGCAGAAACTGTCAGGGGGTGGCTGGTTTTGTTTTGGGTAGGGGTGGGGTACTTGACTGAGCCTGAAAGGAGCCCACAGTCAGAATGAGAAGATGGTTCAGAGCCTGAACCAGGAGAGCTTTTGCACACCAAAAACCCTGCATGTTTTTAGGAGAGAAACCTACAGGTCCTCCAGTTCTCCAGGCAAGCAAAGCTTCACCTGCTCCCTACAAATTGTACAGAAGTGCAGCAAACACACAACAAGAGTTTGAAAAGCTACTTGGATTATAAGAGACACTAAAATCCCAAGAAGTTATGAGAGCAGAGTGTTTGCTCAGCCTTCTCTGTATCCCACTGCCATGACCATTACCAAGAGCACTCTCCAGGAAGGATTCTCATATAAATCTGTCAATGTTGGAGAAGAATCTAAATCAGGATCACATGCAAAGTTTAGTATCTTCTCAGAAACAAAACAGGGAGAAAAGAGAGGAAAAAATGGGATGAGTTAACAGAATTTAAGGAAATCAAAATGCAAGTTCATTCACTTCCCCAGGACCACCTGAACACAGTGCAGTGGGATTATTTTACTTGGAAGGCTCACAAATGCAAGTTTGTTGTTGAACCCCGTTTCCATAGCTGCAAAGAGTTGCTTGTGTTTTGAATGATCATCCATGTTTCTAACTTCATAAGTCTCCTAATAAAATATAGAACAGCTGCTGCCCCAGTCAGCTGTTGAGCATATGGAGCCCACCAGGGACAAAGCCCACTGTTAACATAGAGAATTATTTTTAACGCCCTCACATATCTAAACCTCCCCATCATCTCAGCAAAATGGCACAATTCCACACTTCCCAGCTGGGGGAACACCTGCGTCATGCAAAGCTCAACTGGGCTGCATCTGCTACAAAACCCAACTTTATTTCATCTGGCCAGCAGAAAAAAGTGATCAGCCTCAGTGAATAGGGCAAAAAGTTAACTGTGCTCTAGATATGGGGAAAAGCAGATGTCTAGTTAAGATGTTTATACAGCAAACATTTCTGTATATATTAGGAGGAAAGAGAGCTGTTTAATAAAACAGGGTTGGGTTAGAGTTGCCAAAGCAAATTTGAAGGGCATTACAACAGCTTTTGTAATTTTTGCATGGGAAAAGATATGAAATCCTGTTTTATATTGATTATGTGCATTGAACAAGTAATTTTTTCAAGTGACCTCAAAATTAACTCCTTAAAGTCTCACACTTACTGTGTGTATTTGCTCAGTAGAAAAAACTGCAAATATGTCACAGAAACATGACAAGGTAGCACTGAAGGCATCCCCTGATTTATTCTCTGCTATCTCAGCATTCTCCTTGATACTGACTGAGGGACCAAGACACAGCAATACTTCCTGCAGACCAAAATACTGGAACCAGGTGAGCTCCAGGTTTTGTTTGCAAACACCTTCACTGTGTCAGTCAAATGCTTTCTCATGAGAAAAATTATTTTGCTTTCTGCTCCAGAATCCCAATCGTCCCAGAAGCAACATCAGCACTCTGCATCCCTGCTCCCTCACAGAAATGCATCTGGATAATTAGTATTTTTTAATGTTCATAGTATTTTTGTAACTTCTACCTAACCACAAAGTACATTTATACTGAAACAGGATAAACATTCAAAATGTGCAGCTCTCAGCTAAGCACTCCAGCAGCCCCTGCCCTGCAAACACACTGTGCTGCACTTCATTGCATTGCTGTAAATAAAACATGTTTTTTTTTCCTCTCCCTCCAACCCTTAAGACACCCACTAAAACTTCTGCAGGTCCACAAAAACCCCCAAAGCAAAGACATGGCCCATCCCCATCCATACACCTGAACAAGCACACAGAAAGGCTTTCAAATGGAGCAGCCTGCCAGCTGGGTTGACAAAAACAACATATTTATGCTGTTAAATTCTGAAACCAGAGCCATGGAAGTTACACAGGCACCTCAAGGTTTAAATGCTGCCAGTGCCACTCCAGAAACATCTGAACCTGTGACCACCTCCTCTGGAGGGGTCACATTTTCTTCTTGCACTGGAGTGTTTCTGGAGTATCTCTGTGCAACATACAGGAATGTTTCCTATACAGAATATATACAACAAACACCCATGTGGGAAGTCAAAAGAGCAAAATTCCTGCAGGCGGCATGGAAACTAGGAAAACAAACAAATTTTGGAGCAAGGGCTGCAGAGGGGAAGCCAACATACCAAAACAGCAGGGTAAAAGGCATTATTAAAATCAATAAGTCATTCTCTGAGAAGCTGAGGCTGTACATGAACACGGCAAATGGAAATGTTCCTGAGCTCTGCAAGGTCAGGAGTGAAAACAAACACGACAGGCCAAAGGAGCAGCTTGCAAATGCCTGCACTGGCAAATCACAACTCTCCCAATCACAGCAAAAGCAACATCCCAGGAGGCTGATGGGGCCACACATCGGGGAGACAAGCAAAAACAATAATGCCATGGCAAAAAAAAAAAGAAGTGAAACTTTCTGTTGCATGTCTGGAGGAGGAATTTGGCACAACAGCACTGTGCCAGAGCTGCTCTTACAGGCAATGTATCAAAGGACCTGCCCCAGAGTAAGAAGTGGATAAAAAAAGGGGAACAGAACGCTTTGTTAATGATATCCAGTTGTTCAGGTAAAGATGAGCATCCTCTGGAAAACAGAGCCCTTACAGTGCTCTGAGTATTGAGCTGGAAATGCCAAATAAAACCAAAGGGGATAAATGCAAAGTGATGCACATGCAGGAAGTGATCCCAGCTTCATTTGAACAGCAAAGGCCTCTGGACTGACCACCACCTCCCAGGAGAGCATCAGGGTTATGGCAGACCATGCAAAGAGGAAACCACAACGCCACAAAGCTAATCCAGCATCAGGAGTAACTGGGGATCAGAGCAGGGAACAAAGCTGAACCTTTGCACACTTGTGCAAATTCACTACAGCATAAACACAGCTTGGAGCTTGAGTCCTGTCCCCTTCTTACAGCAGGATGCTGGGAATGTTAAAGCCCAGAGCAGGCTGAGATTTAAGTGCACACATCCACAGCAAAGCCTCCCAAGAGCCATTAAATACGTGGCTGTCCTGGACAGGAGCCTTTCCCCTGCCAGGGAAGCATTTCCAGTTTGCCATGGGCAGCTCCAGAGCTGCTCACGCCCTTGCCAGGAGCTCTGCTGTCAGCACCAGCCCTTGTGATCCCAAATGCCCCAAACCTGGAAACATCACCAAGAGAAGAGGGGAGCAGCCTGCACAGAGCACTGGTGCTGCCTCCATGCCTGCACTAGTGAGGGCTTTGTGTAGCTGCTGCCAGCACCGCGTTCGGTGCCCAAACATCACACCCAGCTCAGCAGTGGCCACAACTGCATCAAAGCCAACTCAGCCAGCAGCAAATGTTTGCAAAAAAAGTCACCTTCAAGGGAGAAAAACTTCACTTCTGCCCAGCTTAAAGGCACTGCCTGGGGGAAGGCAGCAGGAACCAGAGCACTGCAGACAATGGTGTTGCTAGGAAAGCTGTTTCTGCACACACTAATTAATGAATTGATCCTCGGAGTGATTAAAACAGATTTGCATTTGCTGCTTTCTCTCCCCAAAATAAATCAGGTTTCAGACAATTTTGCAAACCAGGATCAGTCCAGAGACTGGACCACAATATTTAATAGGGCTGTTTTGTTTCAGGAGAGCTCTACAAGTTGGCAGAGGTAGGTAGGCAGAGAAACATGAACCAACATGCCAAGAACTCTCTACAAGGCCTGTGATTCTGTACTAAAAACCAAATCACAAGGATCAAAATAGTAACATGAAACTTTAATGGGGTCAGGAGATTTCTGCCTCTGCTCTGGTATGATGAGGAGGAAGGATTTGAATTGTACAGTGAACATGTCCAATAAAGCACTGACATTCCACGGACAATCAACCATTCCAGGCTGAAAGCTACTCAGTTCTAACACAAGCAAGCATTTGGCAGGAATGTTTCCTTACTTGTTTTAAAGCTTTTTTACCTGCATTCTCTGGGGAGACAGACCTTAACAGGCCACAGTGCCATTCCTGTGAAGCTTTACTTTGTGCTTTGCACAAAGGCTGTTTGCATATGAGTATAAAGAACAGCTGGAGAGGCACCACACTCACATCACAGCAATCAAAGATGCAGATAAAGCTCTCCTGAAGGATTACTCACATTACTACAGGTGTAGGATACTGAAAAAAATGAAAATCCACTCAGTACCAACATCCCACCCAAATCACCTGCCTGCAGGTACCCAGGTAATGGAAACTCTTCTCTAAGCTGGCAGCTTGTTGGCACAAAAGAGAGCACTTAAGTCACTATTCATCTTGTCATAATTTGGTGCTTGTACCTAGGCCAAAATCCCTAAACCAGGCTATTTGCAAATGTTAAGTCCAGTAGCTTGGTATGTTTCTCTTCCCCAGGCTGGGATAAGCATTAACCAGCTCAGGAAAAAAAATAAAACATACTCATAAAATTTCCAGATTCTGGTTTTTAGCCTCTATTACTGAATTTACAAGACTATTTTGAATTTGAGCACTGAGTGTTCAAGCATGTTTTGGAGAAGGGTGGAACACCCCCAGCCCTTCTTACTCTGCCTTTTCAATGGGCTTTGGGCAGCACCACAACACATCCTCCACCACAGCATATTTTTATTTGAATTTAACCCTTCCACTGCTGTTATACTGTGCAGGGATATTTGTTAGCTCTGCACAGAATATTTCTTCACCCCTGGGATCACCCAGATTTGCACACACTCAGACACTTGGGATCAAGGCTTTTGGTCTGCTTGCTCCTGACTACCATCACCCAAAATGAAGATACTGTGCTTCAGGGCAGGAAAATATTTTCTGGAAATTTAGAATGACCAGCCTGGCCTTGAAAAAATTACAGTGCTTTTGAGCAGTGGAAGGTATTTGGTGATAAGGGGGTGCTGCCTCACACCACAGGCCCCAAACCCCTTGTGACCAGCTATTTAACCTGGGGTATTTCAACAGCTGTCCTGGGCAGAAACTTGCTGAGATTGCCTGAAGTCCCCAAAAGGATGTAAAATATTTGTAGTAATTCCCTGAACAAGCCCAAGAGGCTTCCTCGAAGCAGAGCCCTCAGCTCTGTTGACTTGCTTTTTTAAAAGGTAATATAAATTCCACTTACGCTGGTTTGTTTTGATGTTGAAAATTGGTCTCCATAGACATGGTTGAAATCATGCCCTGCAGCACCGAGGCTGGAGCCAACAACCACACAGCCCTTTGCCAGTGCAGAGCTCAGGAGGCTTCAGAGGTGGAAATGCCATCCCACCCAGCACAGCAGCACCGGGGGAGCGCAGGGAAAGGGACAGGGAGCCCCATCCCACAGCTGGGGCCACCCAGGAAGCCTGTGGGGTTCCCCCCACATCAGCCTCAACCCATTGCTCACACATTTCCTTCACCAGGCACTGACAAGCCTTAAAGAGCACATGGGAAGGCTAAAATATTAATTTTTGTTAATTTTTCAAGCCTCGCTTCCCTGTAGGAGCTCCTTCGAAGGCTGACATGCAGCTAGGACCACAGCAGTGTTTGCCAAGCAGAAACAGCAATAAAAAGAAATCAGGGTGAGCCAATCAGGGGGAATATATGGAGAAATGACAAGTCGAGGTTTTTATATGGAAATTTCTATCGAGGGTAGCATTCCTGTCTAACACAAGCATTTTAATACTTCCGGATGCAAGCCCCAAGCCAAAATCCAGTGAGGTCTGATGTTACAATAGTGTTTAAGCTTAGGGATGCTGAATGCTTTGCAAGAGCTACAGGTTTTCCCAGTGCCAAAAACCATGCAGAAGAACAACAAAAAAGCTTTTAATTCTGCCCCAATGACCCCTCCACACTGTCCCAGCACAGAGCAGAAACAAGTCCTGAGGCACCAAACCAGCCAAGTGGATTTGAACAGAGGTGCTGATAAGCCTGCCCACCCCATCCCCAAAAAAGGGGATGGCCTATATTTGGGAAAGGCAGGAAATGGCCTGTAATATTTAGGAGACCATGATTTCTATGACACTGTTTTTCTCCCTTCTCTGAAGCAGCTCTAAGGCTGCTTCAGGCACCCCATGCACCACCCTGGGATGGTTTCACAGCACTCCCCAGCACCACAAATCCCAGGCAGTGAGGAGGAATTCCCTGGAAAGCTGGCTCAGGCTGGGATGAGGCACAGGATGGCCTGGTTGAGGGGATATCGGGCAGAGATCAAAGCAGGAGACGCTGCCCAGGTCAGCAGTGCAGCGAGCGCGAGCCCACGAGCGATAAAGTGTTCAGAACAGCTTGTCCCAGAGCTGCTGCTCTGCCTGCCAAGGCCCATTTCTGCTTGGTTTATGCACCATGCCAATTCCTCCCCTATAAGATTAAGCTGCCTCCAGGCAATTTTAACTTACACATCTGATATTTGGAGCATTTGCCATGCTCTGCAGCTCAGGAGCAGGCACAGCCCCTGTGCTGCCACTTCCCCTCTTCACCTCACATCACCTTTGCAGAGGCACTTGCTCCCATTTAAGGGCTCACATCTTTTCTGTGATTTTCAGACATAAAGGCAATAAAATTTTTCTGAAGAGCAGGACAGAACCATCAGTGCCATTGAGATCAACACTTCAGGGGCATCAACCTGACAGTAAAGAATACAGGACCTGTTCACTTGGATATATCCATCATCCTGGAGGAGAGTTTCCCCTTCTTAAGATTGTTCAGAGCTCATGAAATCCATTAATTAATCACAAATACCCAACCTAGAAACAAATAAATGCTGTTTGAAGCCTAAAAGCTTGGTTTCAAGACCATTCCAAGTGGTTCCAAGTTAAAAAGGCAGATACCAAATTAAAAATACTCAATCTTGAAAGTCTCCAAATTCCTTATTTGTTTATTTATCCAACTACACATGAATAATTTTAGTCTAGCACAGGCCTGTTTGGGTGCCAGATCATGTTTGCAAGTCTGCCCTGTGAAAGGCAAATGTACAGCTGAACTTGGATGCCATGCAAGTATCAGCCAGCTATTAGCAGTGATTGCTAAACAATTTTTGCAAAAATTAGATCAAACAAAGCTCAATGCCTGTGGTTGTTGCTGGTTACCTCTGTGAGGAAAACAGTTACTAATACACAACTGGTTGGGCTCAAATGATAAATGTAATTAAAAGGCTGTAAACAGTAATTCTACTTTATAGAGATTTTTTTTTTCCATCATTAAATCTAATTTCTGTACACACTAACAAGTGGACAGACCTAAAGGGACACTTGTGTGCACAGGAACCACGATCACTTTGATTCAGCTCACAAAACATCAGAAAATTTTGCAGATGAACCTCCAAAACCATTGGTTAAACCACTCAGATGAAACAGTTGTGTAACAGAGTTATAAAGAAGACCATGGAAAAGCAGAAGAGGAAAGAAACTTCCTGAGGGTTTGGCATTGTTACTATTAGTGGTGGCTGAATTTTGCCTCATTTCCAATGCAGTCAGATCTTCAAATAAAACTTGAACACCATCTGTTTGCCATGATCCAGAGACAACAAGGGCTGGAGACCAGGAGTCATGATGATGGCAATAGTTACACACAGGTTTTGCCTACAGATCCAGCCTGGGACCTGTGAGAAAGGCTCTACCTGGAACAGGGGAAAAAGTTTCCTCTAAATGCAAACCCATTTCTAACTGAATCAGCATTGGATGTGTGGAAAGAATATATTTACAAGGGAAAAGATTTTACAAGAAAATTTTGCAAATGTAATCAATTCCTGTATGGAAAGAGTCTCTGGAACAGCAGGGCAGAAAGCACTGGCTTTACAGCCACTGGGCAAGAATGGTTTGCAAAACCTCTGCACCTCAATCTGTGCTATAATTATACAGCTCATTAGTTTAATCACTAACAACTCCAGACTCTTCATGCTGAAATCAAGAATGTTGCTTTTCTGATCGGGGAAGCTCTCAAAAATCAAATTTTTTAAAGCTGCTATTTTTTAGAAGGCTGACAAAACCAAGAACATTAAAACTCTATGTATTCAGGAACTAAAGTAAATCAACTAAATAAACATCCAAAAAAAAGCACCAAGAAAAGCCCTAAAGCAAACTTAATTGTGATAACTGAGTTTAATGATGATAAATGGCAAAGCTCATCATAAAAAAATTACAGCTGAAACTTCCCCCCAGTATTACTCAGGGCAGGTTTCACTCCACTTAACTCGGACAACAGGAACAGGATTCACAATTCATTTAGTCAAGGAAAACCTGCGGGGAGCAGGAGGGCTGGGGAAGCAAATCCATAATTAACTCCATTTGCAGGCACAGTTATGATATGAGTGTGCATTAATCCTTCATTTGTGCTCCTAAATCTGTAGCCAAGATTTGCACATTTCCCTGAATGAGAATAAATCTGTGCAAGGCTTTGCTCTGACATTTGCTTGGTGTTGAGCCCACTCTGTCCCAGGCAAAAACAGCCCAAGTTGGCACACAGAGTGTCCCAGCCCTCCTGCCAGCAGCACAGGCCAGGGGACACAGACAGGCTCCTCAGGAACTCAGGGGTGGCAGCACAGCTGTGCCAAGCTCCAAGGGCCAGGGGGCACAGGCAGGCTCCTCAGGAACTCAGGGATGGCAGCACAGCTGTGCCAAGCTCCAAGGGCCAGGGGGCACAGGCAGGCTCCTCAGGAACTCAGGGATGGCAGCACAGCCATGCCAAGCTCCAAGGGCCAGGGGGCACAGACAGGCTCCTCAGGAACTCAGGGGTGGCAGCACAGCTGTGCCAAGCTCCAAGGGCCAGGGGGCACAGGCAGGCTCCTCAGGAACTCAGGGGTGGCAGCACAGCTGTGCCAAGCTCCAATGGTCAGCCCAGGAGGTGTCATGGGCAGGTTATAGAAGCGAAACCCCTTCAGGAAGTGTTGGGGAAGATGAACCAGGAAAGCCTTATAGATATGATTGTCTGGCAAAAGATTTTGAGACTATAGAAACTATAAGTGAGATAGAAATAAAAGCAAGCTTTGAGATACCTCAGTTACTGAACAACTGGAAAACAATGGTGAGGCCAGCTGAAGGTGATCCCCTTTTGATGAAACAACACCCTCTGCCTGCAGACAGCTCCAAGGGTCAAAGCAGACCCTACAGCTTGGCAGAAGGGGCCCAAAGAGGAGTTTTTAGGGTTTAAAATGTAACACAGTGTGGTAGTGTAATGATTCTTACAGGCTGTAAGGAAATGCTATAGGGTTTGTATATTGTACTAGATTGGTTAGTGAGAATTAGAATATTCAACACAGAAGAAGATTTATTGTATTGTAACAGGAACCTCGTTCTCTTGCCCTTTAACTCTCTCACTCCCTCATCCTCTCTACCCCTCTCTTCTCTCAGGCTACTCTGAGCTGTGGCTGGCAGCTCCCAGCAGGGCCCTGCACCCAGGCCCTTTGCAATAAACCCCAAGTTCCAGACCTGGCTTCAGAGATCTCTCATCTCCATCCATCCTGACTGTCCTACAAGGAAGCATCCATTCCCTCCCACCCAGTTAAAGGCAGGTGCTGAACAGCCCCCAGATTGCACAGAAGCACCCTCAGCAGTGCTGCACTGCAATCCTCAAAAGCATTTTCCCTCTTGCATTAACCAAGGCCTTGTGCTCAGGGCCAGCCCTGGCCAGGGATCCCAATGCAGAAGCCAACAAACCCCAAACCTTGCAGAGTCAGCCAAGAAATTGGGTTTTATTCCAGAAGCTCACAAACCTCAGAGGCTCCAAATTCTTCCCAGGGTTAAAAAAATCAGCCCTGGCCTCAACATTTTGTGGCATGGCAAGTGAAGAGAGGATTTTCTTGGCATCGTTTTTTTTTTGCACAGCCTCCTTAGAGGCTGTGAGTTTGCTGGTGCCCATCAGCATCTTGCACTGCACCCCTATTATAGCAGAAATTGCTGTGCAAGCCCAGCCATGTGCCACTGCTCTCAAAAGTATCAGGGTCAGGAAGAAAAGACAAGATTTACAGATGAGAGGTTTTTTTCTGCTCATGGCAGGTACAGAATTACATCTGCTTGAGGATTTCACAAGTAGAAACTACCCAACAGTTGCTTGGAATTGGAAAATAGGTACAATCCTAAAGGAAAAAAATTCACTGAGAGAAGATTCAGCAAAGAGCTCAGAGTCAATGATACCCTGGATGTTGCTGCCCTGGCTTTGTGTTTCCATTTGCCTGTACACTCAATCATTTTTAATATCCTTAAAGCACAAATAATTAAAAATAATTTATTAAAAGGTGTTTTTTTCAGAACTGTGTTGGAACTTCTAAAGGCAGAAGGATAGAGTATCACCTGTCCTGGGAAAAACATGCTGGGAGTTGCTGATAAAGATCATTCCAGTGACACAGCTAAAGACCAGGGAATACCACTGAGAAACTTCTGGTCTCCTTCAGATGCTCTTCCCACCCACCACACAAACACTTACAAACAGATTATAAAGATCAGGTTTGGGATGCTCTGAAGACAACACCTGAAACAAGATCAAGGCCAAACACCCAGTATGAAGTTATGAGACAATAAAATAAATCAAAGGTTGCAGCTGAATCACTGAACTGTTACCAGCTGTGGAGCAAATACCTGTTACTGGGAGCAGCTGCTACTTCCCTATAAAATTTTACATGTTTTGCACATTTCAGACCCCAAATCAGGGTTGACTGTAGTTTTAAAAGGCAGATACCCCATTAACATAAACAATTACCACTCTTCTCCTGCTTTTACTAACACTGGCATTTTTCAAGCCAGTTGCAACTTGTGCAGGTAACTGTGTGAATTAAATACCACACTGAATTCTTTACTAACTTTTCTTTCAACAAGGTAGCAATGTGTAAGTATAGCTATAGAAAGTGCTGATGAGATTTATAACTGAGTCCTGACTATAAATCATCTTTTTATCATCCCCAGAAACTTTTTATTGCTGTTTTCATCCTTCATTTTATAGGTCATATATCCTCTCATCAGGAGAACCTATATCAAGGTGTAGCTCTTACTTCATACCCCAAAATATAATACAGATTTTTCCCCAAGGAAAAGAAAAAATTAATGCAAACATTTAGGGATTCCAAGGAGTCCTTTTGAGGAAATATTTGCATTCATGGTAAAATTCCAAACCTCCACACAAAGAGCTTGACCCAGCCCTGGTGAAGCCAGTGACATTTGTCACAGCAAGAGGATGCAGCCAAACAAACTGGAAATGGATCAAGACATGGCAAGGGTTGACAAACTGCTTCATCATTGGCTCTTAATTTAAGCTTAGACCTCCTTTACAAGGCAAGTGGGTGAGAACAGCAAAAAAAATCCATATCAATCACCACATCCACACAGTTCCCAACTCCTATTTATAGCTTTGCTTTGAAAATGAGGACAAAAATGCAAAGCACCATGCCAAAAGGGAACAGCCAGGATCCACAGGACTCTGAGCTGCAAGGCTGCTGCTTTATTTCAAGTGTGCTGTCCACCACACTCTGCACTGCTGCAAGTTCAGGCCTCATCAACATCCAACTCCTAACAAGATTTCAAAGGCTTTTCCCTGGAGTTTCTCAGAGAGCAAAGAAAAAAGGGATTCAGTGGTTGAGATTCTTTATTGATGAAGAAGTTGTGGTCAAAAATCTCTCCTGTCTTTCTCCACTATCTGGACCTTTCTGCTTGGCACCTTCAGCAGCTTGGAGGTTTCCAGAGCTTTGTTCTTTGTTAGAGAGGCTCTATGAATCACTGTCTTGCTTTTGCTTCTCTTATTTGAAAATGCCTCTTAAATTTTTATTGGTTTAAGTAACCATTAGATAGCTATTGCAAAATGTCAAATCCACATGTAAATTAATCACAGCTTTTCAGCTTGGGATTTGAAAAGCTCCAAATTCACCTTTTTGGACTGATTTTGTACCATCACCCAACACACACCAATCACAGTTTGCCCTTCAATCACTCAAGGAATTCAGGGCCTTGGGTCATTTCAGACCTTCTTGTATTCCTTGGTATTTACTATAATTCCCATCAGATGCATTTAATATTACAGCTTTGTCTCTTCACAGCCAACAAAGATCTGCAGGGCTTCTCAGGGTGACACAGAGAAGAGCCCTCAAATGGGATTTTTGGAGTGTTTTCTAGACTACAAATAATTAACTTGGGCACCCAAAAACTGACTTGACAGAGAGCAAGCACACATATCAGGAAGCTTTGTGCATGAGGTTCACACACAATGTTCACTTACATTTTTTACACTACAGGTCAGAGTCATTATAGTGAGTAGTACACAAGTAGTGTTAGAAGTGGTGCTAATTCAGTTTAGAAATCAGGAATCTGAACATCACCCCACACATGCAGAGTGCTCTTGCATTCAGCTTTGCTCAACTCTTTTGTTAAAGGCACAGCACTGAATGATCAGAGCTCACAGAAATGCCGAAAAGGCTTTAAAATCGCACCTCTAGGTGCTTCTCTTTAATCTATGAATTTAGGGTCTCTTCAGCCCCTCTCCACTCCCATTGCACACAAAAAGGGAAGAGCAGTGTCCATAGCAAATTCTGTAAACTTTAATATTTCTGTAGATCTATCTATTCGCTTCAAATGAAAAATCCTTTCTGTGCCAATCACTCACCCATGTAAGTTAAGAATTGACATGAAAACCAAGCCGTTGTTTTCTAGTACTCCATAAACACTCAGGGAAGTTTCCAAGCGAGCCACGGAGGGGTTGCGCGGGCAGGAGCTGCACCCTGCAGGCACCGCCAGGGAACAGCGAGAACGGAGCCCGGCCCGCGCCGTGCCCAGCTCACCAGTGCCACCGTACGGCAGAGGGGGATGTTCAATAAATACACACCAAGTCACGCAGTTTGGGGTTTGACTCTGTCCAGAGAGCTTCCCGCCAACGTAGGCACGGTATTCTCAATTTCTGTACTGCAGAAAAGCCAAGGCGTGGTGAAGACCCCTCCGAGAAAAGAGGGGAATTAAAATGTGATGTTTCACACTGCCTTGAACACTTGTTATTCAGTGAAATGGCTAAAAAACAAAGTAACTCACTGTGGTTGCTCATCCCTCTGATTTCCTGGTGCAGTGTTCCAGGCCCATTACTAATTTCTTCCCTCTGTCCAATGGCAGGAGCAGCCCCCAGCACAACACCCATTGCCAAAGCATATTAACCACTTCAAACAAAGTAATTCACTTCAAAGCCACACTGCAAATAAAGGAACACTTGCAGAATCTCACATACCACAACAAACAGGTCTATGTATTTAATGAGTAAATATATACAAGCAGAACCTCCACATGGTACCTGTCCTACCGAGCTGGAACATTCCTGGTTCCTGGGGAGGTGGTGAAAGAGAAAGCAGCTCAATAAAGAGATATAAAATACAAAGGTAGCACCATTAAAAGGACAGGGTTTGTTAGAGGGAAGAGTTTTCCTTTCATTAGATAGGAATACACATGAGTACAATGTACATCATTATTTCAGCACAATCCAGACTGAGCAAGAAAATTCAAGTGGTTTTAAGTGTCAAAGCACCCAAATGCACAGCTCAAGGACGTTGAAAACTCCTGGAAGGTAGAACATAGAGGCCTTGTGTCTGAGTAATATGGAGGGGTTTCATTCAGAACATTCAATCACTGCCCACCCCCCTGCAGAGCTGCCCCTGCCAGCTCACAGAACAGCTTTGAGTCCAGCCCCCAGCACAGCTACAAGGTCCCTGCAGCTGGACACAAATTTCCTCTCCAGCCCCTCAGTTTCAGGGGCTGCTCCCACCCTTTGCTGAGCCTGTTTTGACCTGCCAGAAGTTCCAATTGCCCAGGTCTGGGTTTTTCCTTCATGTGAGCCGCCTAAGAG
Source organism: Ammospiza nelsoni (assembly GCF_027579445.1). Taxonomy (NCBI): domain Eukaryota; kingdom Metazoa; phylum Chordata; class Aves; order Passeriformes; family Passerellidae; genus Ammospiza; species Ammospiza nelsoni. The sequence goes on from NC_080635.1 coordinate 4,197,257, forward strand.
CTGGCCTGTGGAGACACATTGCATCCCATACACCAGCAGCAAGGCTTGGCAGAACCCAGCTTATTGATTTATAACATGCTTTAACTCTCAAGATAATAAATAAGATAAAAGAGAGGTCAAGAAATTATGAAGGAGTTGACTTCACTAGTTCAAGTAAGGAGCTCATATTTTCTTTAGTGTTATGCTTCTGTTGTCTCCTACCACAAGGAGGAAAAACAAAGCAACCACTCTCCTGAAGTCCTTCACTAAGTTTAGGCTGCAAGCAATAAAAATTAGGAATCAAATTATTTCAACATTTGCTGCTGAAAAGAAAAAAAGATGATACCTTATGTGTCTATTACACTGTGGGCATGACACACAGGCTTTACACACATGTACATTTTTGCTACTGACACATCCAAGCAAATCTTCTGGAAAATAAAAGTGTGCTCTGACATTTATTCAACCCTTTACCTTTCTTACTTGTTATAGAGTACAAAAATAAAATACAAAAAGACCCAACACAGCCAGCTCACTTTAGAAACCACAGCACTGGTTTGGGAAAGAAGATTTGCATTTTTAACTCTCTCATGTGTTCAAGCAGCCCCATAAAACAAATGGTTGTAGAAATCTCCAACTTATTTGGCAGGCCAGCACAGCTTCAGCTTACTCACCTACACCTTCTTCTTGGACAGGGAAGAGCAGAGGCTTCAGTTTACTCACCCGGACCTTCTGCTTGAGTCCACCTTCCATTCCCAGGGCACAAGGAATGCTGCAATTTCACCCCTGCTCCAGGAGCAGAGCAGCACAGAGCCCTTAGGAACCTGGAGGAGAATGAAGGGAAGGAAGGGTGGTGCTGCCCTAAAATAGCATGAGACACAGGTGTCCCAACAAGATCCAGGAAGCAAATAGGCAATTTGTTAAATGCAATCAGCCCCCCTTTTTATTTCACTCAAATTAAAGATTACACCCACCTGCCACAGCCATTGTGATTGCAAAGTTCATCCATGTGCGTTTTCTGAAGAACACTGAGCCACTGGAGTTACAGCAGCTAAGGAAACCCAGGGGCATCTGAAAGCCATCCCAAGAGATACAGCAGGAAATTCAAAGTAGAGCTAAACAGGACAGGAATGAGGAGAGAAAGCCAAGGGAAAATAAGTTGGTTTAAAGTCATGCAATTTCAATGGATTCTCCCAAAGCTTCTTTAGAAAGTTAGGATGAGAGATCTGTATCCTGCTAAAACAAGTTTATCTTTCCAAAGAAGTTACTTGCTCAGGTGCAGCATCCCAGGGCTCCCAGGACTATTTAATGATGCCATAATTGCTCTTCACAGTTTGCAATAAAGCCAGAAGGGGATGCACCACCAGGGCATGGTGGAGTGGCTGGAACACTACTGGGCATCTTTCCTGGAAAAACTGCAGGTACAATTCCTTATCAACAATGATAGAAAAAAGGTTTGTTTGCTGGGTTTGGTTTTAATTTAAGTTTTATATTGAGCTGCTTTTAATAGAGCTAGGTCTGTATAATGGGTTCCTCTTTAAAATAAAATTATAATAAATCAAATAATAAGTGTGTAGAGCTTTATGCCAAAACTCCATACGGGGCTCAGTTTAATCTTGTATGACAGAAAAACTTGAGCCCAGGAAAAAATAGAGCCATAAGAAGCCATGCAGTGGAGGAGTGCATTGAAAATGGACACAGCCTCTTCCTAGGGCAGTTGGTTGCATGTTTACCATCCCTCAAAATACCCACACATCATTTTTTTACAAATGTCTGACACTTTACAAGTGTCTGTCTCTCACTTGAAGTGAGAGATTTACTGAGCTGCAGGATAGGGATGGAGAGAGTTGGGTAACAAACAAACCAAAGAAAATGTAATGAAGAAGGAAATGAAGTGCAAATCTTTCTTAATAAATGAACCATAGTTTTGCTTTCTTTCACGATATAAAACATTAATTTTGTTTGCTGCCTAATATTTTGAAGGAAATCCAAGCTCTGGTATCCTTTTCCTATGACAGTGGTTCTATGGCCATAGTCTGTTAGTCCATGACAGCAATGAAATATTCATTTATCATCTTGGTGAATGTGAGAATAGCAATTGCAATAATTACATGAAAAACATTCCAAACAATTGTCTGTTTGTCATTCAGTTTGAATGTGAATTCAAGGGAATATGGGGAACATTTCTGCTTTGCCACTTAATACATTTTTGTACCAATTAATTGTAAATCTGGATAAAGTTAACAGCCTTTTTACCCAGGCCAATTCCCAAGTTTCTGATCATTTTACTTCTCTCTTTTGTGTCTTGCCAAAAAGATAAGAAACATGTTGGCACAAAAGGAAAATTATTGCTTGGGCTGTTCTCCCAGTCTTGAATCTGTTTCCTATAAAAGCAGCTTGGACAGAAAACCTGAATTAAGTAAACAAGCAACATCAAAATAGCTTTAGAAATAAAATGGTAGAATATTATGAAATTTTTTTTTCTAATTTCTTGCCAAATTTAAATTGTTAAGTGCAGATTGCAGATGAGTTCAAGGTGATGTGTGACATATAGTTTATATTCACTTAATCCCATATATATCTCACTGTTGGCATGATCAGATCTCCACAATCACGTTATTGTTCACTCACCTCAAAGACATAATTAACACTAATTACTAATTTATTTTGCATTACACTGAGGAATAATTAATAAACTAACAAAACCACTGTGCCCTCAGTGACATTCTGATGCACTCTGAGCTTGTAAGAGCACACGAAGTTTGTGATAAGCAATATCTGTGTTTTATTCTTCTTGCACATTGCAGATTATTTTGGTGTTCTTGGCTGAAAAGTATGTTTTGGTGACTTTTTTGGGGGGTGGGGAGAGGTTGTTTTGTTTTGATTGTTTTTGGCGGTTTTTTTGGTGGCTGTTTTTTGGGGTTCTTTTGGGGTTTATTGTTTGTTTCTCTTTTTAGTTTTTTTTGGGGGTGTGTTTTTTGTTGTTTTGGCTTTTTGTGGGTTTTTTGATGTGGTTTTTTTGTTGTTGTTGTTGGTTGGGTTTTTTTGGTATTTTTTTCCTGGTTGTTTTTTGGGTGGTGTTATTGGAGGTTTATTTGTTTGGGGTTTGTTTTTGTTTTTTAGGGTTTTTTTTGCTGGGTTTATTACAGAACAAGGTCTGCGGAGTAAATTAATCCCAAAGGCAGGTATTTTTCCCCTCACGAATCCCAGCCGGCCGTGGGGCCGCCCCTCAGGCAGGGTGGGGCCCCTCAGGCGGTGCCGTTACCAACCCTCCGGGACTCCTGAGGGCGCAGCCCGCTGCCGGCGTCCTCTTCCTCGCTCCGAGCCCCCGTTCGAGCGGCTTTTCCTCAGATTCCAGCCCGAGGTGGCTCCATAGCCGCCTCAGGCGCTATGTCGGAGCTTTTTCTGCCGCTTTTCACCTCAGGATTCGGGAGAGGCGGAGCGGCGGCACTGGCGCGCTCTGCGCTGCCTGACCCTCCTCAGCCGCTGTAGCGCCCGTACGGAACCGAAAGCGGCGCGGCGGCGCCTCGGCCAATCCGCTCCGCTCTCACTGCGCGGCGCCGCTGCCCCCAGCCAATCGCGCGGCCGCCCTTTCCAGCCGGGGGCGCTATGGCGGCCGCCACGAGCTGCGGCCGCGCCGCGCTGGGCGCGCTGGCCCGGGATGGCGGCGGGGCCGCGGCGCGGTGGCGGCGGCTCCTGCCCCCGGGCCGGCCCGCCCTGCCCTGGCTGTGTGCCCGCGGCGCCGCGGCGGGGCCCAAACCCGGGCCCGGGAGGGCCGTGACGGTGGAGGTGGGCGGCAGGTGAGGGGTGTGGGCGCGGCACGGCCGAGCACTGGCCGGCTGGAGAACGAGACAAACGTGAGGGAAAACTGATGCAAAATGCGGGGTGTGTGCAGGTTATCTGAGGCTATAACTGAGCTAATCCTCAGGCGGCACGTTCTTTGGTGTCGGGTCTTGGTGTGCTGCCAAGCAAGAAGGGAGCCCGCAGCAGTGGGATCAGCCCTGTCATGGCTGAGTCAGGGGCTGAGGAGCCCCAAGGATGTTATAAATGAAGACATTGATGGATGTCCCGGTGTACATTGCCAATTTAGCAAAATATTCCATGCCACCAAGTTGATCAGAAGAATGGAGACCTTTCTGGTCAGGAAAGGCTGAGAGAATTGGGATTGTTCAGCCTGGAGAAGAAAAGCTTTGGGGTGATCTAATTGTGGCCTTCCAGGAGCTGAAGGGAGCTGCCTGGAAAGGTGCAGTGACAGGACAAGGGGGAACGGGTTAAAATTGTAAGGCAGTAAGTATAGGTGGGATATTAGGGGAAGAATGTTCCCTGTGAGATCCTGGCGCAGAGAATCTGGCTGCCCCATCCCTGGATGTGTTTAAAGCCAGGTTGGATGGGGCTTGGAGCAACCTGGGGTACTGGAGGGGTGGAACTCAATAATCTTCAGGATCCTTTCCCACCCAAACCATCCTGTGACTCTACAGCTGAATTGTATTCATTATAACAATAAAAATCACAGCTACAGGTCATAAGGGCCTTGCCCAGGTGTTCCCCTGAGCATGTGAACGTTTTGCCTGGGATAACTTGTACAGAAATTACTGACTAGTCATAATAGAGGGGCTGTGCTTGGGAAGGGATCAGCTCTGGATTTCTGTGTATAAATAATGGAAAATCAGGAGGTTTGCTGGCCTTGTGCAGTAGCACCCAGCACACCCCTGGAATAACTGATCCATATTTTTATATATTGCTCTCAAGTGTGTCCTCATTGCCTTGTTGCTGTCCTTTCTCTGCCACAAAGGAGGGAATACTCTGCAGCAGTGCTGGGAAGTGTTCAATCAGCTCCCCTCAACCTTGAGGGTGTTTTCCACTGACTAAACCCCAGCTGGAGCAGGTGATGCTTCACCTTTCTAATCCTTGGGATAGTTACAAGGCTTTGCTTCAAGGTAAAGGAAGCGGGACACTTGAAATTTAAGTGGATTTGGTCACTTTTGCTCAAAGACTTTCAATTTTTATATCTAAGAGGATTTTTGTATCTCCTGTGAAGCACAGCCTTTATTCTGTGCAGCTGGGGCTACAGATGAATGCAGAAATTGCTGGGAAATGTGCATGAACTCACTATGAAATTGTGTAACGGGTTCTTTCTTTCCTTTAGAAAGATGGAGCTGTCTTCTGGCAAACTTGCCAAGTTTGCAGATGGATCTGCTGTTGTTCAGGTAAAAACAAAAAATAGCCAAAATTTGTGCAGCTTCAAAATTCCTGAATCTTGAAAGTCATTGGTTGGGCATCAGAGCCTGTGGGATATAGAACTTCAAGTGGCAACTTCATCCCTAACAAAGGGACAGCTGTATTTTATAGAAAAAAATTAAGTCTGAAAAGCAAAAACAGGGCATGAGCTGTGGATTTATGTGGTGGCTTTCTGCAGAGTATCATTCTTAAGAATTACTGGTTTGTAAATAAATTTAGAACATTGGGAATTATTTTCTTTTCAGATAACTTCTGTTTTTACCTATTTTTCTTAACCCAGCTAGGTGACACAGCAGTGATGGTCACAGCAGTCAGCAAAACCAAGCCCTCTCCTTCTCAGTTTATGCCATTAGTGGTAAGTACTAATGATTAATTAAGTACAAAGTATTAATTAAGTACTAAGAATTAGTTTTGTGCTAATCAATGATGAACTTAGCAGCCATAGTCCTTAAACAGTGGAGTTCAGGGTGCTGGGGGGAGTGGGGAATGCAAAGAGTAGATGGCAGAGTCTGGACTTCAGAATTGCAGTTGATGATAAAATAAAATGATAAAAAGGATCCCTTTTGGGTCCCTTGTGAGGGTTTCTGTGGCTCTGCAGTAAATAATCAGTTGTCATTAATCATGAATTTGCTTTGGAAGGTTGACTACAGGCAGAAAGCTGCTGCAGCAGGAAGAATTCCTACAAACTATCTAAGAAGAGAGCTTGGTTCCACTGATAAGGAAATTCTTACAAGCAGAGTAATAGGTAGGCTGAAACCTTTTATCTACAATGTACTTTAAAAATGTTGTCATTTTCTTGTGAGTGTTTGAAAATACTATTTATAATGCTATTATAAATACCATTTATAATGCTGTCAGAAAACAAACATGTAATTTATTTGTCAGTATGATTGAAATTTTAAGGTTATATATGTCATGCTAAATACATTTAATACATTTCTGGGTTCTCCATTATTCTTTCTTTTTTTTTTTTGTTTTTAACCCCCATTTTGTCAGTTTCTTGTGGGGTCATTTCAGGACAAGCTGAATATTAATTGCTGAAACCCAAATTCTTATGAATTTTTATGAAAAGTTTGATTATGTCCTTTGCAGATCGCTCAATCAGACCTCTCTTCCCAGCAGGCTACTTTTATGATACACAGGTAGGTCATGCTACCTTCAAAATGGAAAACTTGGATATGGCCAAGGAAAATGTCATTATTCAGGCCCTGTTTTAAGAAAAATCATTTTTGTTAACATCAGGGAGGGGTTTGCTCTTCACAAACAAGTGTAATGTTGCTTTTTAGTCTGTAATATCCTTGTCTTTATTTATTATTACATCCTATTTTCTGAATTTTGTTGTCAAGGGGCAGGAACAAAATCTCCTCTGTTCAACAGAGGAAAGATACTAATAGTAAATATTTTATATATGATGTGATACAATATTATCCATTAATGGGGCTTTATTGTCAGCTTTCTATTTTAAATACCTGAAAAAATTTCCCTGTGAAACATAGACTTGTGTAGATACCTGGGGTTTTTTACTGTCCTTAGCTTTGTATTGACAGCTAATAAAAATGTATAGGTCAAAATGATTCATTGTCTTTTATCTTATGCCAGATCCTTTGTAATCTTTTAGCAGTAGATGGTGTCAATGATCCTGATATTCTGGCAATTAATGGAGGTAAGAAGGCTGTGAGAAATTGGTGCTTTGGTGGGATTTAATGAGATCAGGCTTTTTCCTAATCCAGATTTTTGTCTTCCTTTCAGCTTCTGCAGCACTTGCCTTGTCTGACATCCCCTGGAATGGTCCTATTGGTAAGTAAATATTCTTAAATTATGGGTGATTTTTAATGGAATGGAAGATTTAGACCACAGATGGCGCTTTGTTTTTTTAAGTAGAAGCTGAATCTAAACATTAAACTTCAAGCATTGGAAATAATTTTACCATGGATAGGATTATTGCACTTCAAGGAATTCTTTTTTCCTGGACTAAATGCACTTTTGAGAGGAAATACAATATGGAAATAGTGTACTATAGAGACCAATAAATTAATTTTCTCTTAAGAGAACCATATTCATTGAAAAGCATTGTTTGGAAAATAACTGCTTGAGAATACTTTTCCTCAAGGAATTCAACAAGAGATTTATTTCCATGTGAGTATTTTCTGGGAAGAGAAAAGATCTACCCGAGAACAAATATTGAACAATTTCAGCTGCTTTTTTTTTTTCCTAGAAAATATGTGCTGAAATAACAAAAAACTCCCAGCACACTCACAGCATTGTGTGAAATACTGGCATTATTTTCCCTACCCAGTGATAATACTCAAAATAAAAACAGAATAGGTAATTTTGTCTTCTAGATTAGTTCTTAATATCCAGTCAATGTGCTGATATTTTTAAATTAGTCTGTAGCTTTAATTATTGTTATTAGCTGTGTAACTCTCCAAGTACAGTGATGCCTTAAAGAAGGTAATTATTATAATAATAAATGACTTTGTGGAGTTTCTTTGCAGGTGCAGTGAGGGTGGGGCTGGTGGATGGAGAGACTGTTATCAATCCAACTAGGAAAGAGATGGCCTCTAGTACTCTAAATTTAGTTGTTGCTGGAGCTGCACAAAATCAAGTTGGTAAGTGAATTGTTGTCTGTTGAGGGCTTGGAAATCTTTGCAGATGTTTTCCTTACCTTTGAAATGTGGATTTTTTTTATACAACAGTGATAGGTAACTTTTTTTTTAAGTAGATTCCGTCATATTTATGCAGCTTAATGTTAGATTGCTCTTGAACAATGAAACAGGAATTCACTGAATTTTTAACTTTCCATTGCCAGTTATGTTGGAAGCAACTGCTGAGAACATCTTGCAGCAAGATTTCTGCCATGCCATCAAAGTGGGGGTGAAGCAGACCCAGCACATCATCCAGGGCATCCAGCAGCTGGTGAAGGAGCGGGGGGTGGTCAAGAGAACTGTCCAGAAATTATTTATTGCCCCTGAAGAGATCGTGGAACTTGCAAAGAAGTAAGTTCAGAACAAGTAATGCAGATGTAGGATTGTTTGTGAGTGTGCTTTCACCAGATTGGTATTTCTCTAAATAATTTTCAAACATTTAGTCCTCAAAAAAAAAAAAAAAAAAAAAAAAAACCCTGATTATAGAAGTGTTTTTTAAGTTGTATTTTCAAAATTTCTTCCTTTTCTCCCTAAAGACTTGCTTCTAACAAGATCTATGCAGTGTTCACAGATTCAAGCCATGATAAAGTAAGTAATGACTTTTGATATAATTATTTTTTGAGTTAATGTAATAATGAAACTGTAGGAGGATAGAGTTCTTTAAGCTTTTAGCTCAAGCTCTGTCCCTGGAGGTGTTCTAAGGAATCACTGGATGTGCCATGGCCTGGTTGACAATGTGGTGATCATAGGTTGGATTTGATGATTTCAGGGCCTTTTTCCAACCTCAGTGCTACTGTAATTTAAGCTTGTCTTCTTCCCTGCATCTATTTGTAATAATAATTAATTTTTTTCTAAGTTTTTAACCTGACCAGAGTATTTGCTTATATTATATGGAGGTGGAGTCACATGGAAAGAAAGAGGAGAAATTGGGTGCAGGTCACTCCTGAAAGTTCTGGCTGGGCACAAGAGTAATGTTCTGCTTGGGAAAAATTCTCAGTCACTGGATTATCTCCCCAGGGAAGAGGTGGATTGCCCAGTGTGGGACATTTTTAGGATTCAGATGGGGAGGGTGCTGGGCCATCTTGTCTAGACTGCTCTTGCCAAGAAAAAGGTTGGACCAGACAACCCTTGAGGTCCCTTCCAACCTCATTATTGATTTTTCAATTTGTGTGACAGTTCTGTTCCTTATTCCTTAAATTTTTGCAGATCTTTAAACGAAACAGCCCCAAACCTCAGTTGTTGTTCTGCCCTGTAGAGTTAACTGGTTGCAAATCCTCTGTTCTAGATTTCGAGAGATGAGGCAATCAACAAAATAAGGCTTGAAACAGAAGAACAGCTGAAAGGTATCATTTTTGTTAATATTTTAAGAATGCTTTAATGGAGGTAGCACTGCTTGGAGTTAGAGTATCTAACTCTTTGTTGGAAGCTATTTTAGTAAAAGTTCTATAAAATCAATTCCCAACAATTTCTTTTCTATACCCAGAAAAATTTCCGGAGGCTGAGCCTTACGAAATCATGGAATCTTTCAATGTGGTTTCAAAGGACATTTTTAGAAATCTTGTGCTAAATGAATATAGAAGGTGGGTGTGTCAAACTCCTACTGATAATATTTCTGTCAGCTTTTAATCAAAGACTGTGGTTGAACTGATCTCTTCATCTCTCTTTGTCACTTCAGGTGTGATGGGAGAGATTTGACTTCCCTCAGAGACATTAAATGTGAAGTGAACATGTTCAAAATGCTTCATGGATCAGCCTTGTTTCAGAGAGGTCAAACACAGGTAGTGTCACTTAAACATCAGAAATGATCAATGAACTGTCAAAAGCTGGCAGATTAAATGCCAGGTTTCCTTTTTCTCTTCACATTTAAATAGCAAGAAGCAGAAGTGTGTGGGTTGGGAAGCACATTGGTGTGTAGGGCACTGCTAAATTGGGCACCTCATGAGAAATCTTTTAAAAAAGCAGCTTCATACGCAACCTGAGCCAAATAGGGAAATTTTACCCAAAAAATTGCAATAATGAGAGGATTTTTTTCTCTTCTTTGCCAAAAGTGTCAGCTGTTGGGTGGATTGAAGTAAGATCATATTTGAGATTTGGTCTTCTGTACTTTTATAGCTCCCTTTGCTAGAGGACTGTCAGCCATAGATCAGAGTTCTTATTGCACTGATTTAGGGTGGCAGTTCAGTGATTTACTCCTCAGTGTTGTCCCCTCTTATCCCACTAAAAATAACACCCACTGCAAGTCCATGTGGGAAACAGGCACAAACAACATTGTGCCTGCAGCTGGCCCTGTCTCTTACATCTTTCTTAGGGAGCAAACTGCTCTTGGCTCCTACTTAAGCAGCATTAAATTAATATTTTTAAATGGGATTGCTTGTAAGAATGTGTGGTCTTTGCAGACTAGGAGTAAGTTTGTGTGATAGAGAAAAAAGGTTCTACAAGTGGTAGCTGATGGCATCTCATGTGCTGCTGGACTTGTTCTTTTTGATTCTTCATAAACAGTAACATTTTTGAAGGCTGCAAGGCTTTAAGAGGGGTTTATTTTTTACTTTAGCTCATTTTCATTTTAGGTTCTGTGTACAGTTACATTTGACTCTCTAGAGTCCAGTGTAAAGTCAGATGTTATCTCCACAGCAGTGAGGTATGTATGTCTTGGTGCTTTGGCAGTAGTAACAAGAGGATGAACATTTAATCATAAAATCCCCTTCAACTTCCACATAGTTACTTTTTTGGGACTGAAAAATGTGTAAAATTAGACTTTGAAGTGGCCTGCTTTCTAGAGATCATGGCATGGGTTTGTGTTAGGGTGACATTAATTCCATAGCCCACATTTGAAACTGGAGAGTGTTACAAGTGACATCCAGTCTGGTTTATGTATTTAAAATATTTATGGAAAATTTAACTTGGGATGTAGCGAGCTGGTCCTTGTGCTTTGAACACTTCCTTGCTGAAGTGAAATGGGTTCCCTTTAGAGCCACATTGCAGTGATGTCACCCCAGTGATTTCATCCCAGTGTGGGAGCTTTTACATTTTAATGTCTCAGCTTTACTGTAGTTAAATCTTTGTTCCCTGGAAGAGTTTGTAATATTCTCTAATTTTGGTAGCTGTGGGTGATCAGCAATGTATTGATTTGTTGGCTTTGGCTGGGTCCATTTGTAATTAGTTTGAATTACCTGTTGTGTGTAACACATTCGGTTGCCCCTGTTTTGACATGATCTTGTTTTTAATTAATAGTGGAATTAAAGATAAAAACTTCATGCTGCATTATGAGGTGAGACTTCTCCTGTGTTACAGCTTTCTGCATGATTGATAGAAGGGCTTCATGTCTTGCTTGTAAAGGTGCAGTTGATCACTTCCAAGGTTACAAATTAGCTCTAGATTTGCTAAAATGTATTTGTGCTAATTCATGCATCAATTTATATGAGCAGAAGTGCTGGTTTCCTGAAAAGCAGCAGGTAATTTGTAAATTGCCAGTTTATACAGGCTTTTCATGCCATAACATTAGGTGAGCTCCTTCAGAACAGGTTCTTTCTGAAAGCAGGATTAACCTGTGCTATTATTTTTAGTAAACTCTATTAATATGTTCAGCTGACATGGCACAGCAATAGTAAATAAATCTTTTACATCTTGGATCTCTCTCAGCCTTTGGAGCTTGCCCAAAGTGTTTCCTACAGGCAACAGGCAGATCTTGTTCCATTATCTCTGACAGAAATAACATTTCTGCTTGGTGGTTTGACAAGTTCCTTTGGAGGAAGCTTCTTGTGTTCTCTCTTAGCTACCTTGCTACTGCTTTATTCTCTTTTGTCTTGTGGAAATAAAACATTTACTAAACATTACCTGAACTGGTCCTGGTTTGCAAACCAAGTGACTGATAGAAGTCATGTGGTGGTTTGATTATTTTATTTTTAATGTGTAATTACTTTGAGACGCACCAAAATTTTGAAGATGTTTTTGTCTAAGTGGATGTTTTAAAATGGAAAAGAAAAGCAGGTTAATTTTGTGTGTACACTTTTTTTTGTTTCATAGTTTCCACCTTATGCAACCAATGAGATTGGCAAAGTTACTGTGATGAACAGAAGGGAGCTTGGACATGGTAAGTCCAGACTAGAGAAATGCCATGCTGAAAGTTCCAGTATTTTATCTGATTTTTATTTATGGATCACTTAGTGGTTATTTTGTTGGGTTTTTTTTAACAGGTGCACTGGCAGAACGAGCTTTGAAACCAGTTATACCCCAGGATTTCCCATTCACAATCAGAGTTACTTCTGAAGTCTTGGAATCCAATGGTATTAGGATTTTCTTGTTTCTAACCGAGGCTGGAGACTAAATTTGTTTGACAAACTTCATTTATAGACATGCTAAATAATAGATTTCAGTTTAAATGTTCTTAAAACTATCACCTGAAATATTTTAAAATAAAAAGCACGTTCATGAAGAATGGAGCTTTCAAAATGGTATTTGGGGGCATTTTTATGCTACAGGATGAGGAAAATAACTGTAGCTTGTATTGAGACCCATTTTTCAGTGTTTAATCCTGTTTTTTTCCTGTATTCCAACTCCAGGCTCCTCCTCAATGGCTTCTGCATGCGGTGGAAGTTTAGCATTAATGGATGCAGGTACAAAATAAAGCACTTACAAGGATAAACCACATGTGATAATGTGCTGCAGGATCTGGACATGACCCAAGGCTTCTGAAATGTGTTTTTGTGCCACTCCTAGGAGTCCCAGTGTCAAATGCAGTGGCAGGTGTAGCCATAGGCCTGGTTACCAAGTGCAGTCAGGGCAAGGGGGACATTGAGGATTATCGCTTGCTGACAGACATCCTGGTGAGTGCTCTCACATCCTCCTCCTAAAATTGCTGCTCACTGCTGGAAAATACCTCTTGTGGCTTCTTCTGGAACCTTCCACCCAGTCAGTTCCAGAACATCACTCCTTGTCATGGATGTATTTTATGAAAAATCACTTTGACAGGATTTTTCTCCTGACATGCTGAGAGGCCTCAGAAATTAAATGTAAACCATGATTATCTGCTGCTGTGGATAAAAGGTGCATCTTTGATTGGCCTCATGTGGTTGTTTCTAATTAATGGTCAGTCATAGTCCAGCTGTCTCAGACTCTCTGATCAGTCACAAGATTTTATTATCATTCCAATTCTGTTCTATTCCTTTTAAGCCTTCTGATGAAATCCTTTCTTCTACTCTTTTAGTATAGTTTTAGTATATAATTTTCTTTTAGTATAATATATAATAAAATAATGAATCAGCCTTTTGAAACATGGAGTCAAGATTCTCATCTCTTTGACCCATGCGAGCACCACCAAAACTCCTGGAAAAATTTGTTTCATCTTTTGTTTCATCACCCAAATTTCTCCCTCGTTCTGAAAAATTTGTATGATATGTCCAGTCATGTTTCTTATTTTTCATGTTTTTAGTTATTTAAGCATTCATCAGCTTTCTCCTTCCAATTAATTTTGTCTTTCCTCATGGGAGAAAAAGATGAATAATTTACTGAAGGACACTGCATATTGGGGGAGAACGAGCACTTGGGAGAGGGGCTGGGGAGGAAAATGTGCAGCCACTGGCAGCACAAGATCAGCTGTGGATGAGAAACTTGTCCACAAAAATTCTTGATTTCCGAGGAGAGAAAGGAACAGTTAATCCTGAACAGCAAATAAAGCTGAAGAAAACTTGGAAGTCTCAAAAGTAATTCCTCTGTACTTTTGGCATAGTGGAGAAAATGACTCCAACTTGGTTTTGTCTGTGTGTGCTGGCAGGGAATTGAAGATTACTATGGAGATATGGATTTCAAGATGGCAGGCACCAACAAAGGGATAACTGCACTGCAGGTATTGTGAGCTGGAATTTTCCTCCAAGTGAAACTCTGAGAGTATTAAAAGAGATTTCCTGACATGTTGATGGCACTTAATTCTTCTCATGTCAGGTTGATCTGAAGCTGCCAGGAATACCAATAAAAATTGTGGTGGAAGCTATTCAGCAAGCTACAGGTAGGTCTGTTCTTGCATTTACACCCATTTCATTATATTATAAACGGAATTAAGTTGTAGGAAACTAAACAATTAACTGTTCGTTTTTTGTTCTCATTGTGAGAAAAACAAGCTATCTTTATGAAATGGGTTTGGCTTCATCAGTAAGCTCTAAACCAACTTCAAAGTAACTTCAGCCATTGCATGATTGGGACTAACACACATTGCATGACTTTGTTGAAATTCAACAGGATAATGTTATAAATATAACATCAAACTTCCTCTCACATAAATTCAGCTATATTTACAAGTGAAACTTGCTGCCATCTGTATTCTGACATGTGCAGCTAAAATATTCTTGAAGCACATGAGAAAGTGAAGCTATGTGGTTTAATAAGGATTTAATGAGTTGGAAAACTTTCAGCCTGACATTCTCCAGCTAGGCAGGAGACAGGTTTTGACAAGGAATGTTTTCTACTGTATAACAAAAACTTAATGTATTTCTTTTAATCATATGTAAAATTACTGATTTTTTAAAATTATTATTGCCTCTAGCTGCAAAGAGGGAGATTCTACAAATTATGAACCAGACACTGGCAAAACCCAGACCTAACAGAAAAGAAAGTGGACCAGTTGTAGGTAATGTTATTGTGTGAATTTCATAGCTTTTTAACAATATATTTCTGCTTAAAATGCCTTTTTTTTTTAAATGATTGATTGTTATATATATTTGCCTTTATCCTGTGGGCATAATTTGTGGAGGGATTGTGGGGTTTTTTTTGTTATTTTGAGGAGATTGCTATTGCCACATGGGGCAGCACTCCTATTTCAGTGTACACCAAAAAACAATTTAAGTGCAGTTATGTGAAGCTCTGACAAAATCAGAATGGATGTAGATGAGAGTATCAGTATGGCTTAAGGTAATTTACAGTCATCAGAGTTTATTCTGTGTCTTCATTAATTTCAGTTCTTGCCTGTAATTACATCCCTGTTCAGCAGATACCACAGGTAGCTGTAAGAGATGAAAAGCTCCAGGAATGTGCCCTTTTGTGTGATAGCTTTCAAGATGATTATATTTAGCACTTCAAAGGTTTTTAAATGTTCTTTCAGAAACCATCCACGTTCCATTATCAAAAAGATTAAGATTCGTTGGTCCTGGGGCTTACAACTTGAAAAAACTTCAAGCACAGACTGGTGAGACATTTTTGATTCCTGTGATGATTTATCCTCACGTGTTTCCCTTTGTTTCACACTTGTATGTTGAGCTGTTTCAATGCTCAGTGCAAACTGGAAATGAAAAAATTCTGGTATCTGTAGAGTACAGGGAGATGCTCTGCTTTGGACCTGAAACCCTTAATGGTGTGGTGAACTTGATTAATGCTTCTCAGGGGATTGGGGTGGAGAAAAGGAGGAAAAATCTTATTTCCTTTTCCTAGAAGGGCCAAGAATTTTACCATTCTGGCTCCAAAGCACTTTCATTTCCCTCAGCTATTAATGCAAGTATTATTAAAATTCTCTAGGAAATTGATTCATAACCCTTAACATTTATTCAGGATTTTTTTTGCAGCCTTTAAAGGATTATAAAAATAATTTTATGTTCTTTTATGGCCCACAAGTTTATTGAGGTATTTGCAAGGAGGTGGGTTGTTCAATGCCTAAACTGAACAAGATTAAATAATGATAAAGAACTTAATAATTAAGAATTAAATAATGTTAGAAGTCTGAGGTCTTAATGAGTGTGCAAAACCCTTCTGCTCTGAGCAAGTCTTTTCTGAGTGTGAATCTGTGCAGTGTGCCCTGACTGTGTCCCCAATCCCCTTTTCCAGGTGTGACTGTGAGCCAGCTGGATGAGGAGACCTATTCTGTGTTTGCCCCCACGCCAGGGGCGATGCACGAAGCCAGGGAGTTCATTGGGGAGATCTGCAAGGATGATGTGAGCTCACACTTCTGCTTTAGCTCCAGTTTGCTCTTTGTGCCTTCCTGTCTTACTGGTTTCTTTTTTTTTTTTTTTCTCTTTTACAGCAAGAAGTTAATTTGGAATTTGGGGCAATTTACACAGCCACAATTACTGAAATAAGGTATAAAAAGTGCTTGGGAGTTGAAATTAACTTATTTACAT
The DNA here is from genome assembly GCF_027579445.1 of Ammospiza nelsoni. Classification (NCBI taxonomy): domain Eukaryota; kingdom Metazoa; phylum Chordata; class Aves; order Passeriformes; family Passerellidae; genus Ammospiza; species Ammospiza nelsoni. The sequence continues at coordinate 4,213,218 of NC_080635.1, forward strand.
AGCTATTACATATTATATAATATATAGTATATTGTATATGATATATTGTATATAATACATTGTATAGTGTATATTATGATATATAGTATATATTATTTATATAATATATATATTTATATAATTATATATAGTATGTATTATTTATATGATATTATTTATATTGTATTATACATATATTATATTATATATATAATATATATATTATATAATATATGTATAATACAATATATGTATAATATATTATATAATATATATAATAATATATAATTAGGTATGTATAATATAATATAATATAATATATATTATATAATATATATAATATATATTATATAACATATATATAATATATAATTAGGTATGTATACATACCTAATTATGATGTAATACATATATTATATAATATATATAATAATATATATATTATTATATATATGTATTACATCATAATTAGGTACGTATATATACCTAATATATAATATTAAATATTTTTTTAAGAGTGCCATATTTATGCTGAGAATATTGGTACCTGTATAATTTCTGATATTTTATGATACTCTGGTGAAAATATTTTATTTACTGATAAAGCTGGGGTTTTTTGCTGTTTGTGTAGTTTTTAGAATGTCTCTAAATTATAAAAGTTTCACCTTTTTCATCTTTGAATCCGAAAGGGATGACATGAATTTGCTTTCCACTTTTCATCACAATGTTTGTCTAGTAAAAATTACATTTTGGGTGGTACCTATTAGTGAAATACTGCCCTGAAATAAGAAATTCTCATCCATTTTCAGTTAAAGAAAAATGAGTGGATATGTTATGGTGGATAAAAGGTTTTTTAAAAGGGATGAGTAAAATTTGGTTTATGAGAAGTTTACAAGTTTTGCTTGCTTTGGGGACAATATGCAGAGTGAAATGTGGACTTTTCTTGAAGCCCTTTGACATAACTGTGCTGTTCCTGCTGCAGGGATTCTGGAGTGATGGTAAAACTGTACCCAAACATGACCCCAGTATTGCTTCATAATTCACAGCTGGATCAAAGAAAGGTAAGCCATCCTTAAATGGGTACAAAATGGGCAATTAGATTTATTTTACCCAGTTGGCATGGCTGTAACACACTTACTGTTGTTCCACAGCCCATTTCCAGGTTAAAAGCTGATAATTAGCAGCACTTCCTTGTTCTAATTCTTTCTGCTGCAAAGAATCAACTGTGTGACTGCTGCAGTTGTTTTCACACCAAGTTCTTTGGCTCTGCAATACCCTTTTCCATTAATATTCAGAAACCTGTTGTTGCTTTGGTAGTGCTGAGCCCCTGTAGTGTAGCATGAAGAACCCCTGAATGAAGGGATTTTTAAAACAAACTCTAATACTTTTATTTCTGTAAAACACTCTGTTCTAGATTAAACACCCTAGTGCCCTGGGATTAGAAGTTGGACAAGAAATTCAGGTAATTATTTTTTAACATTAAAATGCTAAAAAACCACAATTTATATTGTAAAATTTGAATTTTTTTTCTAATTATTTATTTAGTGTTTATGAAGCAAATATTTTTCCACATTGGATTCCCTTTCTGTGCTAGTTAAAGGCCTGATCATTCAAGTTTTGTTTAATGTTATCCTCTTGCTATCTAGGCACCAGAATATTTGATAGCAATATAGGCTAAAGGATGCTTATTTATTGCATTTCTAGCATCAAACTGATAAAAAATTTAATAAAAAATTCAACCCTACCCCCCATCTTTGAAGGAAAATGCTATTTCCAGCTCTTGAAGTTGCTCAGTGTGAGACTGCTGTGCTCCCTTACCAGGTGAAATACTTTGGCCGTGATCCCACCGACGGCAGGATGAGGCTTTCCCGGAAAATCCTGCAGTCCCCAGCCAGCAGCAGCCTGAAAACCCTGACAGATAAAAACAGCATTGTCCTGGGAGGGGCTGTTCCACAGCCTTCCACCTCATCCCAGTGACAGGTAAGGCCAGCAGGGCAGCTCAGCTGACTCAGGGCTGCACTGCCAGCTCTGCTAAGAATTCTGCCAGTCTGGGTTTGCAGTGAGTTGTAGCTGTAGGAAATTTGATATTATAAAATTGGTTCGAATGCCTTGACAGTCTCTGACAGTCTAAACAGCCCCCTCTGTCCAAAACAAACTTACTTGTTCATCTCCAACATCATTTTTCTCTACCTTTTAAAGAAAAACCTAAACAGGGTATTGGAAGAGAACAAAAAATAAGCTGCTTTCTTGATTAGAGAAGATTTCAGTCAATTATGAAATGGCCAAAGCTCTTCCTTAAGGAAGTTTTCCAGCATGTATTTGACTGTCAGAAGGCTCATGCCTCAACTTTCCCCAAAATTTCTGTGGGTTTTCTTGTTCTTGGAAAGCTGCTGGAACAGGAAGGTGTCTGATGTAAAAATCAGGAGCAGTTACACAGCAAGATTGGCACATGCACAGTGCACCAGTGGGAACTCAATCTCTGGCAGCCTTCTAGGAATGACTGACAGCACTAAAAGAAGGGAAATTCACTGAAGAAATCTTGGTTTTAAGGAACATGTTTGAATCTCATACCTTGATATAATGAGTTGGTTACAAAGTGTTTTCTCTCTTTCAGGAAAAGAGGTGTGATAATTGGTGAAAATACCAAGTGACCTTTGCTAGAACCTTCTCCAGAATCTGCAGGTGGATGAGAGTGAATCAGATTTATAAAATAGACACTATTTATGCTTAAAGTGATGTAGAACTTCAAAGCCTTCAAGTTGATTAAAAACTTGAAGGCATTGCTTGTTCCTGGTTTTATTTTCATCTTGTGTAGCAAGGCTGAGATGGGAATACAAGAACATGGAATTCTGTGGACTGAGAAGATATTTCAGTGCTAAAAATTATTCTTTTTTGAGTTATCCACTCAAAATAAAACTGTGAATATAAGAAGTAAGAGCTGAGCAACTCTTTTGTGGGAGAAAGAATTATCCTGTATGCTTGGACAAAGTTTTAGTGGCTTTTCAGTGTACAAGAACGTTGAGCAAGACATAAAGACATAGAAGAATCACCTTTAACATGATGGATGCTGGTTTAGATTAATTCATCACTTTCAAAATGTTCAGACCTGCTACAATATCTGAGCAGAACTTGGCTGTAACATCACCCCTTATCACCTGGGTTTATTAACATTCACTTTTAAAATGCATAATTAAAACATCAAAATGAAAATACTTTCTTGGAATGAACAATTGATGTGATAAATCTTTCCTTAAAACACTCTCATTAGGAGTGTCTTTATCCTTCTATTAATTATGTTGCATCAGTGAGTTCACTGATCTCTTTTAGACTTCAAAACATTTCCCAGGGGCTCATGAGAATGACTTGTTTTTCTACTGTGAGGTACAGACTTTGAAAATCAAACAGGGTCCTTCTGATGTTCAACAATTTGTATGCAGGACTAATAAGAAAATTAACTGGCAGGTGGGCTCTGAACCACCTGAAAGAAAAAACAAAGCACTGGGGAGAGGAGAAGTGGGAATGTACAGTTAAAATTACTCCTTTTTTTACTCTAAGTTAAATTATTAAAGAAGAACAAAATTACTGGTATGCTGCTCTGTAGTTGTCTGTCTTTCATCATGTAAGATTGAAAAATTGAAACAAGTTTGGATAGATTGAAGAAAAGATTGCCAAGAAAATCTTTCCTCCTTTTTGAGGGCTGTGTCTTATTATTTCTTAGTAAGAATTCAGATGTCACTTCTTACTGTGACACTTGACTGATACATGATTGTTACATATGAATAGTGCTAATAAAATTATGTAAGTCAGTGTTAAAGTCCCTGAGCAGAAACTCACATGTTGCCATTTCTAGTAACTCTTCCCAGAAACGGAGCTCCCCAATCTGAGTGGATTTCCAAGGTTTACCTGCCTTTATTGTACACTGATTTGTGAGGCTGTGTTGTGGAGCTGCTCTCAGTAAAGCAGCTCCTGGCCTTGTGTGTTTGGTGGATGATGATAAAGGAGCAGAATGGCTTTCATGTTGCTGTGGCAGAACCTGTACAGTCAGCCTGGCTTGGTGCATCTGGAAGCAGCTTCAGGCCCTGTGGGAAGGGGTGGGGAAGAGCACTTTGGGAAGTGGCTGGGAGGAGCAGAAGGCTGCTCTCTCTTACCTGAGGAGTGAGCAGCTCCATGGAGCCAGGAGCTGAGCAAGTGCTGCTGCTCTGACCCTTCCTGGAGGGAAGGACATCCCAGGCTGGAGGAGCTTGGCTCAGGTGGGAGCAGCCATGATCAGAAACCAGGTGGGTGCAGAGTGCTCCAGAGAACAAGTTCAGTCCTTTCACAGCTGGTGGTTTGTTGTGTTTGAAATAGTGATTTATTTCTTCTTTCTTACTGCTCAGCATAATCAGCTTCTGTAATGACCTGTCTTAAATGGAGCCATTGAAAGGAATTGTCTTGGAGAGTGGAGCTGGGCAGGAGCAGCATTGCAGCAGCTTTTATTTGAAAAGTCTGAAGTTTTCATGCAAAGAGTCAGGAGCTGGGGTACCCTTAAATGCCAGCAATAAACATTACAAGTGCTATCATAAAAGTATAAGAGCTGGCCTAATTGTACTTCTGGGGTTACCTGCCAGAGGGAATGATACAGTCTCTTAATTCCACTCCAAGAAATTTTAAGTGATTTAGGAACGAGTTGCCTGTCTTGCTTGGGAAATCAAAAAAAAGGAGTTCTCTGCTGCTCATGTAGTGACACTTGTGAGTTACTCTTTGTACTATCTGCCCTAATGAAATCCTTTCTTTGGTGAAGAACAGAATTCTCAACACTGATAACTTGCTGGGGCTAATGGGGAAGGATGAGCTGCTGGCAGGTGCAGCACCACCATGGAAAACATTGCTTTGCTTTCTGTGTGTCCTAAAGAGCAGAGACTCTGCTGCTTTCCTGGTCTTAGCCTGCTTTAAATCCAGTATGTGACATTTGTTGGGACAAGTGTTGTGTGTGTTGTCCAGGCCAAGCCCCCAGAATGGACTCACTGGTTGTGGGTACCAATGGCAGGGTCGTGCTGGGCTTCACAACCCCCTGGATGCTGTTTTGGGTAAAGAGAAGCCCCAGGTCTGAGTGGGTACAATCCCACCGTGTTCTGGAGTGATATTTTTCTACAGAGGTCATTGAGTTCATGCCTAGAGAGATCATGGATTTACTTCACAGCTGAAGCATGAGAAATAGTTTTTCATGCCAATTCTAATTCACATACTCCTTTCTGTAGCTATTCACTTCTAAGAATTTGCTCCAAAATACTCTGCTGCGGTTTCTTGTGTTTTATATATCCTGAGAAGTGCTGCATTTAATCATGAGTACAGGTCATGCTTTTATTTTTGTGCATTTGGTTTGAAGAGCCCAAAAGCACGCACTGAAGTCGTGCAGAGGGGAGAGTTCATGAGCAGCAGATGTCCTGAGGCAGAAATATACTGTGGCCATTGGGGTTTGTGTTCCTTTTTGTGTGTTTGCTTTTTACTGAGCTTTCTCTAAGGTAGAAATACGCTCAGTTTGTAATACCTTGTGAGGAAAGGCCACTAAAACACAGCAGGGAAGGCTTGTTTGGAACCTGACTGTAAACTGGTTCATGTGACTCTCAGTCCAGGGTTTTGAAACCACTTAACATGGTCTTTTTATAGTTACTGACTCACTATTATCCATAATGATGCACACGGTGTGCTCCTATACAGCTAAATAGAAGTGTATAGGATAATTCTCAGAGGTGTATCTTGTGTTTTCTTGGTGACTGAATCTTAGAGGCCTGCTACAATGAATATCAGAGCAAAAGCTGAGAATTGAATGTTACTTAGATGTTAAAGTTTTCTAAACCTGCCCAGAGAATGTTTGGATAAGTTGCAGATAGTTACTTTGAGTGGCAGAGTTTGTTGGAAACACTTTCTTTCCCTTCCTCTGGAACCACATTTGAACCTGAGAGCAGAGAAATGCCAGTGGTGTGAATAGGAGCCCTACCGGTGTGACTGCTTTCACCGTGAGGCAAGAACCAGGAAAGTCTGGCTTTGTCTGGGAACGGGGCACACCCTGGCCTCAGGAGAACTTGTCCTCCCTCCTTCCTTCCCTTCAGAGCCTCAAAAATTGGGTTTGGAGACACAGTCAGGCTTCTCCTCATCCCCGGTTTCCCGCTGTTTCACACAGCTCTATTCCCTGAACACTTTTGATGGTATTTAGTGTTGAAAACTTTACATACAGACTCCACGATGCTTGGCAAGTGGTCTGTCTTAAATTGTACGCTGTGTGTGAGGGTTAATTAAGCACATTTCTCTCTTTTGTGAAGCTTTACCTTCAGTTTAGCTTTCGAGCCTTGTGTGGAGATATACAAAGCAGGCACAGACGGCGTGCTACAGTATGGCTGCTGCTGTAAGGAGATGCTGCTCACTAACCTTTCTGCCGTTTTGTGATGCAGGGGACACCTTTTCTTCTTAAAAATTGAAACTCTGTTTCAATTGCGTGTGCTGTTTCAATTTACCCTGGCCGGGGTGCGGAGCTCCCCCGTCGTTTTGTGTAGCGGCGGTGGGTGGCACTTGCTGTGGCGTGAGGGGGAGAGGCGTGCGTTTCCTCAGCTGTGGCACCAGCTTGTAGACAGACTTAAAAAAAAAAAAAAAAAGGAAAAAAGAAAATTACGGTTTTTAGGGGGAACATGTCAGCCCTTAAGACGCCTAAGATGTGCAAAGACAGCCCTGCGCCCACACCCCGCTGCGGGTGAGGGCAGCCGCCATTTTGTCGCCCCCTCCCCGTTCCCGCCTCGGCGCCGTGAGGGAGAGCGCGCGGGCCCCGCCCCGCGGCCCCGCCCCTGTGGCCGCCGTCCCGTCGGCGGCGCGGCGGCAGCGGGCGGCCGCCGTAGCCCCTGCGAGGGGAGCCCGTGCCCGGGCGGGGAGGAAGAGAAAGGCGGCCCGAGCCGGGTTACAAGATGGCGGCGGCGCTGTAGTAGCTGCTGAGGCGGAGCGGCGCCAGCGAGGCCCGGGCCGGGGCGCGGGGGCGCTGACTCGCCATGGGAAGCGGCGCGCTAAAGGCCCCGCGGTGCCCCTGAGCGGCCCGGCGGCCCCGCTTGCTCCCCGGCGCCCTCGCTCCATCGCCCCCGCGGAGGCGGAGCGGGCCCGGGGCTGCACCATGTCGGACACCCGCCGGCGGGTGAAGGTCTACACGCTCAACGAGGATCGGCAATGGGACGACAGGGGCACCGGGCACGTCTCCTCCAGCTACGTGGAGCGGCTGAAGGGGATGTCGCTGCTGGTGCGCGCCGAGTCGGACGGTGAGAGCGTGGCCGGGGCTGCCCAGGCCGCTTCCCCTCGCCCCACGCCCGGCTCCGGGCCCCGACCGCCGGGGCCGCCCCCCACCATCGCCGGGCTCGGCTGGTGGTGCCTTCCCTTGGGACACCCCAGAGGACTATTGTTGTTATTATTTCCACTCTCCGTGCCTTCCCTTATCTTGCGGATCGTGTGAAGTTTCCTTACCACACAAGCCACAGCAGCGTTTGCTACCGTGGTCTTAAGACTTTCCCCCTCCCAGTTGATAGAATTTTGGAATGTGCTGAGCTGGAAAGGACCCATCGGGATCATCGAAGTCCGTCTCCTTGCCCTGCACGGGGCTCCCAACAATCCCACCGTGTCCCTGAGAGCGTTATCCAGGCTCTCCTGCAGCTCTGGCAGCCTCGGGACCATTCCCCGGGAGCCTGGGCAGTGCCCGACCCCCCTCTGGGGGAGAACCTTTCCCTGATATCCATCCTAAACCTCCCTGACCCAGCTCCACGCTGTTACCCAGCCAGCTGCAGCTCCTCGGCCCGAGCAGAGCTGAAGCCGTGACATGTGAGGACATTTTGTTCTCTTTCACAGCAATATCCTTTGCTTTTCAGGTGCTCTTTTCTTCCCTTCCTTACCGCTGTGAAAAACAAAAGTTGTTTGTTTGTCGCTCTTTTTCTCCTCAGGAATTCCCTGCTTGTGTTCCAGTCGGGTGGCATCCCTTGTGTTTTATTGCACTTTAAAGTCACCTTAAAGGGTCTTTTTTAGAGGGGGGAGGTACGTGCTGCCCACTTTGTCAGCCGACAGGTGCTAATGTGCTAAATAAACCACCTAAGACTGGTATAAATTGCTCCGGAGCTGTTGCCAGGAGACATACACTGCTTGCATACACAAGATGAAGTCCCTGCGTTTATAGTAGCTGGGTGATTCACTTCTGCAGGGCAGCTGAAGGGAGTCAAAGCAAGTGGCCCACGTGGCTGCTCTGGACAAAAACATTTTTATGCTGGGCAGCACATTACCCGCTGGAATTTCTATAGTTGGCCTAAAATTCCATCAAAATAGCTGGTTCTTGCACCAGATTTCAGGAGAAAGGAGTGCTACAGTGGATTTTCTACTAAAATAAAGGAGAAAAATGTATTTTAGTAGGGATATTCCTGTTGAATTTTATCTTACCTGGCTTATTTTAGGAAATTATATTTAAAGGAGGCGGTTCTTGTGGATTTTCTGTGAGATTTGGATTAAGCTGAGAGTCTGTTGGCTGGCACGTGGGCAGTGGTGTGAGATGTGTGGAGATGTTTGTTTTGTTGGATTCAGTAAATCTCTCTTCATACCTTTTTCAGGTTCACTACTGTTAGAATCGAAGATAAATCCAAATACTGCATATCAAAAACAGCAGGCAAGTATTATTGCTAGGCTTTACTATCTCTGGTTGCTGGTGCTGAGGAATTGTTTTGTGCTTGGAGTAACTGCATTTTTTCAGGAAAAAGGAAAAGCAGGAGGACATGCAGTTATTGAGGGTGGTTTTTATAGGTGAAAAAAATTTATAGGTGTTTTTTAGAGGTGAAAAAATTGCTGAAAAGCCTCTGGGTGTTGATCACTTTGCCTTCTAGAAATTATTATGTGGGTCTTCTAGAAAAATACATTTTGGACTTTAGGCTTTGAAGATAATATGTGCAATTTGGAGAAATATTGAAATCATTACAGGAAGGATAGTTGGAAACATATATGTGTAACTTTTGTCTGCCATGCTAGGCCATCTGAAATAATTGCAAAATTAGAGAGGCAAAACTTTGACCAGCTCTGTTGAAGTGTATTTATTTATTTATTGAGTTCTTTTTCTGGAAATAACATGAAGGAATTTGTCTTTGTGGGACTCCTTTCTTTGTTGTTGCTGTTTAGTTTTTATTTTTAGCCCTGAAGGCTCCTGCTGTCCTGGGTAAGGCCACAAGCCATGGTGAGAGTTGCCTTTCCTAGGAGTAAACCTCCTGCAAGACAAAGTAAAACTCTTGGGAGCTGTGTTAATAGGTTATTTTTGTTTCATCCACTGAAAAAAATCAGCTTACTGAATCTCTTTTGCTTTTATTGTTTTCCCTTTTTCAGCATGCATTTTTGATGTCTCTGCCTGCATTGTTCTCATGGGTTTTCTGGAGTTTTTTCTCTCTGCTCCTTTGTTCTACAGTAGAGTCTCTGTTCCTTCAGTGGCTGATACTTGTTCTTTATCCTTATGGTATCCAGGAGTGTTTCAGCTCTGTAGAAAAGTAATTTTGTTCTTCCTAAGTCACAGAGGGACACATCTTTGAGGGTTCTGTTATAGTGACAAGTTACAGTGTGAGAGTGTGAGAAGGAGACTTTGTTATCTTGTGGACGTGGGTTGGCTCCCTTTGGGTCAGGAGTGAGGTGGAGCTTTGGGCCAGCCTTTCCAGGGGCTGTTTGCTGTCTGTGGCTTCTGCTCTTCACTGGTTAGGGGTTGGTGGCTGGAGGCTTTCCTGGGGGGCCATGCTGAGCAAGGAGCTCTGCAGAGCTCCAGAAGCCAAGAGTCTTGAACTGCTTCCTGTTTACTGCAGGAAACCTATACAGAGTGAAATATAAATGCTGATTTTGTTGCTGTAAAGTTTTAAAATGCTTCCCTTCACACCCTGCTTCCTGAAAGTACACCTGGTTAATTGTAGGCCTTTTTTACTTAAATGGTAGCAGTTTTAAGTGACTTAGGTAACTTTTGTTACCATTTTTCTTGTGGAAAAGGTAGATCATAGTTTAGAAACACTCAAGCTGAGGTTTATTTTGGCTGGCTTTATTTCTGATACTTACACTTTTGTGTTCATGTGGCAGAAGGCTTTTTCTTCACTGTTTGCTCCTTAAGGTTTGTACAACCTTGTGCAGCTTTTAGCTGACCCAGAGCATTGTCCTCGAGCTGATGGCCTTGGCTTTGGGGAGCTGATGGCCTTGGCTTTGGGAAGCTGATGGCCTTGGCTTTGGGGAGCTGATGGCCTTGGCTTTGGGGAGCTGATGGCCTTGGATCTGGGGAGCTGATGGCCTTGGCTTTGGGAAGCTGATGGCCTTGGCTTTGGGGAGCTGATGGCCTTGGCTTTGGGGAGCTGATGGCCTTGGATCTGGGGAGCTGATGGCCTTGGATCTGGGGAGCTGATGGCCTTGGATCTGGGGAGCTGATGGCCTTGGATCTGGGGAAGGCTGCAGGGTGGTGCAGCTGGATGGAAAAGAAGCAGAAGCATGCCCTGCCTGCACATCTGTCATGTAATGACTTGACTGGACTCAGAGGGTGCTTAACTCTTCATTGTGGTTTGCATAACAGTGTCCTGTGAAAAAAGGAAACCAGCACTGATTTTTCGGTGCTGTGCATCAGTCTGTGACTTCCAGTATTGCACTGTTAGTGCTGGAGCTGTTGACTAACCCCAAACAGGACAGGCCTGTTACCTCCTGCTCCAGTCCTACTTGTGGTTCCTGGGGAGTTCATTCTGCCCAGGTGTTGGGCACACTGTCATCACAACTTTCCCTTTCTCTAGGGAAATTCAGCTTGGATGGGTCAGACAGGTGCCAAGCTGCTCAGCGTACAATGTAAATTATCTCTAGTTAGATGAATGCAGAAACATGAGAGCCTGGAGAGCTTCAGGTCCCCCTGGATTTTGGGGCACAGGCTTTGGGAGTTACACACCTCTGCTGGACACCCCTCGTTAGCCAGAGGGCAGGCTCAGATGTGTTCTGGAGGCTCTGGCAGGAGTGCTTTTAAAGGTTCCACCACACCCATGTGATGTTTCAGCCTCTGCTTGAGGTTACTGTTCCTTGGCAGAGCTGGCAGGAGAGCCAGTCCATGGCTGAAGAAATGGAGCTGCTGCAGAAATCCTTACAGGGAGTGCTGCCTTCTGCTGTTACCTTTGCTTGGGTGTGCTCTGTTTGCAGCTCTGAGATGGAGCTCGTGTGCAGATCCTGTTTTTGCCAGAGTTTCCATCACTGTGTGACCACAGAACGCTTTGCTCAAGGCAGACTAGGAGTTCCTGGTGGCCAGGATTTATCACATTTGCAGGGGTGCTGTTGCAGCCAGCCCCAGCAGTTGCCAGAGGGTTTCTTCACTCCTGGTTCATCCAGAGGCAGGTTGGATGTGTGACTGAGTCAGTTGAAACATGTCTTCCTGCTGGATTCCTTTCATCCCCACGTGTTCCCCACACTGCTCCTGGCATGGGGATGTGGTGCAGGAACATGGAGGGAGGAGCAGGCACTGTGGAGGAGCAGGCACTGTGCACACCAGCACTGGAGAAGGGTTTGAACAACTCTCAGTTTCAGTTTTTGTTCAGAATTAATCTCTTTTGCCTTTATGGTGCTTGAGTGAATTAAGGAACGTTGCTATTGCTCATGGATGGAGCAGCATGGCCTCTGAGCAGGTGGGAGTGGTGGAGCCTGGCCTGGAAGGTGTCTGTCTGTCTGTCTGCTCTTTGTGGGTTGTCTGAGGTCATGCAGGAAGTGTGTGCCAGATGAGTACGTCTTATATTGGTTTTGGACAATTATTTTCTGTTGAAACCATCTTTCAGTCTTTCTGAAATATTTTTGGAAAAGCTTATATAACTTCTGCTTTGTGTGGGCAGTACAGATTGTAACAAGTACCATTCAGGAACTGGAGAATTTTCACAAATTTTTGACTGCAGTCCCTGGGTGCCTGGAGTCATTTTAAGTTACTGCATTAATTCTCTTACTTGAATCATCCTGGGCTATGGAATAGGGCTGCTGAGTGTGTGTGTCCTTCTTTGTTCAGTGGAGCACCTCTGAGGCTCAGCTTACCTGCAGTGCATTGATTTTGAGTGTCAGGGCATCAGCACTTGCACAGAATGTTTCAAGGTAAACATTTCAGATTTGGAATTCTGTAACAGCCTTCAAATTGTACTTAAGAATTATTGTTTTATTAATCTCTGAACAAGACCCAGATCAGGGAGCTGATGAAGCTTTTCAATGCATGCAGTTGACAATTATTATTTTTCCCTTGAAGCCCAGTTGAGTTGTTGACTGTGAAATGGCACAAGGTAAATACAGAGATCCAGAGGTCCTGGGCTGGAGATGAGGGGGGACAGCTGGGAATGAAAACCATGTCAACTCCAAGAGCTTGGACCAGCTGTGAGTGGAGCCTGACAGCAGAGAGGCTCCCTGTTAATATTTCTCTGTAGGAGAAAAGTGCAAGTGTAATATAGGACACTGTAATATAAATAAACAACTCACAACAGTGCTGAAACCACAGTGAACTCTGTTCACTCATTGAATCCTGTTCTTTCCACAACAGGGAAACTTTTTCTCTAAAGAAATGTGTAAAAATTAGTAAGAAAGGAAAAAATTGTCTGTGCAAATTCCATAGTTTTTAGTGTGGCCTGTGATTATTTTGGGAGAAGGAAATGGATCTATTGGTAGGCATTTGTCGACGGTGATGTTATTCTGAACTTTATTTTCAAAGAAAAAAAAGGGCAAAGCCAAAACCTCCAAGATACAACTCCCCATGGGTATTGAGGAATTAGGATTGCTGTAGAAATGAAGAATTAATGCTGTATCAGTGCTGCTGATGTTCACTGATGTTCCAGTGGTAGCTGTGGCAGCTGGGAGTTGTGTTTGTTGAGACACAGATGTGTGTTCTCCAAATAGCTGCTGATGGAGAGGGAACCTGCTGTCCCATGCCAGCAGTCCTTCCCAGATGTCAGTCTGGAAGTAGAGGAGTGTTCCCTGACCTGTGTAAGCCCAGATAATGCATTTACAAACTTACTGCCCCTGAAGCTTCCTAAGGAATATCATCAGGTGTTTCTTTGGGTTTCCTTACTGAGCTTAAAGATGCCACTCTTAATATTTTGTGTTCACTAAAAGTGGTCTAAAGACCTAACCAGCCTTGATGAGTTGTGTGGTGAATATTGAATGTTGTAAATGTGGGAATTAATTACCTTACTGACCATTAAGCAAGTGTTTAAAAAACACTTCAGTATTTAAAAATCTGTGGTAACAGTTCAGGGAGTCAAACTTGGAATGTTTAACTGTTTTGCTGGAGCTCATCAAATATTCTGGATAGTTAGCAGAGAGCTGCTCAGTTTGGATATTTTTATATGAAGATGAGTTTGCTGTAGGATGGGGAACTGTTCTCTAGACAGAGTTCATTCCATGCCAGCAGCTGGTGCAGTGCTGTGGTTGGGTTTAGGGTGACAATGACACTGACAGCACAGGGATGCTGGAGTTGGTGCTGAGCAGGGCTTCCCTTCAGGCAGGGACTGGTGAGTTCCCCGTGCTCTGGCTCTGAGGAGCTGCCCAGGGAGCTGTGAGGGACCTGGCCAGGACAGCTGAGCTGGCCAGAGGGATGTTCCATACTGGGATAACAGGGATAAACTGGGGGGTGGCCAGGAGGGGCCAATCACTGCTCAGGTGCTGCTGAGCATCACTTACCTGTCAGAGTTTATTCCTTTCTTCCCCTTCCTTTTTTTGCTGTAACTATTATAATAGCTCATTATATTTGACTTTATTTCATTTTTGAAACAGTTCTTACCTCAAGAACAGAACTTTCACCTTGTCCTGATTCTCCTTCCCATCCCAGTGGTGGAAGGAAGTGAATGAGCAGCTCTGTGGGACTTCCTTGGCAGCTGGGTTAAACCACAACCAGTCTGTATTGCCTTGAATAAATATTCAACTGAATATATGAAGTTGAAGTACAGGCTTGCATTCCTTACAAGACAGCAGCAAGTGTCCTAATAAAGCCTCTGCCAAAACCATTTTAGCCTGTTCAGAAATTCCATCAAAACTTCCAGGTCTGCTGTGCAAGTGCACAAATGGAATTGATGGAGGCAATAGTAACAGAAGGAAAACCTGGCTCAAATGTCAATAACTGGCAAGATGGTTGTAACTTCAGTAAGAACCTGGGAGTTTTGTATTATTCGGGCTGTAAGGCTTTTAATTCAGAAAGGAATATTTGAACATTAACTAGGCATTATGTCTCACTTAGATATAAACACTTTCTGAGGGAAAAGCTGAAATCTTGGAGGATTTGTTTTAATCTTACTGAATATGAAAATACTTAACCTGTTATATTGTAGGTTTTCTTAATCTAGTGTGTGCATTCCCATTTCAAGGCTGTTGTCTCAAAAAATGTATCTTGCAGAAAAATGCCATCATAAGTGACTTGGATATGAAAAATAGTATCTTTAAATGTGTTTTGTCTTAGGTAGTGGTCATAAAATAACAAGAAAGAAAGTTCATGTATGGCAGAATGGGTTAGATAATATTTTAGCGTTTTATTGGTTTTTTTGACAAATGTAACTTTAAATTTATTTCTTTTGTAGACATTGGCTTTAAAGGAGTAGAAGTTAATATGTACTGCAGACCTGTTTCAGAAACAATTTATTAACTTTCTTGGTTTTATCTCAAACAGGACACCCTGATTGTTTGGTCAGAAGCAGAGAACTATGATTTAGCACTGAGTTTCCAAGAAAAAGCTGGCTGTGATGAAATTTGGGAAAAAATCTGCCAGGTACAGTAAATTGAAACATGCTGTTTTTCCAGGTGTTTTAGTGTCTCTGTGACTTGATGTATTTGTGCATCCTTGTTAAACCTGCTTGTAAAGCAAGCAAATATTTGTTCTTTTCTGTGCAAGGTCTTAAATTGCTCCTGCTTAGAGTACCAGCTGTTATTCTCATGACTGAATGTCAGGCCTTGGTAAAATCCCTGTAATGGTGAGACTCAGGTGGTCGGTGTTCTGGGGCCGTTGGTGTGATTGTGTTTATTAGAAAGGGACTGCCAGAGTTCCAGGCTTTAATTGTCCTTCTCCCAGCTGGCCTCAGGTAGAGGAAGAAGCAGCTTGTTGGGGTGCTGTGGAACTGCAAATGTGCTGTAAGAACCAGAGAGCTCAGATCCCACTGCAGCTGGGATGTGTTGTTACTTTGGTTCCTGACCTGCTCATTTTTGGGATCAGACAGTAACTGTGTGCACTCTTCCCTCAGGTTCAGGGTAAGGATCCTTCAGTGGAAGTCACGCAGGACCTGATAGAGTCAGAAGAGGAACACATCGAGGAGATGCCTGAAACCAGTCCTCTGATTGACCTTCCTACTTGTGAGCTCAACAAACTTGAAGAGATTGCTGACCTAGTTACCTCTGTTCTTTCCTCACCCATCCGCAGGGAAAAGCTGGCCCTGGCCTTGGAGAACGAGGGCTACATTAAAAAACTGCTGCAGCTTTTCCAAGTCTGTGAGAATTTAGAGAACACCGAGGGTTTGCATCATTTGTATGAAATTATTCGAGGGATTTTGTTCCTCAACAAAGCAACTCTGTTTGAGGTGATGTTCTCTGATGAGTGCATCATGGATGTGGTTGGATGCCTGGAGTATGATCCTTCTTTGGCTCAGCCAAAACGGCACAGGGAGTTCTTGACCAAAACAGCAAAATTTAAGGAGGTTATTCCTATTACAGACTCTGAACTCAGGCAAAAAATCCACCAGACTTACAGGGTACAGTATATTCAGGACATCATCCTCCCAACACCATCTGTTTTTGAAGAGAATTTTCTTTCTACCCTCACTTCCTTTATTTTCTTCAACAAAGTTGAGATTGTCAGTATGTTGCAGGTAAGTGGTTCTTCATATGGTCTGGATGGATTGTTTGTAGATACCTGTAGCTGTAGTTTCAAAATGGATTGCAGTTAATCACACACATCATTTGCACAATGTTTTGAATGTTTGCCCTGCTCTCTGATACCTTTGATTTTGTATTTTGAAGAGGTACATTTCAGGTGAGTATAATAATATTTTTAATGGGTTGTAAAGCTGAAGATTTTTCTCCTTGATTCCCAAGCAATATACAATTTTTGGTCAAGTTTGTGTAGGTATTTAGAGAACAGGAAACTTGTTGTATTCTGGATTAGGGACATTGTGCTGGTTTTGTGACAAATTCTGGATCTGTGATTCTAAAGAGCATGTTCAGAACCATTCCTGTTGCACTGCTGTTTCATCATGGTACTAATTTCATATGTTCCTGTTGTCTTAAAGATTAGGTAACTGGTTGTTGGGTTTTTGTTTCATACAGATATCCAGAAGTATTAATTAATAAATAACCTAGCTGTTACTTAATGGAAAACTGTCCTGCACACTTTGTAGGCAGAAGAGGCTCCAAGGTGGTTGGGACCCTAGAAGGAGCCTCAGTGAAGAGCTGGGTGAATTCATGGCATTTTGGGGTTTTCATGGGTACCCAGGTGGCTTTGTTCTGTTTATCTGTGTCCAAAAATGGTCCATTTGTGTAGGGTACATCACATACTCACCCCATACTCTTGTGGAGAGGCTCTGTGAAACACCAAGAGTTGAGGAAAAGAGGAAGGGAGTAAAAATGGTGGAGAGAAAGGGGCACTGGACATCCATAACATCCATATTGAATATGTTAATGAGTTCAGATATGGGTGAAATATGGTAAAGAGTTCAATAAAGGACTGGAAAATAAAACAGTAATTCCAGAGAATTACATGAGTATGCTATTTGGCTTCTTTCTACTGTTTTTGTGGCTTAATAGCAGAAAGAAACAAAAAATTAAATCTCTTGCGAAATTATTAACTTTGTGTTAAAGATTTTCCTTTAAATTCTTTTGCATATATTTTCAAAAACTAAAAATAAATTCAGTATTATGCTCCTGACACCACAGTCCTGTTTGCATTTAGAGATTTTTAAGTATAGAGTTTGTTTTTTTCATTGGGGCTCTGTAGTACTGAATATTTAATTGTGCAGTAACAGAGAACTCAGATTTGCTGTTACCGGGAGTGCTCCTTGCAGAAGGTTCTGAAATTCTCTGACAGTTCCTTGCTGGGTTTGCCATCATAGATGGAGTATGTGCACCCAGGTTTGCCTGCTGATTCTGTAGCCTGTAAATGAGATGTGTGGTGATTCACAGATAATGCTGACCCTTGAGAATTACAGGTTGAGAAGAAGCACACATGGAAAAGATGTTACAGCACACTTGAGGAAAATTCCCACTTGAGCTCGTGGGGACCTGAGGTCCAGGAGTGCTTTCACAGGCCTGTGGTGCAAATCAGCTTGTTGGGCACAAGAACTCCAAATCTCCTTTGGGTTTGGGGAACACATGGGACGTCCTGTTACCCCAAATACACTGGCAAAGCTCCCTGGAGGAGGCAGTTTAGAGGAGCAGCAGCAGATTGGGTTTGCCAGGCAGCAAAGCTCCTTTGTACGTGCCACAGAGCACCAGAGCCCAGTGCTGCTGCTGGGGCTGCCATGTGGGAAAGGAACATCCATCCATCCATCCATCCTTCCATCCATCCATCCTTCCATCCTTCCATCCATCCTTCCATCCATCCTTCCATCCATCCCCTGCTTCAGGACACAGCAGCCCTAGACAGGCAGGAGATGTTTCTGTGCTCAGCTAGCACTGTAGGGATTTCCTACTCTATCTGCTGTTGATTGTAGTGTGCTTTGGGGTTTTTTTTTGTACCAGGCTTAATTAAGCTGTTTAAGCCAGCAAAGCTTAAAATAAACTACTAAATCTGTGTATGTTGCACTCCCTGTGATGTTGATTCCATGTATCATTTGTTTGTAAAGCACTTCTATCCCCACATTTGAAAATTGTCAGGAAAAGGGTTTTTTTGCCAGTTTTTGGTTGGCATTGCTGTAACTGTAAAAATTCTGTATTGTTACTGTAATAAAGCAGACAGATTTTAGTGACAGCACACAGCAAAATAGAGAGGTAAGCACACTCTGTGTTATGCAATGTAAAGTTCATGTATATTTTTTGGAATGCTGCTGTTCTGTTCATTTTTGTTCAATGCACGAGTTTGAGTTGAAGTGATTCAGTGATGCAAAATTTTGTACAGCTGTAGCATGTTACTGTTTGCTGTAAGATTTATATTGTCTTTATAAGGTAACAGAAACATTTGAATTTGAGAGAACTCCAACACTGTTTTCAATGTGAAAGGACAGAAAGTGCCTGAACCCTTGAGAGATGCTGATGTTCACCCTGGGTTTTGAGTACCTCTTGATCTTATGGGGTAACCGAAATGCTTTGCAAGAAGTGAGGTGTTCCTGTATATGCTGAAATATCTCTTGGTAACAGAGGATGTGAATGTGAAAACCCAGTAACAGTCCATAAAGTTTCCCAGCTTGGCAAAGCAGAGCATGTGGGAGAGGTTGTTTTATTGTCAGTAAGGTACTGGGGACATGGCTGCAAAGCTGTCCCTTGGCTGTCCCTTTGTAGTTGCAGTTTTAGGGACCATCACTGAGCTCAGCTTCACCTGGCTCTGCTCTCCTGGAGCTGCTGCTGCTGCTCAGAGGGAATGCTGAAACAGTGCCCTGGGAGAGATCCCACTGGATGTGTGCTCTGGCATTTGTCTCTTTGGGATGAATTGGATGGAAAGCTGGACTTTCTGCAGAGTTGACTCCTGTAGGGGTGGAAGTTGTTTCCCAGAGGCTCTGTGTAAGGTGTGCTCCTTTTGTGTGTTACACAGGAAGACGAGAAGTTTTTATCAGAAGTTTTTGCACAATTGACAGACGAAGCTACAGACGATGACAAACGGTGTGAACTGGTGAGTGCCAGCCCCTGTGCTGCCTCCAGGGCTCTGGGTCAGAGGGAAACTCTCCTGCAGTCCCTGAGGGATTTCTGTACACAAACTCTGCCCCAAAATGTGACTGTTTGGTCCTTTCAGAGAGTTTTGTGACCCAAATGCTCGAATTCCCTTTCCCTGTGTGACAGGTGAACTTCTTCAAGGAATTCTGCGCCTTTTCTCAGACGTTACAACCTCAGAACAGAGATGCGTTTTTCAAAACTTTGGCAAAGTTGGGAATTCTTCCAGCTCTTGAAATTGTAATGGTGAGTGAAACTTCAAGCTGATTTTAAACAAGTAGAAGAGCTGCAGCCACTGAGGCAGTTTTGGCTCTGCTGAGCCCCTCAGTGTCAGTTTTGTTCTCTTGGGAGTGGGAGTCGATTGGAGCATTCCCAGTACAGAGGCTGCCCCAGCTCTGAGGTACCTGACCTGGCTGCTCTGGGTGTTCTCACTCTGTGATCAGCACAGTCCCTGGGACAAGGGGGTGTAAAAACTGGCAGAGGCTCTTTGTGCAGCTGGATTGTTGTTGTGGTTGTTGCTGGCCCAGGGCCCAAGAAGTATTTTTAGATAATCTTGAACTGTTGGCTGGTTCCTCCCAAAAGATCCCATAATCCTGTCGTTAGCAGATTAATCTGTCCTAATCAGCAGTGGGAAAACAGAATTTCTTTCACTCCTGTGGTTGGAACAGCTGTTGCTGCCTGAACATTGCAATTCATTTTGCTGGTTTATTGTTGTTTTTCTGTAACCCTATTACTGTGCTTCTCATAGAAACTCTGGTAATGAGATGTTCCCAAAACTTAAAACTACCTATTACTTTCAGCTTTACTTGATAATAAATACCATCTTAATTTTTTCTTGCTAATCAATTTTTCTCTCTATCAGGGAATGGATGATCTGCAAGTTAGATCTGCTGCTACAGATATATTTTCTTATCTAGTAGAATTTAGCCCATCCATGGTCCGAGAATTTGTGATGCAAGAGGCCCAGCAGAGTGATGATGTAAGTCCCAGTGGTTTGTAGTTTGTTGAGTCTTTGGGCAAGGAGGAAACAAATAAAACAGCAAAACAAACCTCTAGAAGTACAGGAAAAAGTAGGTTTAATATACAGACATCTCTGAGCATGTTGCTGTTGTATGGGTTTACAGTTTTGGAACTCTGGCTAACAAGAGTTGTAAGTGTGGAGGGTTGTGCTTGCCAGAATTTCTGTATCCAAATGCAACTCTCAATTCTTCAGTTTAATTTAAAATTGTCTTCAAAAAATTACAGAGACTATGGAAATGACTTTCCACTCTTGAAACTGTGTCTAACTTGGGTGGTGTGTGTGTCTGGGATTTTTCTGCAGGACATCCTCCTCATCAACGTGGTGATTGAGCAGATGATCTGTGACACAGACCCGGAGCTGGGGGGAGCTGTGCAGTTAATGGGGCTGCTGAGAACTCTGATTGACCCAGAGAACATGCTGGCCACAGCCAATGTAAGGAGGTGTGGGGGCACAGATGCTGCACTGTCTCAGCAGAGCTGAAAACCTGACATTCTCTGTGTTTGCCCTGATACTGAATTCAAACAAGCCAGAAATAAGCTTAATGGTTCCATTTTGGGCCGTTGGGCAGGTGTTTACTAACAAAAGTTTTGTCAAGCTTTTTGAGTTGATGTTTTTTTAGTAGATATTTGCATGGTGGGGATCTTTTGGTGATGGTGAGCTTGGTTAGTTCTCCCAAAATGCAAAAACTGATCTTCCTTGAACACAGTCCTGCAGGCCCAACAGGTATACAGGCAGACCTGAAGGAGCCACTAGAATTTTGTATGGGCTGTTTCCTGTGTTATTGTTATTTCTTATTTAAAAGCCTGTGTATAAATCCCAGTGTTTAATAGAGTTATTTTTGTTTTAGAAAACAGAAAAGAGTGAATTTCTCAATTTCTTCTACAACCATTGTATGCACGTTCTCACTGCTCCACTTCTGGCCAATACATCAGAGGATAAATGTGAAAAAGGTACTGAATATTTCCATTTTCTTTTTCTTCCTTTCAGGCCTGTAGTGTTTGGCAGTGACTGACAGTGCTGGTGCTTGCTGCACTTCCTTGATGTTAATCATGCTAATGTACAATTGTTAATTGTATTTAAAAATACTTCCTGTAGAGCAGAGAGTGTCTGTAATTAAAATGCAGTGTCTGTAAATTAGACTGCACTCATTTTAATGCAGTATTTGAAAAATTTAGGATTGGTGCTTTTATTCTATATCATATTCCTAAGGTTTAGGTTATACATTTTCACCTAGATGGATTTAAAACTAAGATAAATTAAATACAGAAGTCTCACCTGGCTGCATTCCTGCTGTGTGTTTATGTCCCTGTAGCTCACAAACATTTGATCTGATGAAAAATCTGATTACTTGGTAGAATTGATTGTTGGTTTATTCCCATCTTTTAAATCTTGACAGTGCTTTGAAAACCTTTTTCTGATTTTTTTTTGTTTTCTCTTTATCAGATGCAGTAGTTGGATCCACTAAGAGTAATACAATTTGTCCTGGTAAGTCTGAATTGACTTTGAGTTTTGAAACTTGCCTTGTGTGCTGTGTATGGTACTCTATTAGAAAAAAAAAAGGCATGCTCATATTTTATTTCTTTTAATACTTTTTACTGAAGAAAAAAGTATGTTTGATTCACTTGAAATAACTGGCAGCTGAAGGAACATTTTCATCTGTTTCTAAGTTAGTGGGATTTTCTTCTCCTAGACAACCTTGCTACTGAAAGTTGAAATTGTTCCTTTTTCTTGCAGATAATTACCAAACAGCACAACTACTTGCCTTAATTTTGGAGCTGCTTACTTTCTGTGTGGAACACCACACATATCACATCAAGAATTACATTATGAACAAAGATTTGCTAAGAAGAGTGCTGGTATTGATGAATTCAAAACACACATTTCTGGCCTTGTGTGAGTATGGAGCTGTTGTGATTTCCTTCCTCCAGGCATGGTGGGGCTGTGTGGAAGGTGTTCAGTGTACACTTGGGGTTTGTGTTAATGGGTGTGGGTGAGATTGCAATGCTCTGGGTTTGGGGGCCTGTGGTGGTGTTCACAGGGGTCCCAGCATGAGGGAAGAGATGGGAATCTTGGCTCCATGTTTCAAAAGGCTGATTTATTATTTTATGATATATATTATATTAAAAGTAAATGATATATTAAAACTATACTAAAAGAAAGGATTTCATCAGAAGGCTTGCAGGGAATAGAAAGGAATGGAATGATAATAGAATCTTGTGACTGACTGAGACAGTCTGAGACAGCTGGACTGTGTTTGGCCATTAATTAAAAACAACCACATGAGGCCAAAGATGCACCTGTTGCATTCCACAGCAGCAGACAACCATTGTTTACATTTTGTTTCTGAGGCCTCTCAGCTTCTCAGGAGAAAAAATCCTAAGGAAAGGATTTTTCATAAAATGTGTCCATGACTGGGGCCCATCTTCCTCTGGGTAACGTGAGGGGTTTCAGTTCTTTCCACAAGGCATGTGGTTGTTAACTCCTTGAATTTTCTTCCCCCAGGTGCTCTTCGCTTTATGAGGAGGATAATTGGGCTGAAGGATGAATTCTACAACCGTTACATCACCAAGGGAAACCTCTTTGAGCCCGTGATCAACGCCCTGCTGGACAACGGCACGCGCTACAACCTGCTCAACTCTGCTGTCATCGAGCTCTTCGAGTTCATCCGCGTGGTGAGTGCAGCTGCAGCCCTCACAGGGGCACCTTGGGAAACCAGGGCTTGCAGCAGCTCCTGGGCCACTGCTGCCAGTGCCTTCATGGGTGGGAGGCTTTGCTGGCAATCTTCGTGGTCTGTGAAAGTGAAGGGTGGTTTTTAGTTGTAGGATATGGTAGCTGCTGTTTTTTCCAGCAAGAAGAACATTAGGAATTGTAGGGTTTGCCTGATTGGGTAAGAGACTGACTAAAAGGTTCCTGGTCCCACATGAGCTGCTGTAGATGCTGAGGACTGGAGAGAGCTGGAGCCTGTGGGGAGGACAGGGCACAGCTCTCCTACATAAAATATCTTTGTTTAACTGAAATGTCACAATTACAGTTGGGACGCTGCTGGGTCCATTGTCTGTTTCTATGGGGAGCCTTATAATTATTTCTCAATCTCATCTATTTATTAAGGGTAAATCTGATTTCATGCTTCACATTTGTATAATGTTGTACAATAATGCTTTGGCTCTGGGCAAGAAATCAGTTACGTTCCATGGTAAACTCAAAAGCTTTCTGAACTTCTGCTTGTGCCCATTTGAGGCTGAAGCCCTGTTTTGTTCTTCTGCAGGAAGATATTAAGTCCCTTATTGCACATATAGTTGAAAACTTCTATAATGCACTTGAATCTATTGAGTATGTTCAGACCTTCAAGGGACTGAAGACAAAATACGAGCAGGAAAAGGATCGACAAAGCCAGAAGCTGAACAGGTAGGTCTCAGTTTCTGTGTCCTGAGCCTGGCAGGGGCTGCTGCTCTGCTCTGCTCCTTGCTTTTTCCTTTCCCAGAGGGCAGCAGGAGCTGGGACTGGGGTTGGGGTTCATTCTTGGTGAAAACTTCTTGGACTAGAGGAAAGCCCCATCTGCCTTTTCTTGTGGCCAAGTGTAGCAGAGCTGATGTTGGCCAGTGGAATGAATGTTATGGTCAGAAAACTCTAGAGTGTTGGAATAATTAACACTAGAGAGTTTCTAGAGAAGAGAGAGGACTCTCTAAGAGAAGAGCAAGATGTTGCTCTGTCACTCTAATTTGGGATTCGGTCAGGCTCATCATCAGCTGGGGTGTTGGTGAGTCTGGGGTGAGGGCAGAACCAGAGCTGGAGCTGCATTGCCCTCTCAAATGCACTGAGTTCCCTTGGAAGCTCTGGAGGCATTTCTGAAGCCTGAAGCAGCAGCCAAGCTGGGATCCCTGTGTGTCTCTTACAGTGTCCCATCCATATTGCGTAGCAATAGATTCCGCAGGGATGCCAGAGCCTTGGAGGAGGATGAAGAAATGTGGTTCAATGAAGATGAAGAGGAAGAAGGCGAAGCTGTTGTACCTCCAGTTGAGAAGTCAAAACAGGAGGATGATTTTCCAGATAGCTATGAGAAATTTATGGAAACTAAAAAAGGTATTTACTGTGTTTGAGCTTGTTGGCACTGGAAGTGCTCCATGGCAGTATCACCCACACTCACCTGTGGTTGTGCTCTGTACCTCGAGCAGCAGCACAGGGTGTTCCATGTAATTGAGTCTTGACATCCCAATGTGTCTTCACAAGCCAGTTTAGGATTAAATAAGGAGTTTAAATGGTACCCAAAAGCAGGACTCTGAATGTGCCTGTGTGCTCCAGGTGAGCCACGTCCCCGTGCCCTCAGCATCCAGGCCCTGCTCAGTTTGCTGCTGGTGGGCTCAGGATGGGCTTGGTTGGGGAACTGAGAATTGCAGCAGAATTGGAACCAAAACCCCTGCTGGCTGTCTCCTGCGATTGCACTGTGATGTGGATTGTACTCCTTGGTGTGCAGCTGATACCTAAGTGTGACAATGTTTGTCCCTCAGCTAAGGAGAGTGAAGACAAAGAGAATCTTCCAAAAAGGACTTCAGCTGGGGGATTCAAATTCACTTTTTCCCACTCAGCCAGCGCAGCCAACGGTGCGAACGGTGCAAACAGCAAATCCGTGGCAGCTCAGACATCACCAGCCAGCTCCAACGGCTCCTCCTCCAAGAGCACAGCCCTGAGCACGGCAGTGCCAGCCCCCAAGGTGGGAGAACTCTGTGGGGAACAGCTGCACCTCCCTGGGGGGATGAATTCACCCTGAGCCCTGCAGTGCATCCCTCACTGCTCCGGGGAGGCTCAGTGGGGCTGGACTCTGTTGGTGCAGTCTCATCCCACATCCTCTGCATTTCACTGTTTCTGCTTTTTGTTGCTGCTCACTTGCTGCTCTGTGTATCTGATGTACACAGGAAATTGGGGTTTTTGGGAGCTCTGTTGGTGCCTCTGTTAGTGGCTGGGGAATTGCCCAGTGCTTTAGAGGAGGCAAATGCAGTGAGTGAGCCCTGGGTGGTGCCTGACTGAGCTGGGCATTATTGGAGTCCTCAGCCACGGAGCTCCTGAGCACTGCAGGACGGTGCAGCAGGGAGTGATTGCCCACCCTAAGGCTGAGCACAAAGGGATGTCAGCCTGCACACTGGAGTTTGTGTCTGTCCCACTGGGCTGGAAGTGGTCTTTAAACAATTCCCAGTCCTGACCCAGAGCAGTGAGGAAGCTCCAGCACATTTTGCAATTTGAGGTTCAAACCCATTTTCCAGACAAATGAGACTTGGAATGCCAAAGGCTGGAGTGCCCTGGATGGGTTGGCTGGAGGTTTTGTTCAAAATTTGCACCTTTCTAGGTACTTCTTCAATATAAAAACTTCCTTTTTCCTTTTCTAATTGGCAGGGAAGTCTAGTTGGGCTAGTGGATTATCCTGATGATGAAGATGATGATGAAGAGGAAGAGACATCTCCAAGGAAAAGACCTCGTCTGGGTTCATAAAAGAAACCAAAACTTTGGAATAAGAACTTTTATTATGGGGTTTCAAATGCTGCAACTGTTTTAAGAGCTAAAAAAAATCTGAATCAGAAAGCTTTCTCCCATGAGTACATAAGATAATACAAGGAGTAGCAAAAGAAACTCGGTGTATCAGCTAGAAAGGGTTAGTTCTGTAAACACAAATCTTCCAAGGAACTTAATGTCTTTCTAGAAAGTAAGGAGTCTGCCATTCAGGCTGTCAAAAAAAAAGAAAAATTTAAAAAAAAAGGTGGGTTAGTATTCTCAGAACCTGGATGATGGCTTCTCAGCAAGGAAAGTCTCAGGTGTCGGGAGGGAAAGGGGGAGGGAAAGGTATGGTAACACTTTTTTAAAAATATTGCAGGGTTTCCCCATTGTTTAACAGAACTAGGAAAAAAAATTCAAGCTTAAATTTTGAACCCAGTAATCTTAATTTTGTAATGGTGCTGTCAGTTGTGTTCTTTTAGCAATGCCTCTTTTAAAAAAATTTTAAGGGAAAACTAACTCTGTTTGCATAAGAACAATCCATATTTTGGGACCATTTATTACCAACTAAACTGCATTTCTCATGATTGGAGGGAGGGACGCTGCAGTTATAGTGCATGTTGAGTTGTTTAAAACAGTTCAAAGAAGTTTTCATTTGTATTTTCCAAGAGGAGAGAATGGAAGCTGGATTCAAAACGGAAGGTTTTGCTTGTTTTGTCAGTGAGACATCCAGAAATATCCATGGCAAGGAGCAGAGGCTTCCCAAGGCTCTGCAGGAGCTGCTTGTGTCATGGTGGGGCTGCACCCAGCACATCCCTCAGCTTGGGCAGGGCCTGAATTCCAACGTGCTCCACGTGTCCCAAGGGCTGCTCCTCTTGGAGCAGCTGTTCCTCTGTTTGGGAGCTCCATGCTTGAGGTGGGAATAACAAACACTCCCAGGTTTTTCACAGTGATGGACTGAGCAGCATTTAACACCAAAGCAGTTTGGACCAAGACAGGATTATTGCCAGGAGAACACCTTGAGGGCTTGGAGATGGAATCCACAAGCAGCACCTGAACCTGGGGTGGTACAAAAGCTGCTTTTTTAAAACACAAAAGCACATTCCACATAGGTGAGTGAACTGTGACAGGAACAGGGGAGTTCATGGCAAGGTGACAGAGGCAAACAGTCCAGGTTTTATTTTCAAGAGCAGCACATGAACTGTAAATATTTTAATGTTAGTTTGCCCATATGTGATCTGAGATCATGACTGAGTGAGAGGAGATTTCCCAGCGACTGTGTCAGAGATGTTCAAGATGGAACCAGCTGCAATCCACCACATAGATCACTTGTAATACGTGTTATGGGTCCATTTCTCCTGGAATAGTTTAAACTGAAGCAGTTTCTCTGTTTTGGAGATTTTTGTAGTTAGTTTTAATTTTAGCTCTTGTTTGGAAAAGATGGGCTGTCTGTGTAGATATGAAGTATAGTTTTTTCCATAAAACAGAAGTTTATTTTGTATTAAAGATACCACTGTACTTGTTTTACACCATTTGTATACATGTGGTGATATTAATGCTGAACTGTAAAATTCAGGAATTAAAATGTGACCCTGTAATTCCATAATTATTGCTTTTGTTTGGTTTGTTACACGTGGTAAGTGAACTCAGACTTCTCAATGTGGCTGTTGTAGGATATTGTTTAAGGTTTCAGCAGTAACTCCATACCACTGGATGGAATCCCAAAGGGAATGGGTGAGCTCTTCCCAAGGTGTGAGCAAGACACAGGTGCTCTGATGGACCTGGGGACAGTGGAGTTGTCCCCAGAGAGCTCCAGGACTCTGAGGGAGCAGCCATCAGCTCCAGAGCCAAGGAAGTGTTTGCTGGTAGAGAAGCTGCTGCACCATCCTCGTGTGCTCACTCTGGAGCTGCTTTCCTTCCCAGTGTGGTCTGTCTCCAGCAGTAAAGAAGCTTCCCAGGCCATGAAAGCAGCAGGCACCTGGGATGTGCCTTCACTCACCTGAGGGGCAGAAGAGGCATCACCTGGAGCGTGGACCCCATTCCTGACTCTCTCCAGAGCCTCCCAAGCCGAGTTCTCCTCAGGGCTCCCCAGGAGTGTCGGTCCTTGCTCTGCTCCTCACGGCGCCAGCGCTGCTGCAGCACAGCAGGAGCTTTAACAACACTCACACAAACAGGAGCTGGCCTCACAGCAGAACCAAGAATGGCATGGATTTTTACAGTTCCTAGGAAAGGACTGGCTGTAGTGGCAGCAGCTATCCCGTTAAACACCAGCCTGCACTCCCAGGAGAAGGTGAGACCCAGCCCTCTCTGCCTCTTCCCTGGGGCTGTCACCCCTCGGTGCTGGCTCCATCTGCCCTCGTGGGCACCACGTTTGTTCTCCTCTCTGGGCCCTTCCACTGCCACTTCTGGGGAAAGAACAGAACATCTGCCAACCTGTACCAGTTATAAATGATATTTTAATAAAAACTCCATGAAACTGGAAGGGGTGGGTTTGTCTCTTTGCTGGGAGTAGCTGTGGCCTGTCATGGCCAAGGGTGACCTCTCCTGGCTTCTTTTTGAGCCTGTGAAAGCCAAACCAGTGAAGGACTTAAAAAGAATATCGCTGCTCTGGCAGTGAATTGCTGAGAACAGTCCCAGCTTTGCACTAAAGCAGCTCCTTTTATTTAAAGTTGCATTTATTGCAAACTGGGACCTGGGAAACTGCCCCCAAAGCCTGTAAAGCTCTGTAACCTGGAGTTAATTTGTGAATGTACTGACCCCCAAGGTACCTTGGCTTTCTCACAAATGAGGTGGTCGAGGGTGCACTTCCTTGTGAAACCAGACTTTATTTCACTGCACAGCTGAGAAAGAGCCATTTGTTTATAATGGGCTAATGAAAGGAACCTCCTGCACTGCTGACATGACAAAGTTCCAATGTTGAGCTCGGAGCTGTTGCCACAGGAATTCCTTTCCCATCTCTCCTGTGGTGGCTCAGGGCTGGAGCAGGGCTGTGCTCTGCAGTGCTGGCACAGCCTTGGACAGTCAGGGAGTTTCCAGCACTCTGGAAAACGAGTGTTCATGGTGTGGTTCAGTGGCATTTGCAATAGGGTACTGAGCTGCTTGTCTGAGAGTTCTATAAATCCCAGGGCAAGATTGAAAATCCCTTCACTTACTGATAATTTACTCTAAAACCTCCCTGTGTTCTTGGGGTCAGCAATGAGCTCTTAAAACTACCGCTTATTAATGACTTCTTCTTTTAGCTTCTCTGCAAGCATCTTCCTCTTCTGGAGCAGCCTCTGCTTCTCTTCTGATATTTCCTAGAATCAGAGTGAAAACAGCACTGCAATGAGAACCAGCAGCCCCACCATGGATCAGAGGGGTGCATGGGGCTCCTCCACCACCCTGCCCTCTCCCACTGCCCTGATCTGGGTTTTGGGAGCCCCAAGTTCAGCTCCTGCTCAGCAATTGTCCTGAAGGCTACTCAGGCACCTTCTCAGCATAATAAAATGCACAGCAACTCTGAAAAATATTTGAGGCAACAGAAAGACTTTGGACTTTAGTTCATGCCCTTAACCACTTGCTCTGTAAAGGAGAGTAGTGATTTTGGATTAGAAACAGAGTAGTTACTACATTGTTTTGTAATGTAAGAGGGGTTTAAGGTCTCCTAGTATTTTCCTCTGTTTTCAGAGAGCTTTCAAGCATTTGCATAAGAAAATCCTTGAGATTTGAGGAGCCCAAACAGTAGGTCAGGGGCTAGGAGCAAACTGGCATTTTATCCATTCATGAACTGAAGTTAATCAGGAGGGTTTGATGGTGCTGAAGCCAACCAATGCCAACTCCATCACTGAAACTTCTGCAAAACCAGTAAGTTGGAAATATTTCCCCCTTTGTAACCCATTCCTTTGTATTCTTTGTAACCCATTCCACTCTTCAGCAGCAGCATCACACCTGCACTGAAAGCCTGTGGGTTTATATGAAAGAGCTTCACCTCTTTGGGAGGGGATTCCTCCTCTCTCTGATCACTGCTGGGTGCTGGTGCATTATTTTTTGAGTCTTTCTTCGTAGCCAGCAGCAGGTCTCGTTTTTTCTTTAGGTAATCCTCACGTTGCTTCAGCTGCTGCTTTTCAGTTTCTGATAAATCCTGGGGGGAAAAATTTAAAATTTTGAAATTCACTATTTTATATCAGTGTCCTGTGCAAGAAAAGCACAATTTATATCCTATTTGCTTCCAAAATTACCAGGTGCAAACAAATCCAAGTTGAAGCTTCTAATCAGAGCTGTCTCCTAAGAAATTACCAAAGGACTGAATGCTGAATTCTACTCTGAAACCAGAAATCATGAGCTGAATTTGTGCTAATTAAACTGTGAATAACATGAAAGTGTTTACATATTTGTTTAAAAAAAAATAACCCAAATCCAACTGATTACAATAACAGAAATTCTGTATTTAAATATAATACTATTTTAAATACATATTTTACATGTAATCCTCTCTTTTAGCATTCTAGTTCTATGTTTGGCTTTTTTTAAAATTTGTTTTTAACTTACAGGTCCTTTCACCCCAGCTTTTTGCACTGTGTTCTCTGAACCTTTCCCAGCAGAACTTTTCTTAGTGTCTTCTTTCCCCTTGGTACAAGAGGGCTGGGGTAAGTTTTCAGTTCCTTTTTGTACTGGGCAAACTGGTTTGGGGTCTTCTTTTGTAGATTTATGAGATCCCTCTATGTAATTTTACACAGAAAACAATTAGAAAGAATAGATATACATGAGGTAAAAATAATCAATCAGAGCAGAACATCATGGAATAGTAAAACATGCCATGTTGGAAGGCATTCCTGCAGGGCAAATACACTTTACTCACAGCCTTATCCAGCCAAGTTGTTAAAATCTTGATCCAAGTGGACTCTTGAATCATTTAAAACCAGCATCACGTTGCCCACTCAGCACTGCACTCCCCCCAAAGTTACCTAATGGGCATTTTGGACTTTCCTCAGCTCCCTCAGTGGATTCCTTAGCTGTTACAGCTTCTCTTGAATCTCCTGGAAATTGGTGGGTAACATCTGGAGCTTTGTGCTTAGCACGTGCCTGGAATTAGAAAACAAAGCCAAGAGTTACAGTACCCCAGGTACTGAACTGGCCCCACAAAGGAATCTCCCACAAGAACTTCCAATTAAAACTGAGTTGTTTACAGACAATCCAGCCCTTCCCTCAGAATTGTCTGTGCTCTTGATTAACCATGGCATTCATTAAAATATGAAATTGTGTGTTGAAACATTCTTTTAACAAAAACCATATCACTGAACACTGTCACCTTCTCTGGCCAGGTGAACTTGACTGGGGGCTCTGCAATCTGACTTTTTTATCAAGAATATTGCTGTTCTTGGTGGTCTATAGAGATCTGGATAACACCTGCCTGTTTTTCCAGTCAATGGGGGGTTTATTGCCATGATTCCACAATTTGGACACTCCCCATTTCCATTCAGTTTCCTTTCTCTGTGGTTTAGTCTGATGGACACCCAGGGATGGTCTCTGGAGAGGGTTTCTGGGTGCTGCTGATTAGTTCTCTCTTGTGAACATTTAATGAATAACTGCACTGTCTATCAAGGGATCCTGAAGGGAATTCCTGTGGGATTAGGAGTGCTGCCATCTGCAAGCAGCTTACACTTTGAAGGCTCTTTGATCCTGACAATATCAGCAATTCAGCTGCTCCCTGGATCTGCAAGGATTTCAGGGTTCAGGTGCTGAGCAGGGATTGTAATGCCTGTGGGATATTGCATTGATGGAAGGGATCTGGGACAGCCAGGACAGAATATCAGGGCATTCCTTAACCATGCCCATAACTCACACACAAAGGTAAGGCACTCACCTCTTCAGTCCTCTTTCTCTCTTGCTCTATTTCATATTCTTCCTTAGATTTTCTGTAACAATAAACATGAGGAAACACTCAAAACTCACTTAGTG
The DNA here is from genome assembly GCF_027579445.1 of Ammospiza nelsoni. Classification (NCBI taxonomy): domain Eukaryota; kingdom Metazoa; phylum Chordata; class Aves; order Passeriformes; family Passerellidae; genus Ammospiza; species Ammospiza nelsoni. Next base: position 4,244,470 of record NC_080635.1, read on the forward strand.
GTAGTGATTTTCAGGGAAATTTAACACTGCTTCAATATTTGAGGACTATCAAAGCAAGTACAAGGTAATGTGAATTTGTCAGTATCCAAAATATTTCCATGACTTAAGCCTTAATAGAAATAAATAATTGGGATAAACAAACAAGAGCCCACCGTCCTCAACTATCTTTGTGCTAAAATAATTGTGTAAGAATTTCCAGGATTTATTTATCCCTTTATTTCATTGCTATTTAAAGACAGGAAGGGAAATATTCCCAGAATCCAGAGGGAAAATAGCATTATCTAGAATAACCTGGATGGTTATATCAGATAATGGTTATATATGGTATTTATATTATATATATATGGTTATATATATTGGTGTATATATATAATGGTTATATATATTATATATTAATCTGCTATTGTTTGTTTCTGTGAACTGGGAGTGGAGTAGAATCTGCAGAATTTGTACCACACCTCTCAGATCACAGCCACAGTCCTCCCTCACCATTTCAATATTCCTGAGCACACCCACTGCCCAGCACCACCCATTTTCCCTCTGGATGTTGACAAGAATATTCCTGTTGTCTCTCAGATGAAGGCAGTTTGCTGGAAAGGGCTGGAAGAGTTGGGTCCTACAGACCTGTATGTTAAAATAACAAAGTGGGACTGATTGATTTCTTACCTTAGAACCTCCCTGAGTATTTTCATTTCTTCCTGTTCAATTTCACTGAATACATCAGAACCCTCTGTCAAACACTCAGGCACTACACCTGGAAGAAAACAAGGTTTATGCATTATTCTGAGGAAAATGATTTTGTGCTCCAGTTGGCTGATAAGAAAATGTTAAAAAAACCCAAACAAAAGAAAATCACATTCACAAAACCAAAGCCATGTGAACTGTTTCCACAAAGATCCTAGAGGAAAATATCCTAAATCCTGTTAGGAAAAAGGCAAAGATTTCTGGCAATGAAAGTTTTGGCATCAAAGGTTAAGCCAAGCTCTGCATTGACATTTGTGGCATTTCCTGTTGCAATTCAGCCACCTGAACCACTCCCAGATGTAGATGTTATGTGAAAGATGAAATTTCAAAATTATTCTCTGAAGAACACTCATACAGTAAGAAGTAAGTAAAATGAAAGACATGGAAGGAAGGAGTGGGATTAAAATCCTTGCAGAAGCATCAACAGAGCAGCAAAGTTGGGTGTGGATTATTTTTTCTCCTTTCTCATGCACACATAAGGATGATGGAGGCCTTAACTTGTGCTTCCTGAATGGATTTGTCAGTGTGAATTGTACAGCAGACACTACAACATCTTTGCCATGCAGGGAGCAGAATTCCAGCTGTCGATATTGCTCCTTTGGAGGAACTGCTCTGACTGCCTTAACTCAGAAATGCCACCAAAACTCTGCCACAGAAAACTCAGTCAAGTTTCACAGAGAAATTCAGACAAACGGACCTGAAGAATCTGTGACCCTTACAGTACAGACAGCTGACACTGGGAGTGCAAGCCAGGACTAAGGAATGAAATCCCAGCACCATCAGCTGGGTGTTCTCCTGTAAGTGGAGCAGAACCAGCATTCCACACTCATTTATGAATGGCTTAAAGAGTCAGCAAAAGAACACTAAAATCCTTCAGCAGAGAACCCCCACATTCAGCACTGCTCACCATTTCTTTCTTTGATGATTCGAATTGCTTGCAGTTGCATTTCAATATTTTTCTGTACCATCATTTTTTTAAATAGCCTAAAATCTTCTGCTGCCAACACTGTTTGCAGAATGGCCTGTGGGAGGAAAGATATGCTCAAAATTAAACCCCACAGAAATCCCAACCAGCTCAGTCTGTTTGAAATTAGCTTGATTTTTCAATTCTGGGGAGCATGTTTTTAATAATTATATTTCATTCTCCTATCTGTCTGTTTTTCCAGATATCCAAGAAGAGCTCATGGCCAGGAAAATAACTTGGTGGGTTATGTCTTTAGATCAACATGCCTGCAGTAACATCCTGACAATATTAGAATATTATGACAAAATTGGGGTTTCCCAGTGTCAGTTTTCAGCTGCAGTTCAATTGAAAATTACAATTTCACCATGAAAACTTTTCCAGGCTTCATCTCCTGCCAGCTGTGTTAGGGGAAACATCAAGCTAAGAATGAAATCCATCCATTCCTTCATGAAGGCAAATACCTGGGAGGTGTGGGTCTTTGCAAGAGGAGAAGAAAAAGCTTCTTGAAATTTCTCCTCATTAATTCCAACTTCTTTAAGGTAGTCCTCTAGTAATCTCTCCACCTGGAAAAAAGGATAAGATTATACCTTACCTTCTATGGTTTTTCCCTGAGAATCAGAGGAATTTTTATCATTATTGTCTATTCTTTTTTGATGTGGGTTATAAGCTCCAAGGAAAGTCACTACAATAGCAGAACTAATTTTTTTTTTTTTATTTCAAGCTTTATTTGCTTTCATGAACTGTTCAAAATGAGCATTTTTATTGCTAAATTTGATGACTCTCTAACATATTTTCTCCAATTTCCAGGACTCTCACCCATGTACCTTTTCCCCAGACTCCTGGCCAGTTTTCCTCATGGTTTTTTGATGAAAGTAAAAGGCTTTTTGCCAGGCTGTGCCTAAAGCCTTTAGGATCAGAGCAGAAATGAATGTTGGTTTGTATTTATTCAGTCAAAGCTTTTTAATATAATATTTTAATATGATTTAATATTTTAATATGTATTCCCCAGCCTCATTACAGAAAGTGTTAGAAATCTGCATGTACTATTTTATAGGTATTTAAGCTCCAAAAATCTCCTGCAGTTTTTTCTGATAATTGAAAGATAATTCAAAAGATTTCCCAGACTCATTAGTGAACAAAATCCGAGTTGTGAGTGTTCTCAGACATCCTGCTGGTTGTCATTTTCACTTGACAGAAAATAACATTATCAAGCTTATAAATACAATCTTGAAGGTGGTGGATATATTAATTTTAATGATGAATATGTAAAACAGCCTAAGAGCTGTGACTGTGTCACAGTTTCTTTTCCATGTACCTGATCTTTAGGCATATAAATGCATATGACAAATACAACTCACAGGATTTCTAAATAACACATGGAAAAATACTGAATAACAACAATAACCCAATTAGAAGTTCATCTAAATACTCATTTAACACTTTAAATTCTTTTGCTTAGAAATTTACCACAGATAGTGAATAATGCTCACCAGAGCTTGGTACTCCTGATAAATTTCTGTGTAAGACAACTTGCTTTCCTCTTCATCATCAAAAACTGAGCAGGGGGAAGAAGAAACATTCTGCAGTCAGTGTACAAAGCACCACAAATTAACTTACACCCTAAACAGCAAGATTAACCTTTACAGGGTAATACATTTAATCAATTAAAATATAGGCCATGATTTATAAAAGTCCCGTGGTTTTCCACACACTCAGGCTAAGTGTGTGTTTTTGATAATTGAAAGTAATTAAGCTGCATAATTTAGTATTGGGAAAATGTATCTTCATAAATGACTTGTAAGCAAGTTGAGGATTCAGCAGATACATTCACTAAAAGTAAGTTTTAATATAGGAACTGCCCCTTGATTCTGTGTAAGGTTGTTTATCACATCAAGCAGGAAATTTCTCACTCTCCATGTATTTACATGGAAGATTTATTTATTAATGACTTACAGCATTTTTTAAATGTCATTCACGTAGTGAGAAGCCAAGGTGATGCAGGAAAATGAGTCCCTGCCTGCACAACCAGATAAACCCAAAGATGAAATGTGGTGCTGTTAAGTTATATTTTAATTATATCTATCCTGATGTAGGAAAAATGGACATTCCTATACTATAGGCCATGTTAATCATATTCATGTAAATTCATATTAAAATCCCTGACTGGAGCTACTCAAGCTCATGATCTCTGTGCTGCAGAATATGTGGAAGAAGCAGAAAATAAGAAGTGAAAACTAAGGTTTGGGGGAGGGGTTAATTTACATTTTTTCATGCCAACAACTAAGAGAGGTAATGTAAAACCTGGCAATTAAAGCAGAGGCTTAGAAATAAATCTGCCTCAATCCCCTCCAAGATTAGCCACTTGGACAAGCCACTTGCCAGGAACATCCTTTGAAGTCATGTGAAGAATGGGAATTGTGCTTAAATTGGTGTGATTTATTCTTCATGTGCAAGTGACATCCCTGATGGTGCTGATGCCTGTGGAACCAGTGCAACCTTCACACAAATTCAGTGATTTTTTGAAGGCATCCAACGTCTCTGCCAGCTGTGACAGCCCTGAGGCCACATCACCCCAGACCTGGGGACAGTGTGGGCTGAGGTGGCACCTCCTAAAGCAGCATCACTTTCTGACACAGAAGTGCAATGACAGAAATCCAATCACACATTTCATTTTTCCCCCAAAAGCAGAGGAAAATCTGCTTTTTAATCATACTTTGGAAAACCAACATTGCTTGAGGGTTTTGCACAGGGCAAAATTTTTAATGAAGAAATTAAAATAAAAGGCTTACAAATATCTATGATTAAATTCAAATGGTAGGGGAGGTATTATAGATATCAGTTCTATGCAACCACCATGTGAAAAATGCATATTTTATTATTTGCTTTTTGCAAATATTAAAATTAATATTATATGTGTTGTGTTAGAAAGTTAGGCTGTATTAATTCTCTTAAGTAGTGTGGTAAATATAGTTTTAGGTTACAACAAAATGTTAAAATAGAAACTATGCTATGTAGGATACTTTTCTAAGAAAGGACTCGCACTGAGACAGCAGCCACAGGACACCTGAATCTTTCAGAGGAAGAGAATTTATTGCTCCATTATCAGAAGAAATGAACTTCTTCCTGCCTCAAAGGCACTGTCAGGATTCAGAGGAAGAAGCTGACACTGCCCAGACAGAATCCTGTGTTTGAATGGAATTTATGCACCATGTATGGGGTGTGTGAATATCCAACAGGCTGTTGCTTTTAAGGGTTAATCCTCTGTTAACGTGGGTCCTTTTTCGGGCTTATGCTGCCCAGAAAAGGTACCCAGACTGTCTGTGACTCTTTGTTTCTATTGTCTCATATTGTCCTAATTCAAATTGTCCAAATTATTATTACTCTAATTGCTTTACGATTTTTATAACCATTTTATTACTATTAAACTTTTAAAATCTTAAAAACAAGTGATTGGCATTTTTCACAATTGTGTTCCCAAACTCAGGGGAGTGAAGACACTTGAGAGCCTCAGTTGTCTCCTCCAGGCTGGGGATCACTCCCAGCTCTTGCAGCCCACAGCTTTCCCCTTTTTCCAAGTGTGCCCTTTTCCCCCACCCCTCCTGCCCCGGGGATCCCAGGCAGGGGTGACAGTTCCAGGCAGTGCCAAGGGGATGCTCCTCCTGCAGAGCAGAGTGGGAGGCTGGCACACCCCGTGCTCTGTCCCCAGCCTGGGGACACCAGGGATGAGGTTCAGTGCCAAGTAAAGCAAGCTGCAGTCAGCATCTCCTCTCAGCTAAGTGGCTTTAAGGAGTACTTGGAACAGAGACCTTGGATTTCCTTGAGTCAGGGCTTCTGAATCACGTTGTCATTATTCCTTAGGGTTTGGCACAGTCTTTGGGGGCCCAACAGGAATAAAGATCTGAAGAGCCACAGTGTGTGGTTCATGTATGTCCCCACAGTATAAGACAAGCCAGGGGACACAGATGTCCTGGAGGCACTCATTATCTTCTTGTTAAAACTGAAATCTTGGCTAGGACCCCTCAAATGGGATGATACACACCCCTCTATTTAATTTCAGTTTGATGTAAAAGGAAATTAATCAAGCTGTAAAAAATTAATCAAGCTCCCAGAAAGAAGGAGAGAGAAAGCAAACACTTACAGATAGAAAATCATTACAGTAAGTTTACAAGTTGAAGGGCAAGGACTTGGCCAAAGTAACTACAGTTCTAAAATGAATTCCTCACACACCAATTACCAAAATCCAAATTGTATTTTCGAGGAGTCACAAATCAGAGTCAGTTAATCAGAGTGTTGCTAATTTGCTTGTCCTGCCCAAGGATCAAATGTTTTGGGAGGGCAAAGGACTCTGTCCTGAGCAAGTGTGTCAGTCCCAGGCCAGCAGTGGGATGAGCACAGCAGGCAGTGACCAGCACGAGCCTGTCTCACGCTAGGTGGAAATTTACAGCGGTTCCACAAATCTTCTTACTGTCAGTAAATTCCCCTCAACCTCCTAAGGAGAAGGGATCATTGCTCCTGAGAGGGATAAATCAATTCCCTCGATAGCTAAACCCAGACCCTTTGCAAGGTAACCAGAGCATTCTGCCCACCCAAGTTTAGGCAGATTTCCCAGGACAAAGCTTCCAGCCTGGGTTTCTCTAACCCCTCCTAGCTGTGAATGCTCCAGGAGCTTTCCCTTCCTCTTTTCCCAGTTTTAACAGGGAAAGCTGTACAGACTCATGACAATCGTGCCTCATGCAAAGTTTGGGGAGCTAGAAACGATTCAGGAAGAAAGTGAGAAGCAATTTTTTTCCAAGAATCACAAACAAAAGCTGCCTTTGTTTTTCCAAAGGCCTTAGGCACTGCTTTCAGACTTGCCCAAATTCTCATTACTTTGCTGCTGTAAGGATCTGGGTGTTTTTTGGCAGCAGAAGTTGTTCTGTAAGCAGGAGTAACTTAGCCAAATCTCTGCATCAGAAACTCTATTTCCTCCTTCTCCCTCTGCAGATACAAACCTGCACAGGCCTCCCCTGGCCCAGGGCAATCCTGGCCCCTCCTCACTGCCTCTACTTCCACTTCACCCAGGCTGCTCCCCAAATTGTGCCTGGATGGTCTAAGAAGACAAAGGAAGAAATGGAAGTTTGAACTGGAGTTGTTCCCGAGCTAAACTCACACACAGGATCACCTACAAAACATCGCCGGTAACCACCGACAGTGCTGTCATTTTTGCGAGGCACTAAAACTCAGGGGTTTTCACCTCTGAACTGACAGCATTCACACAGCTGCAGGAATTTCACTTTGGGCCTTCTCCTCAATGTCGCACTGACCCGACGGCGCTTTCGGCTGTCCGGACCGGTTTCCTAAGGAAAACTCCCGGCTCTGGGAGAGCTTCGGAGGCCGTGCCGGGGTCCGGGGCGCCGCAGGGTGCAGCGCTCGCTCCGTGTCAGCCGAGAGCTCACGCCATAATCCCAGGACGAGCTCATGGATGCGAACGGCACCTCCTGGCCTACGGCTCGCCCGGGGCACGCCGCGGGTCCGGGCAGTGCCCACGGGGAGCGCGGCCGGCGGGGCCGAGTGCGCGCCCCCGCTCAGAGAGCCCCGGGAACCGCGGGGACACCGCACCGGGACGGGCCCCGCCACGGCCTCGGGACACCCGCCCCGCCCGCCCGGCGCCCCGCTCACCCTCGCAGTTGTGCTCCATGAACTCCAGGATGGGGATGGACCAGGCGGGCCCCCGCAGGAAGCCGGCGATGGTGTCCACCACCCACTCCACGTCGTCCTCCTCCCCGGCCGCCATGGCCAGCGGCGCGGCCGCTATGGCAACCGGCGTCACGGGGCGGGACCGCGGGCCGGGAGCCGCCCGCCCTCACGGCATTCCCGGGAATGCGGCGCGGCGGGAAGCGGCGGGGCCGAGGGGAGCGGCCGCAGCATTCCCGGCCGCCTGACGAGCGGGTCCTGCACAGCAATGGAAAGAGAAGAAATGAGCGCCTGCGGTGATTGTTGGTCGCTGGTGCTGAGGGAAATGGAGCACGGGAATAGGCGGGTCAGCCAGGCTTCCCTGTGCTCGGGGACAGCCGGGAGGTGAGGGAAATACAGCCCTGAGCCCTCCGGAGAGCCCCCGCTGTTCTAACGCCTCCCTCACCCGCACTTTCACAGTGCAGTCCAGGTTGGGCTTATATATTTAAATTTTATTAAAGAATTATGCCAGATGATGGAGAATTCCTGTTATCCCCTATTTTACCATGTGAGCAAACAATAACATGTTCCTTGTTAGCTGTTCAAGGTGGTGCTCTAATTCTAATGTTAATAGTTCATCAGACCTTCATAAGAACACGGATAATTTGTAACTTGGTAATGCTGCAAACCCTGCATTGCTGGAATTAGGAAATCATTTACAAGGCAATGGGTAAGAAGGTTTACATTGATGCTTAATCATTTGGGTATTTCTTAGGGCAGGTAGTTGTGGTATATTCCTTTTCTCCACTAAAATTAAGGTAATTTCTCTCACTGTCCTCATCTCTTACACTGCTGACAAACTGAAAAGTTTTTCCCAATGTTTTAATGTATATTCCTAATAATGATTGCTTGCCTTACTGGTGCTTGTCACTGGTAAGTAAAAACAAAAACAAACAAAAAAACACCCAAACCCCCCCAAAAAATAACCTCTTGATCCTTTTTGAAAGATTTTAATGACCACAAACTGTGGCAGTTCCAGTTCATTACATCAGGATCAGGCTTGGTCTTGCTCAAGAACCCTTATAGCCATTAATGAGATTTTACCTGCACAAAGTTTCAGTGCTGGGAAAAGGCTAATTTATTTTCTTACTATTTTTTTCTCAAAAGTAACAATTCAATGCCCTCAGAACTGCAGAGAAGTACCTGATCATCATTTAAATAAGAATCTGCACTGGAAAATCTTCAAATTTTCCTTCTGCAGGCCACTTTTCTTCACCATCAGTGCTTCCATTTCTACAGCCAGTTTTGTGATCTGAGAGCATCAGCATTATGGCAGGATATTCACTTCCTATTTGTTGCATAAAAATTTAAAGCATTTCATCACAGTTACAAGAAAAATTGCTGCAGTAATGAGTATGGGGAAATTCTGTCCTCTGGAATCAAATCCATTTTGTCACCTCACAGGAAACTGCCTGATGTGATCATGTTCTGTCCATAGCTGTCAGGGGAAACCCTGGAGTTGGTGGTTTAGTTGTTAATAATACAAAAGATGGAGCAGGAAATGCTCCCTTGTCTGAGTCACAAAAAGCATTTATTGCTGGATTTTCTGTCTTCTCTGAGCAAGTTGCTTCTGAAGAGATTTTGACACATATTTTACATTTATATTTATATTTATATTTATATTTATATTTATATTTATATTTATATTTATATTTATATTTATATTTATATTTATATTTATGCACTCACACACTGACAGGCAAATTTTGTCAGGCTTTTCCAGTCTCTGTGTTCCACTGAATTCTTTATGTCAACTCTCTTCACATCCAGTGGGTTCCACTCAAAGCACAATAATAAAAAATTCTGAAATTCTAGAATCTTGAGAATATCTGATTTCTTTTTGCTGAATGCTGGTTTTGATTTGCTGAATTTATAAATTTCTTTATCTGTTTATAAATAGAGAGGCAGATGAGCTTTTTAGCTATTGGCAGAGGTGGTTTTTACATCTCTTTTAATTTCTTCAAAGTGGATAATGTAGCTTTTGAGCAATTTAAAGGATACTGGCAAAAGTGTAATTATCAGATTAACAGTTAAACACTATTATTTTTAATTACAGTAATATTTTTAATTACTCTTTTGTTTAGCCTTTAATTCTCCCATCCACCTCATTTGTAATAGTCTTACTACTGCAACAGCTATAAATATTTTTTATCTTACTTAACTTAATGCAACTTTTCCAGTTTGTTTTTATAAATTTTAGTTTGGGAGGGATTTTTTTTTAATAAATCTGACCTCAAAGAGAACACTGAGCTCAGGCTTCTGAAAACCTGTGGTGCAAAGGCCTTTTCTTTCAGTCCAGCAGACAGAATTGAATGGGACTTCTGTATAAAAGGTTGAAAATGAAAACTCTAATCACTTTGGGCTTACTGGCAACAATTTATTGTGGAGATTTTTTGGTTAACTATGTTATACTTCAGGGACTTCACTGCACTTTAGTCAAAGCTAAACCAGGAGAGAAATTGGTTCTGAGCAATGCAGACACATTGAAGAAGTGCCTGAAGTCAAGTAAGGAATTGTGAGTTATCTTCATTTTCCTGCCCTCTGGGGTATTGAGCTCCTGCAGGAACTTCTAAAGATCTTCCTATTTAGATCATTTTCTTTCATTTTACAAAGCTGCTCTTTTCTCTTGTGACTCGAAGGTTTTACACAAAGGTAAGGCTGTTTCACAGAATCCATTCTGCCTGAGAGGCCACTCCTAATATAATTATCTCATAACAAGCACATGCTTTTCCTATAATAATGCTTCTTAGCTAAATTATCTAATCTTAAAAGCATCTCAAGTGCCCAACATCTAATGCTTTCTCTTTGGAGCTTGTGAAAAAAAGAGATACTAGAACTGCAAGAATATTATTTCTTCTCTTTTTTAGATTTTTTTTTTCATTTATATACTTACCACAAACCATGCACATTTTACCCACACATTTACCTGATTACATATATTTTCCTGAAGCAAATTTTGTTGTTTATTTATCAACAATAGCATTCATTCCCATATACACTTTTCTTAGGGATTTTTCCCACACACATTGATTTGGTGTTTTAGTAATTGCTGCAGTGCTTTTCCCATTATTTTTTTTCTGTGGTGTCTGCACCTCTTGAATTCCAAAAAGCCTTGTAACAGTTTAGATTTTTCTGTGTAATTTCAGCTGATTGTTATTGATGGAAGATGAACTGCAGCAAGGTGAAGCCTGTGGTTTGATTTGAAGCCTGTGAGCTTTGTTATTGTAATCTCTTCTGGCATGGAGTTCTGCAGCCATGAGCAGGTTAAAAAAGGAAAAAAGAAAAGCCCTGTGACCTTTCTGTGGAAGTGGAGAGTTTCACTGAAGCAGGAAAGGTGGCATCTGTGAAGGATAAATTGGTATCAATAAGGATATATGGTTAGAAATAGTAAAATAATAAATTGCCAGATGCATGGGCATTTTAGTCATTGCAGAATAAGAGTAGGAGAGAGGTCAGGGAACATGGTTGCCACAAATCCATGATAATAATAGGTTATAAAAAAAATATATAACCTTCAGTTGTGTATTGATTTTGGGGTAAGATTTTTATTTCTGAGCTTAGGAGACTTTCCTAAGACACAAGTCCAGCTTCTAACACCTCCAGCCAAGAGCCATGACAGCTCTGCAGGAAGACTTCTACACACAAACTCATTTCACTTTCTCTTCAGTTTTTAGCACTGTGAGAATTATGCATTTTTAATTTCTTTGTAGAACTTCCCTTAGAAAGGACTCCTCAATATTAGGATTACTGAAGTGTTCCCTGGGGCTGTATGGGAGTGGCACTAGAAGAGGTCTGAAGGCTGCCCAGCCTTGGAGTTTCCTTGACTGCACAGTGCAAGAGAGAATTTATTTGAGGCATGAGTTTGGTTTGAGTCATTTAGTGTTACCTCAGGGCTTGGCTTCCAAGGAGGCATTTAGAGACAAAGTGCTGGTTCTGGGGGCCCTGGGGAAGAGCTGGAGTTTGCTTTTCTGACTTTTATTACCCACATGTTTCAGTTGCCCCCAAGAACTTTGGCTAATTGCATTGTATTGTTGATTATAAATGCCAAAGAAAAACCCCAAGGAAAACAATGCACTGGAGTGCCTCACAGAAACTGTGCTTTCTACTGCTGAAACAGAAAATCAATTGGGTGTGCAAGACAGAAATACTTCCACAGAGATACAGATGGAAGTGCTTTGTACAGAACCTCATCAGTCCTGTTCCATGGATTTCAGATGTACATGACTTGTAGCAAGTGGGGTATTGGAAGAATTACACAAATGAGGTGAGCAGAGTACATCTGCTGGAGAGCAGCACTCTATCCCATGTTCCAGGGCTGTTCTCTGGCTCCAGGTGCAGAAGGGACTCCACGCTCTCAGCTCACACTCTCACTGTGCCAGCGCACTGATGTATGTGACAGAACCCCGTGTCCAGGGTGACACAGGAGTGCCAGGGTGACACAGGAGTGCCAGGGTGACTTGTTCTGAGATCTGAGCAGAGCCCAGGAATTGCAGACCTCTCACTCCACCCCACTAACTCTCCTCACTGCTGCAATTGGCCTTCCAGCAACCTGCAGGTTTGAGGGGCACTGATCACTGTGGGGTTTTGCCACCACAGCCAGCAGAGGGGAGAACAGAGATGCTGCTTCTTCCCTCTTGCTGTGCTATTTCCATTTTCTAAGCTGCTGTCCCAGGTTACAATATTAAGATATATTCTATTCCCATCCTCAGGAGCTGCTGAAAGCAGCAGGGGAATTGTTTCTTCCTTATCTCCTGTTGATGGGCCCATCAATACCTTTCTGCATGACTCAGAGATAACTCCCTGCAGGAACCATTTCTGTTTAATGGACATAAATGTCACCACATGGCTCACAGAATGGTAACAGCCCTTTGGGAGATGCTCTGCCCAGGGGGGAGGAGCTCAGCATCCCCACCTGGATATAATCTGGGATTTGGGACAGAATAGTCAGTCTTTCCATTGGACTCCCAGAGGAATGGCTGTCTTTTCCACTGGATCCTCAGAGGAACACTACACCCTTTCTACAGGATCCCTGCTCCAACAGAACCACATCTGCCACTCCAGGAGGACTGCAGCCACCAATCCAACTGGACTGCTACCAGCAGGGTGTCAGGTTGTATTCTGACTTTGTCAGTGGTTTTTCTTTTGTAGTATTACATGTATTTTGGTTTTCTTTTCCTAATAAATTGTATTTCTGACTTGGAGCTTCTCACTGGTTTTGCCTTCAAAGCAGAACAGGTGCCATCTACTCAGGCTCATAGCAGAGGCTCTTTTTGGAACGGAGGAAGAGCTGGGGCTGTTGGACATGGCCAGGAGCTGCTGAGCTGTGTCTCTCTGTGTATCTGGATACAGCTGCCACACCAGTAGGTGTGGCCTCAGGAAGGCATAAAAACCAGAGCTGTGAGAAAGAGAGTGCAGCTTTTCACAGGTTAAATGATAGCAGCACAAGCAGGGCTGCTCCTGTTCTTACTTGGAGGACACACTGTAGGATTCCAGTGTGTGCGTGGTTTTCATTAAGCTCTGTAACTTTTAATAGTTGATTTTTATGAAAGCACCATGAGTTATTTATTAAGTAGTTTGTATTTGTGGACTATGGGAATTTTACTTGAGCTTTAGCGTTATAATAAAAAAAAAAAAAAAACAACAAGTTGGCAACTATGCTCTTATAAAATTTTCATTATCAAATGGTGCTGTGAGTAACTGTGGGTTATTTTGGGACTGAATCATGGATTACCTCACAGTGGAGCTCAGAGATGTGAGCTGTGCTGTCATTTCAGAGGACTCATTTCACCCTGCATGTCTTGCTCAGGCTTTTTAACCTTGAAAAACTTGCCAAGTATATCAAGTGTATGAAACTTGTCAATAGCCTTTACAAAGGTGGGAACAAGCAGGGTAGTCAGATTTTGTAGGAAATAAAGACTGGGAATGAGGTGAAATGAGTAGAACAAAAAACTGTGATTTCAAATTAGTTTGACAATGGAAGTTGGACAGCAGGAAGTTACTGCTGCACAAAGCTTTTTGCCCTGGCTTTTTCTGTCCAGTCTTAGTTCTACTTTCTGAAGAGGAGTTAAAGCCTTCTGTGCTTTCAGCTGAAGGGATCAGAAGTCAGCCATGAATTTTAGTTTTCAATAGCCTGCAGGGAGAACGGCTGACTGGACAGCCTTGGAGGTAAACCACTGTCCCCAAAATGAAGGAGCTTTGGGGATCTTGGCAGACCAGGATTATCACTCTTTGTTTGTTGGTGATTAGGGCTCTTGTAGTTTTATTCTCTTGGGGTTGGGGTGGTGATGATGATGATGTTTCCTTAGCTGATTGCTGGTACTGGTTCCTCAGAGCTCAGAGTCTGTTCAGAAGGGTTTGCCCTGCTGTTTCTCTGGGAGGTTTTATGGAGCTCTGCTGGTTTGCATGTGCCTGTGGTGGGCTGGCAAGCAGGCCTCTGAGGCTCGTGGGGTGAAGCTAATCCATGCTTCTGCACTCTTGGCAGAAATCCTGGCAGGACTTTAGGCCGTGAGGGAAGTTGGATGGAGGACAAGGGTCGGGGGGAGGTTGGAAATTGCATTTAAGACTCTGCTGGGAGCCTTAATACTGGTAATGTGTTCACTGAGATAAAGTAGGAAAAGTGCTGGTTGGGAAAGCTGACAAGAGCCCAGCCAGATCCATTTTGGAGCTGGGGATCAGAAGGCTCCTTCCTGACACTTTGCTTGGCTGGACAGGCTTAGTTTACTATTTTAGAGCAAACAACAAAGCAGCTCTGCATTGTGGTGCCAGAGCAGTAATAGAGCACTTCCTGTACTTGAAATTCAATTTTACATTCCCTGCAGAAATACACATGGTTTGCACTGAACTAAATAGAGTTTAGCATGTTTGATATTAATATAACTGGGTCCTTGCTGTTTGTATGCATTTTTGTGCCAGAATGCTTTTATATGAGAAAAATATGTCCTGCAAGCTTTTGTAGGGATGGAACACCATACTTTGTACTTGGAAAATGCCTCCTGAAGGTCTCATGTGGTGTTGTGTATTAATCTGTAATAGGATGGAGTGATTTGACTGACCTTCACAAAGTGTTTAGCTGAGTGAACACTTTCTATGGCAGGGTTTTCATTTGTAAATCCAGGATGCCAGAGGGAATAAGGGGTGGGAAAAAGAACTTCCAGAGTAGCAAACTCTGAAGCAGAACCAACATGAAGGAATGAGATAAGGGAGCTGTTGAGCGAAAGGTACAAGTGAATTAAATGGGTTTTTCTGCCAGGCCTTCACTGCTCACCACAGAATACATGAGTGAGGAGCTCTGACACCAAGGGCAGGGAGCTTGGAAAGAGAAGTGACAGCTCCTGACAGGCTGTGGTGCTTGGGCTGGTTAGGAGCAGGTGGCTGGAGATACACAGGGCAAGGGTTATTATTTTTCAGGTGCACAGTGAGGGAAGTGTGCAGCCACAAGATAATCACCAACATCTCAACTGCGTCTTTGGGTGTGCACAGGAGTTGAGAGCTGGCAGATAAAAGGGATGAGAGATTTGTTATCAGGGCCCACTGCCGCACTTGCAGCTCCTCAGGGCTCAGCCATCCCTTGCACAAAGCTCTTTGAGTCCAATGCCACTCCTGGGAGCACAAAGGACATCGAGGCTCCAAGGGACACAGCAGATCCCAGAGCAAGCTACCCTGGCTGCTGAGGAGGCAGGCTGGCTGGGAAAGCACCAGCAGGGGTGCAAAGCAAAGCTCTGAGGCACAGATATCACAGGCAGTGCCAGCTCACTGCCCCTCAAGCCCCACTTCGTACAGAGCAGCTGTGTGATACTGTGCCAGTCACTGCCTGCATCCTACGGCTTCAGATCCTTTCAATCAGCAGTAACTGAGCTCAGTACAATTAACTTGTTCCATTCCCCTGTGTGGGCACACCCTGGAACAGAAGCAACTCTTTGATTTTTAAATCAGCAGTTCTCTTATGAGATTTTATACATTACACTTTTGGAATTTCTCATATGCTGTTCTTCTTATACTTTTTCCATGTCAGGGAAGTTTTGTTTTAACATGCCTTTGCCTTTTCTGCTCATAACGTGGCATATCATAATAAATCTTGTTTATTTCTGAAACCTTTCTTACCTGCCATTATTTCTGAGGATTTCTTCCCGTTTTCATCCTTTGAATCCAAGCCTTTTAATGTCACTCTTTACTGCAAACCAGCAGTGTTATTTTTGGTAAGATTTGGTAGAACTTTTCTATTGCTTTGAGGAGGTGGGCATTTCAATTACGTAGGCTTAGGATTAGCCAAAATTACAGAGAGGTTTGGAAGGAACAAGGCCTCTTTGGATCCACATCAGCCTAATAAAAAAAAATCTATATAAATGCCATTTCCAACTTTCTGGGCCTCATTTGTAGGGAAAAGTACTAAGTTTAATTTCTAATTTTAGTCACCCTCAAGCTGTCTACTCCTATGCAAACATTTATATACAAAAATCCTCACGGGGGCACTCTTGGTTTAAGCACAATGTAGAGGAGGTGCAGTTTCATCTTGATTTTCCTTTGTAGTAGACTGACAAAAAAAAGCTTAAGGAGCTCCTAGGATGACTTTCAAGTCACAGTTAAAAATAAGCTAAAATAAATGTTACATAAGGTAAAGGAGCTTCAATTCTGTAATTCTGGTATAAAGCAAATCTAGTTATATAATCTCTACTGCCAGAATTTTGACTTTCAGTTAAAATAGGGCCATAGTAGGAATGAAAGGTCATTATGTAGAAATTTGGGATTTAGTTGACTTACCTGTCTCATTGTTTTTCTTATTTCTTGTGCAGCCATTAATTTTTTTTGTATGTAAAAGAAGGGGGGAAATAAACTGTCCCTGTATGTGATGTTGTGGCTTTCCTGCTGTTAAAGGTTATGATTATTCATATATTTTAATATACAACCCACAGTGACAGGGAAATCCAAGATACCTATGGGAAGAATTTATTTGGTCATTTGGAGGAAGCCTCCTGCTTGTGTCCATTTCTCAAGCCCACAACAATTGAACTGAAATTATTTCTGAATTTGTATACTGTTAAGCTTCTTGACCAGCTGGAGTTCTCTTTGTTACCAATGAGCAAATTTGCTAATTAATAAGCAAAATTATTAGTTGTTCAAAGAGCAGACATATCAACATATTATTGGTCATAACAACGCCCTTACCAAACAGCCCAAGAAAAAATTAGCAGAAAAAGAAAATTACATTAAACACCTATTTTTGCTTTTTTTTGTCCTGCTGCAAGAACATTTAGTAGGTGAAACTGGACTGTGTCATGGGCTCTTGAGTGAGGAATTCCTTGGAAGAAACAAGCCTTGTATTCTTCACAAGAAGGATTAGCAGTCCCTAAATGCCTGACTAATTTCTTAAACACAGTCCATGTCGCTGGTACAAAGGGAACTGCAGAGCTCCCAATACTTCACTGCTCCCTGCTTCCACTTAACTGCATCGGGACAGAAGCAGGAAAAGAAAGAACTAGACAGGGCAGAAGAGCTGGGCTCGAGCAGTTATGAAGTCAAGTCAGTCCGAATCATTTGCAATGTGTGTTTCCACTCGGTGCAAAAGGATCAGCTCTGAGATGTCGTAAAAAAAAAATCCCCACAAGCTGGAAGCGTGTCAGTCATCTTTGTAAAGGAAGTGTGGATGAGCTGGGGGAAGCGTGCAGGGAGCACAGAGGGATCACTTGAGCCAGAGGTGACTCGTGGGCTGCTCCACTGTTGGCACACAAACCCTGGGCAGCAGCTCCGTGTGCTCCGTGCCCCACAGGCTGCCAGGCTGGGAGAGCCCGGCTGGGAGCTCAGCAGAGGCAGGAGACCTCGCTGTGCCTCGGGATAATGGTTATTATCGCTGCCAACACCCCTTTGGGGTGACTGTCAGCTTCAGCTATAGCGCAAAATTGGCCGTCCTCGTTCGTTAATTAATTTTGTTTGTAAAATACTCCTCTGAGGGAGAGGGAATAAATGTTACCATTAAGGACTTAAATGGGCTTTCAGATGAAATGCCATAACCAGCTGCAGGTCAGCAACAAACCATTCTTTGTTAAGGTGTTTTCCTTTTGCAGAGATACAGCCTGAATAAGCTGAATAATCTCATCCTTTTAAGGCAGACTGTTAAGGTGGACTAATTCTGTGATGAAAAATATTCTATAGATCATTATAGCAGGAAGAAATAAATTTCAAACTATTCATTATTTTAGTAGAGCGTTTTCTGTGTGAAAAGGGCTACAATCTTCTACTTTGTATGGTAAATATACCTATTATATTTTAATACTTTATATATTTTTGATTTATTACTAATATTTCAAAGTAATAGCCTTAAGAGGAATTAGACCTTCTCTGGCCCACGCAAGAATTATCAAGCACTGAAATCAAGACTGATATATACAAAAAAAATCAGAATTCCAATCTTACCTGGGTTATTTTTTAAAAATCAAACAAATCATAGACTCTTTTAGATTGAAAAAGATCTGAGTCCAACCATTCCCCCAGCCCTCCAAGGCCACCACTAAACCGCATCCTCAATGCCACATCTGCATGGCTTAAACCCCTCCAGGGATGGGGACTCCACCACTCCCCTGGGCACCCTGTTCCAGTAGCAATTTTAGGTAACTGCTTATTAATTTTAGCATTAAAAATAAGGAGTCTGTTAAATTGCTTCATAATAGGTTTTAAAAGGCCCAGACAACTGACATCTCAGGATAAGCCTGAAATTAGAAGGAAATTTAGAATTTTGCTTAACCATCCTTTGACCTTTCAGCTACTGCATACTGTACACTTAATTCAGAAGTTGTTTTACAGAAGGAAATACAATATTGAAGTTCTTTCTGATTTTTATATGACCACCTTAGGGAAAAATAGAGCATTTTGTAGATACAGAAAGCTGGCAAGAAGAGTCCACAGAGGGAGATATTTAGGCACTGGAATGGGATAGGCAGGAAATAGCTGTTGGTGACAGTGGTTTGCAAAAGCCTAAATAAAAATGACCAAATGTATCACTGTGGGTTTTAGCAGAAGAAAAATTACCTGTTGTAGAAAAATGCTGCAATAAGAAATTTTAAAGGGTGGTACATTTGGATTTTTAAATGGCGTATGAGATGAACATAGGTAAGAACTCCAATTTTGTGTTTATCTCCAATCAAATTCACAATTCAGCTGGTGTCACAGTGAATGGAACGCTCTAGATTAATGCAAACAAAGGGCTCATGCAGTTAACAGGGTGTCTGAAAGAGGTGTGAGTGAGAAAGCTGTTCCCAGTTCTAGGTAAGCCAGGAATCCACCTTCTTTCAAGAACCTTCATCAGGAATGCTATCTAAAAAATCTAATTATCATGTTTAAATCCAGCATTAATTACTTTTTAATGACCAGTAGTTTTTTATGTTAATTAGTTCATATATTTTAATATCCATCTTTTTAATGCTGTAAATAACTTGTGTTTTCTTGTTCTATAAACTTGTCAAATGATTTTCCCAAAGGTAAAATAAGGATATCTTAAAAGCTTTTAATTGTTTCACCATGGAGAGAAAAGCTGTTTTCAGAGGTAAATAATTGGACCAATAACCAGGGGTAAAATCAGACATGAAAACGAACAGGATAATCCTGAGGGAGGGAGCTCAGAAGAGCAGAGGCTTGGACAGAAATGACTCTACTACAGCTGCATTCTTTGTGCTGTGCATTTTGTCATAACTAAGTCCACTCACACAAATGGAAATGTCAAGGACAGAAATGTTCTCCACCCAGTTCATTATTTCCTGACCTTGGGAAGAGCCACGTGCAGCTGGTGAGGAATGCCTCTCTAATGAGACAGGCCAACGTCAAAGGTGGTGCTGGGCTCTGGAACTGAACAACTTCTCCTGGGCTCAGAAATCTGGGTCTGGTGGCAGCACTGCCCAAGCTCTGGGGTCAAGTGACATCCAGACTGCAAAACCTGGGTGAAAGCAGGGAGGCACCAGCAAGAGTCCATGGCAAAGGACAGGGGCCAATTACCTGGGATGTGATCTTATGTGAAGGAAAGGAATCTTAATGCTATAATAAAGTAAAACTGGGGCAAATGGAGTTTAAGAGGTACAAAAGTCTTTCCCAGGCATAAGAAACCTCTTCTGTTTTGTGAAGCTGAATGGGGAGAGTGCTCCATGCAGAAGGAAAACACCAGAGAAGCAAACTAGCTCAACACTTCTGTACATCAGGGATCCCAGATGATGACTACAGGCCTAGTGCTGCAGGTACAATTCCAGTGTCTTCCTTTCCCAAGGCACAGCTCTGCAGATCCACAGGCAGCTGTGGCTGTAACAATGAGAGGCCTGGGCTGCACTTTGCTCCTCAGCAGAGGAAATGCAGAGTGTGCTCTGTAATTCATCTCTCTGACCCAGTTCATGAGAAATGCTGCTCGCCCTGGCAGCATCCCCTCTGACAGAAGGCATGGCAGCCAGGGCTTTTGCTCAGTCTCACCCCACTGGCCACAGCAGAAGTGAGCACCAGAGCCATTGTCCTGCTAACTGCTGCTCAATGCTTGCTCTTAGGAAAAGAACAATCTATTTCCTTTATCTGCAGCAAATAACAAGGGGGAATTCACACACAGCGTTATTAGACAGTCTTGTAGCTCACAGATGACAGCTGGAAACAGATAAATGTTTTATTGGCTAAACGGGAAAAGGAGCTGAATTGTAATACTAAGTTCAAATTTCCTTTGAAAGGGAGTGTTTCCCTGACACCCTTTTAAGAGTTTAAACCTATGGAAAATCTTAGGAATGGCTATTAAATTTAAAAATCAAGATAAATACTTGGTTTATTTCTGATCACATCAGTTGGCCTGCCATAGTAATGTTCTTCCTGTCCAACTGATTGAAGAGTAACAAGAAGCTGTAGGCTCCTCCCTCCTCAGGTGAATCCCAGTATTAAATGGGACACTTTGACCAAATGTTTCACCTTTTTAGTACTGTCCATGTAGTCCTTGAAGGAAAGCGTGGCTATGTTAGGTAGGCATGGCTAGAAATGGTCAATAGCTGTTCTTGCAATGAACATTGTGCCTGACAGGAAATTCTGATGCATTTCACACTGGTACCCATACAGGATATTCTTTGTCTGCTGTCTCTGTGCTAATTTCTTGCTATTTGCCCCAATGTCTGGGATCTGTAAAAAATCTTAAATGGACAACACCAACTTTCCCCAAGCTCCTACTGTTTTCTTCTTAATTTTTCACTCAAAATACCCTCATTTTGAGGTTACTTACCATTTTCTCAGGAAGTTCCCTGAAAGTTGATGGGGAATTTTGGTCATGACAGAGCAGGCACTGTGGCAGGGAAGAAAGCTTCAAGAATTGTTGTGGAATTTTCAGCTCTTTATTAATGTTTTAGAGGGATTCCCCCTTCTTTCCACTCCTGTGGAACACAAAGTAACTTTTAGCCTGCTGTATTTGTGGCACCTTTAGGAATTCGTAGCCATACTTGAAAAGGTTCAGCCCCTCAGTGCCCTTTCTCTTTATTGCCCCATCTTGATAGGGAGTAGGATTTGATAGGGAAATGGGATTCTCTGGGAGCAAACAGGACAGGGAAGGTGGCTGTCCTTGTTATTGACTTGCAGTTTTCATCACACACTTCTATCAAGCCAGCCCATAATCAGAGCATTTCAGAGACCCTGCTGTGGATCCCAAGCATCCACGCTTTTCCCTGTTTTTCCCTGTTCTGAGGTCCCACCAGGCAAAGGCTGTTAACCCAGCAGTGCTGCCTGGGAGGCAGAGCCAGCAGCGTCACCTCTTCCCTCTGCTCTGTGTGAGAGGAAGAGCAAACCACTGCATCTTGCATCAGCCAGAAAGGGAAGCTGGGTTGTCATCTACTCCCCAAAGTGTCCCCTCCCTTGGCTCGCTGTGGGCAGGGCTGACCAGAAATGATTTGACAAACCCTGGCAAGGTAAGTGGGGCTGGACGTGGTCACCCTTTCCTGCTGTCTGCAGATTCAAGGCATCAGGCTTTTTCTGGATGTTGTTTTTCAGTTTTTATTTTGCAATAGCAGGTACAGGAAATGATGCCACGAGCAAAAAAAGTTCGCTGAGAAGATGAAGTAACTCTGTAATTTGCAGATCTGGGATCTAGGCACAGATCATTTATAATTTCCATGTCTTCTGTGTAGAGTCTTTGTGGTACATGGAAGATATAGAAGGAAGGAGATGGGGGTGCTTTACCTGTACAAGAACAAACGTGGCTCTTCTAACACAAGGTCATCTCTAAATCTGTTAGCTCAGAAGCAGTGGGTGACACCCTGTATTAAATACTGACAGTGCTGCTCTAGAAAATGAGATGTGAAAGAACAAGGTTGTCCTCTATGCATTTTTTCAAATTATAAAAAGGATATTTTTTTTTTTGTTCTAAAATATTTCTGAATGTACATTCTTAGAATAGTTAGAATTCAGTTTTATAATAATGTTTATTCTCTGTTTCTGGGTCAGCTAACTTGAGTTCTCAACTTCAACTTCTGGGATTGCCCACTGTAAGTGCAGTCATCAAAATTTCTTTTAGGAGCCTTCCCAGGTAAGAAGTGCTAAAACAATGCAGCCAAACATATCACAAGCTACAGGTTACAGTAATGCAGTCCTGTAGAGCTGTGACTTCTAAGTATTTCCTAGAAGAATCCTCCTGGGACTCCTGATAGCTCTGCTGAAAATGAAAGCCTTCCGTATTCAGCTCAAGATCAGAGAAATAACTCGAAAACCAAACATTTAAATTCATTTTAGGGGTTGTCTGTCAAACAAGGGCTGAGCAATCAAAGGCTGACAGCTTCCTGTCCTGGGGCGAGCTGTCTCACCTCGCTGGGGTGGCTGCAGTCCAGGTTCTCCTGGCTCTCACTCCAGTGCAAACACCTGCCCTGGCAGCGGTTCCTCCTGGCTGTGTCTGTGTGTACCTGAAAGGAGGTAAATGTTCTCACACTGGCTGGGACAAAGTGGCAGCTGCTTGGGAGAAACTTTAAAAACTTCACAGGTTTTCAGGGCTCTTAGTTTTGGAGAAAAAAAAAAAAAGAAAACAAAACCCAAACCAAACCAAAACCGAAAACAAAACTCCTCTGATTGCGTCTGGATGCCTTCTCTGAAATGTTATCTTGTACTAATCTCCAGTTCAAATAGAGAACTGTAAATCATTGAGGTAAAACAGCTGACAGTACAATTCATTGCTAAAATGTAGCACTCTTTCTGCAGGAGCAGTGATTAACAACAGTGCTGAGCACACAGGCCAACTGCATGATGTGGATGGAAGCAAAAAACATCTAAAACCATTTATTTCAATTTTTAATGCTAGGGAATCTCAGTATGAAATGGTTTCTGTGAGCCAGCTGCTGTTACTACTACATGGGCTATCAACTTCTACTGGCTGGGCTCTAATTCCTAGAAATTGCTTGATGCCAAAGTCATTACTGCCTAATTAGAGCCCAGAAGAAACAAGGGGATGAGGCAGGGAAGTTCCATGGCACTGTGGGCACAGTTGCATGTTTACAGGCTGCTGCCAGCCTGGAGAGCACAGCAGTTGGCTGGGCAGCCTGGTACAAAAATGCTTTTGTGGCTGCCTTGAAGGGCTGGGAATTTATTGCAGTTATTTCACCCATGGATCACCAGGTTCTTATTCAGAACCAAGACTGCAGGGTTTTCCTTTGCCCTTCCTTTTTTCTTTTGTTTCACAGGAGGGCTGAGTTCACTCTAGGGATCTATGAGAATCAAAGTCATTTAACTATGCAACTTTATCTAAATTTAAAAAAAAATCCTTAGAATGCAAAAGACAGACTAATATTACAAGGTCCATAATTAATTTTTCTAATCTGTTACTTAGGCATTCTGGGAAACAAGTCATGATTGGAATTGGGTTTTTTCCCAATCTTGGACATTAGGAAAAATGTATATCTGGTATTTAGGTTAAGGAAAACCTTATCTGTTTAGCTGTTACTTGATTTTTTTTCAAAAGCACTTAATTTCAGTCACTTCTATTGCAATGTTTTGTGGGATTCAGTTTATTTTTTTTTTTTAATTAGGTGTGCAAAACTAAAGCCATTTGAAAAAATGCTGCTGCAATTTAACTTATATCACACAGAAGAGAAGCTGGATTTAGTTTGAGATTTTGTAAAATGCTTTGCCTATGAACCACCTAATGTATTAAGCAGATATATCCATGCATATTAATGCAGGACTGAATACCGAAAGCACAAGAAGCAGGAGAAGGCTCAGAGAAGGGACAATGATCAAGCCAGCACACTGCTTGTGTGATTCCCCACAAAATCTTTCCAGAAAGCTGGATTTTACCTTAACATGGCTGCATCTGAATTCCACCTTCTGAGGAGAAAACCTGTCCTGCTTCTGGATTCCACTTCCTGAGGGTAAGAGTTTTTCTCCTCACAGACACCTTTATTCTCAAAAAGGGAAATGGAAGAACATTTCAGTCCTGCACTGAGTTTTTCCCTCATGGGCCCCTTTTTTCCTCGAAGGAGAATGAAAGAGCATCTTTTCCTCCCACACTTTTCCCCTCATGGATACCTTTACTCCCTAAACGGGCAATGGAAAGTAATTTCTCTCCCACACCGAGCTTTTCCCTCACGGCTTTATTCCCCGAGAGGGGAATGGAAGAGCATCTCCTTCCCACCCTCCTCCCCTCACGGGCATCTTTGTTCCACATCAGGGGAATGCAAGAGGATCTTCCTCCCTCCCGTGCTGAGTTTTCCCCTTACGGGCACCTTTATTCCCCCAGGGGGAATGGAAGAGCCTCTCCCTCCCGTGCTTCTTTCCCCACCTTTATTCTCCTAAAGGAAATGGAGAATATCCTTCCCGTGCCAAGTTCTTCCCCACCGGCACCTTTACTCCCTAAGGGGGAATGGAATAGCATTTCCCTCCCTCACACGCTTTGCCCTCACGGGTACCTTTATTTCCCAAAGGGGAAAGGAAGATCATCTCCTTCCCGCCTTCTCCCCTCATGGGCACCTTCATTCCCCAAGAGGTGACTGGAAGAGCCTCTCCCTCCCGTGCTTTTTCCTTCCCTCACGGGCACTTTTATTGCCCCGAAAGGTAATGGGAGAGCGTCTCCCTCTTTCCCTCCCTGCTTCACGTGCTTTTCCCTTTACAGGCCTGTTTATTCTCCCAAGGGAAATGGAGAATATTCCTCATGCGCTGAGTTTTCCCCTCCCGGGCACCTTTATTCCCTAGGGGAGGAATGGAAGAGCATCTGCCTCCCTCACACGCTTTTCCCCTCACAGGTACCCTCCCTGAAGGGAAGGGCATCTCATTCCCGCCCTTTTCCCCACACGGGCACCTTCATTGCACAGGAGGTGATTGGAAGAGCCTCTCTCTCCCTCTCTCACGTGCTTTTTCCTTTACGGGCACTTTTATTCTTCTGGGTTGAGATTCCCCTCGCGGGCATCTTTATTCCTCAAAGGAGAATGAAAGAGCATCTTTCCCTCCTATACTTTTTGCCCCACGGGCACCTTTATTCTCCTAAGGGAAATGGAGAGTATCCCTCCCGCGCTGTTTTCCCCTCACGGGCATCTTTATCCCACAAGAAGGGAATGGAAGAGCATCTCCCTCACGGGCATCTCTATTCCCCCAAAAGGGGGATTGGAAGAGCATTAACATCCCTCAGGGGCACCTTTATTCCCCGAGCGGAGACGCTCTCTCTCCCCCTCGCCGCACCGAGGGCTCAGCCGTGCCCGCAGCCGCATCGCGCGCGCGCGCGCCGGGCGCGAGTCCTGCAGCGGTTTGGCCGCGGCCCCGCCCCTTTCTAATCGCGCCGCCATCCCCGAGCGGCGGCGGAGGGATACCCGGCTCTGGGCGGAGGGATCCGCTCGCCGGAGCCGGCGGCCGGGCAGGGAGGGCGGGAGGCAGGCAGGGAGGGAAGGAGGACGAGGACGAGGCGAGCGATGTGGCGCGGCCGCGCTGGCTGAAGCGAGGTGGCCCCGCAGTTCGGGAGGACGGGGGGTGGGGAGCGGAGCGGAGCTGGAGCCGCGGGAGCGGCGGCGGAGCGGCTGCAGAACAGCTGGGGAGGGGTCGGGGGGCGCTCCGGGAGCGGCGAGGGGAGAGCGGAGCCTGAGGGGAGCGGCCAGCGCGGGGGAAGGGCGAGGCTGCGGGGCCGGGCGGCGTGTGCCGGTCCTGCCGCTCTCTGGCGCCGTAGTTGAGTGGAAAAGGGAAGGGATAGAAAAGGGAACTGATTTAAAATAGCCCCCGATCCCTCCGGGGGCCGGTTCCCCGTCGGTGCCATTGCGGGGGGGCAGCGGGGCTCTGGTGCAGCCGCAGCCCGGGGGGCTTGGCTGCGAGAGGGGCGGGGGGCGCTGCCCTCGCTGCTCCCCGAGCCCGGGCTCGGGGCTCTTTTTGTGGGGAAGGGGCAGCATGAGCTCGCGGAGTTTCGCTGGAATGTCTCCTTCCTTTCTGAGGCGCTGCTGCTGCTGAAGCAGATTTTTCCTTCCTCTCTTTTTTTTCTTTTTTTTTTTTTTTTTTTTTTTGTCTGATGCAGAATCCCAGTAGCTAGGCAGCCTCCCTCTTTTCTTTCCTTCCTTCCTTCCACCTCTTCGTTATGTAGGAAGGGAGAGGCATCAATGGAAAGGCTGAGATACGCGTAGATGGACTTTCGGATGCATTTTTTGTTGAAAGAGGAAGATAAATCCCGCTTGCCAGTGCACTGACTTTTGTTGGTGTTGCATCGCTTGTTAAAAATGGGGTTCACTCACTCCAGCTGAATCCTTGGAGCATTCCAGAGAGTTGCTGCAGTGAAGGACTTATCTCGATTTTCTGCATCAGAGGAGCTGCATTGATGTTAACCATTTTTTTGTAAAATGGAGAACGAGATCTTCACACCCCTTCTGGAGCAGTTCATGTCGAGCCCTCTTGTCACCTGGGTAAGCGTTTATTTTCCCCTCACACGTTCCTGGTTTGATTCGCTCATTGTTTGAGAAGAGCCTTGCGGCAGGGGAGCGAGCTGGACTCGGTGTCACGGTGCTGCTGCTTCTGTTCCAGGTGAAGACGTTCGGACCGCTGGCTGGAGGAAATGGGACCAACCTGGAGGAATATGTGGCGCTGGTGGATGGAGTGTATCTGAACGAAGTCATGCTGCAAATGTGAGTGTGGGCAAGCGCTGCCTTGGGGTCATTTTTTGCTGGTTTGTTTCTCTTGTATTTTTTTGCCGCCTTATGAAAAATCCTTTCCCCCCTCTCCCCTTATTGACCTTGGTAAATTACTTTCATTTGTGCGTGACCCGGTCATGTGGTGGGTTAAGAGGAGACTTGGGATCGTGGCAGATCCCGGCTCCGCACAGCTGAATGTCCGAGCAATGTGTTTGCAGGATGTATAGTGTGATACAGGCTGAATCATCATTGTAGAACTTACTGGAAAATGGGATGACTCTAAATAGTTTCCCACATTTCCACTGAGAGGCATAAAAAAGGTTCATCCTGCTGTAAGTCATGCTCATAAAGAAAAATTTGGAATAAATTTGCTTGGCTAATAAGGTTCTAATCCATATCTTGGTGCACGTGACGTGCAACTTAAGGATGGCATGGAACTCACACAGGGCTGTTCATGAGCACAAGGACTGCCCTTAAACTCCTTCCTATTCATCTTCCACACTTCGTAATTAGACTAGATAGCAGCTGAGCAGTAAAGCTGGTGCTTTAATTGTGAGTGTAGAGTGTTTTGTGGCTATAGCCTACATGGAGTTATAAACTCTGCTTGTCAGAAAAAATCCTTCACAGTGGCTCTCTGTTAATCATAATCTTGACTGGAATGTTGCCCACTACTGTCATGCTGGAGAGTAACACTTGTCAGGTGTCTAGTGATATAATCATAAAAGTGTTACTAGTGCAAAAATTTCTGCATACCTTTTTTTTTTTTTTTTTTTCTTTTGATATTTCGAGTCCCTGCAGAGAAATCCATCCATTTTCTGTGTAGGTATGAAAAGCTGTGGGTTTATGGCCGGCTGGGTACATCCATCAGTGTGTGAGCAGCTTGTGCTGGCAGCTGTTCCTCAGGAGCACTGCTCAGGGATGGGCATCCTCCTGCTCTGTTCATAGCTTTTATTCACGTTTAGTGCTTTAAAAGTTACTACCCTTGGTGTTCAGCCTGTGTAATGAGTCTGTGTCAAAAGAGCAACACTTCACCACATTTAGGTGTGAATTCACAGCCTTTTGAAACCAGAATTTCCTTTGTCACCTGTTTCTGTACAACTGAGACTCCTAAGTATTCACTTCTAATACTCACTCTAATGTTGAAAAACATGGAAAACTTGGTGGAGTGGAACTCTTTGGAAAAAAAAAAAATTCTGAGTGGAATCTGGCACGCTTTAGTAAGAATTTCAAGTGATACATTTCACTGAAGAATAGTATTTTTATTTTATGACTTCTTTGTTTTTTTTCTTGGATTGCATGGAGTAAGTAGATTGTCAGCTGTGGCCATGCATTTGAGATGTAGAACTTGAATGGGATAGAAAAGTTTGACAGCTGGAAGGCAAATTTAGCACTGGAACAATGTGATTTTGAGGAATATAGTCTTAAGCTTTTTCCAGCCAATTTTTTAATACTGAGTATAAATTGAAGCATGTATGTAAAATGGAAAACTGGAGAAGGAACATTCCCATGCCTGAGGCACTGTGTGTTGGATTTAGCTGTGACTTTGTGCATCCTTGACCCCGTGCCATGATTGCTGTGCTTAGGGAGCATTGGGTGTGTATGTGTAAAAAAATACACATTGGAGATGTAAATTTAAAAAAAAATAGGTTGGTATTCAGAACAGTGAAAACAGTGAAATGTGGAAAAGCATTGGTGTACAAATAAAATTAATTTTAGGAATATGTCACTACACTGGAAGGTCTTGTGGGAGCTGAGATGTAGCATGGCTGGTTGCTGCTTAGAATTGCCTCTTAGAACTCTGCTCATATTTTGGGAAAGTTCAGTTTGTTTTGGGTTTTGTGCCAGGATTGAAATAGGGGAAAAATTGTTTCATGTTTTGCAGTGTGGTCCTGTCTGTGGTGAAGTCACTGTGGAAACCTGTGTCAGCTTTCAGCCCTGTACATTTTGAATATCCATCTGTTAACCAAGTGTCTTAATTTGCAAAAACACTTCCAAGATGCAGCTCTAACTAATCATCAATACAGATTATTAACAGTTTTTATTTCTCTTTTACTTTCCTTTTATTCTTTACTAACATATATTGAGGAAATGTGGCAGAAAAAGGTGTGTCATGTGACTTCAAAGGAAGGGTGTTTTTTGTCAGTGTTGGGCTTGGGGAAGTTTTTTTGGTTGTTTGGTTTGTTTTTTTTTTAAAGCTCAGTGACTTCACTTGAGAACTAGAGGTCTGTGGTTTGGAGCTATGGCAGTGGGGGCTGTTAGAGGTGCTGTGGTCCTGCTGTATATATACTTTAATTCTTACTCTTTTCTTGCCAAATGTTGAAAAAACAAATTCTGTGACCATAAAAGTGAGTGTTAATATTGGATTAGGCATGGTTTGTAAACAGTTACACAGTCCAAAAAAAAAAAAAAAAAAAAAAGTGGCTTTGTTAGTTAGAGAAGGCTTTTTGTTCAGTTAGAAAAGAGTTAATCCAGCCCTCCATCATCTGCAAGTGAGGGTCCAGCATTTGGTTCTCCTTGTCTGGATCAACTTTATTTACAACAATTGTAATGATTCAGACAGGGAAGGGAGGTGTCAGCGTTGGGATGGTTGCAGGATGCTGAGATTTGCTGGGTCTGAGATTTGTCAGCACTGAGTTTATTAATACCTCATCCATGGGAGAATTGGCTGCATTCCTGGTACGATTTTTACCTTTGGATGCTGTGGGACATGTGAAAAATAACCCAGATTCTGTTCAGTGACCACTTACATGTGAAGGGCTCTTCCTTGCTGGAGATGCTACAGGCCAATTGATATCATTTTTTAAAATTTTACTTTTAATTAAGGAGATTCCCAGTGTTTATAATATTAGCTCCTAACTTGGGAGAATGTCTCTAATTTCCTGTTTAAATTTAGGTCCCGTGCTTCAGGAGTATCTGGTTACTTACCTTCTGCTGGGATCACTCAGTATCTGATTCTTGTGCATAGAAACCCATCTGTCTTCCTAAATCTGAGCCTTTATCTCTGTGCTCTTTGATACAGAAAAGGGGTCATGCATCTTGGAAATAAATCAGAGCACCAGAGATGGCTGCACTGGTGTTGTGCCATGGCAGGGAGGTGGAGCAGCATGCCAGGAGTGCTTCATACCTTCACTGCACCTCTGTGTCACAGTGCTTCTAAATATTTATATTTTATATTTATATTTTATAATTAATATTTATATTTATATTGTGCTCCTAGGCTGAATGGAATCTGTTGTGTGTGGTGCTGAAATAGGGAACCAGGAGCATTCAGTGGATTAGTCACCTGTTGCACACCCAATTACAATTGCAGTAAAATAATACTCAGTTGTCCTGGAGATATTTTTCCAGATCCTGATTAATATCACCTCAGGTTTTTTTAATAGCACTGTGCTGTTTATAAACTCCTCTGATCCAAAAAACCCACAGTATTTTTACAGAAACACTCATTTTCTGCATGATATTTATTTCCATTTTTGATAGGTCTTGTTCTCTCTGAATTCCAGCAGGATTGGGTAAGAAAGGATGAAAGTCTTTCAGTATGAGCTGTGCTTCCCAAACTGACGAGAGTCTTGCTGGGTGCTTTGAATAAAAAGAGACAGCTGCAAGTACTTACAAGATTGGGGCTTTCATTACATTTACCACCACCATTAATATTTGGTCAAGCAACAAAGACTTGAAACAGTATTTTAGCTTTAATTGTTTTACATTACTGTGCTTTGTATTTGTGGAAATAAATCTGGTTTAAAGGAAGTATTGGACCCAGACTGTGTGCAGGGCTGGTAACGTACAGAACCAAACTCTGGAACTGAATTAATTTAATCCACTGTCTGGAAAACCTGGCTGCTTTCATCCATCCCAGTGTGACTTTTATAACTTTGGTCTTCATTACATAAATTAAGTGATACTTTCCATATCAGTCTTTGCATCCAGACATGCTGAAAACTACTTCAAAGATGCAGTCTTTCATTCTTCTCCTGGGTTTTTCCCCTTTTACCGTTCTCCCACTGTTTTTTGGTGACTGAATCCACTTGCAGGCCTTTCACAGCATCAGATTTTCCAGGTGGACTGGCTGCCTGGTGGTGTGTGCCTAGAATGTGGACAGCTTCCTTGGCTGCTGCTCTCAGCCCTCACTTGTGTGCTTTTTTCCAAGCACTTGAGCTTGCCAGCCCATACTCCTGGCTTGCCTATATCCCCCTGCAAACTGGACTCTGTCTGCAGAGCTGGAGCAGCTGCCAGGCTCTGTGAGAGAGTGCAGCCACTCCATCCTTTAACTCCTTCTGGGAAGAGCAGCTTCAGCCAGGCCCTGCCTGCAGGGGGGATGGAAAAGAGCTTGGAGCAAAAGGAAAAGGACTTTGACAGCAGAAGGAGGAATGTGTGTTTTAGAAAAAGGTCAGATGTTATTAACAAATAATATTATTATCCACACATTTATCACTTCATGGTGTAGATCCACACTTCCCAGATGTGCTCTGTCAGGTTTTCCACAGGTGCCAGGTGTCACTTGGATTTGTGAGAGTTGTTGCTCCCAGGAGTAGTTCTGCAGCAGCAGGGCTGAGATTTTCTTCAGGAAGGCTGAATTTGTAACAGTCCCTTTTTTATAAAGAAGCAGATTCTTTAATAAGTGATCCAGCACAATGTGCACCAGGACTGTTGGAATTAAACTCTTTTGGTTAGAGAAGAGCAAATGTAGTTCTTAGTGTAATGGTGAATGATTTTAGATGGGCCCATCAGCTGCAGTGAGCTCTGAATTGGGCAGGTGAGGTGGACACAGGCTGATCCCTGCACCTGTGGGTGCTTGGGTTTTTGATAGATAGAGGGGAAAATGCATGGGATGAACATGGCATGCTTCAAGTGCTTGATCTTGGCCTGTCTCTGTTTTGCTAGTTTTTGTTATGCTTTTGTACCCTTTTCCACAGCTGATGTCCACTTGCCTTCATCCTGGCTACCCTGATTTATTTCTCAGCAGGAAACTACTCTGTAGTTCACTCTTGTTCTGTGCAAAATTTTCAGTATTGGGAATTAAATCCTCTAACCTTCCTTTACACATCCACTTCTGTCCCCTCTCCTTCATGTGCCATCTTGGTTACCTTTCTTTGACTCTGTCTCCTTATTTCTTTTGGTAGCCTGCTACTGATCCCCATCCTTACTCTAGGTTAGTACCAGGGAATAAAAGCTGAATTTAAAACTATTTTTTAATACATACAGTGAATTTTGTTAAGCCTGTCAACCCATTCCATAAATAGCCCTCTTAGATGTAATATCAAAATAACTTGTCTCAGCATTGAAAGCATTCTGGCAAGGAGAGAACATACATTCACTGTGGCTTTGCAGTTCATTTTTCAGAGAATTTTGCGTTTCACATTCTACATGCTGTTTCAGAGCACTCCATGAGAGTAAGAGCAGCAGTAAAATCCAGTTTTAAGTTAGTACAGACACCTGGCTGATCAGCCT
The DNA here is from genome assembly GCF_027579445.1 of Ammospiza nelsoni. Classification (NCBI taxonomy): domain Eukaryota; kingdom Metazoa; phylum Chordata; class Aves; order Passeriformes; family Passerellidae; genus Ammospiza; species Ammospiza nelsoni. Next base: position 4,276,411 of record NC_080635.1, read on the forward strand.
GTACCCTTCAGTGGCAAGGCTGTGCTGCTTTAGGTTTCATGGGGGTGCTGGTTTCATGCTCTGGGGCTCTCCACCACAAACCTTTGCAAAGTATTGCTGTGCTCTGATCTTCCTTTGAAAACTAACCCAGCTAACTGAATTTGGGTGCTAAATCAGGCTCATCTTACCTTACACCAAATTTACCTCATGTGGTTGTTTCTAGATTTTCTTAATTTGTTTCTTCTGCTAAGAAGGGACTTTTGAGTTTTGTGTTTGTTCATATTTTTGTTCCTCTTCTTTTTTTCTCTAAGCTAAACAGCAATTTGTTGCCCTCCTTGTCTTTTGTAATGCACCACTTTTCCCTAGGTAGTAATTATTTAGGGATCCAGACATTTTCCAAGATGCTGCTTTGTTAGAGCAGTGACCTCAGTGGTCAGAGATTATTTGGGAATAACTGTGGGAGAGTGTCTGTGTTTGTTTGCTTTGTTTCAGAGCCCAGCCTTTATCCTGAGGATGCTCCAGAGGCAGTTGTTGTTGAGCACTGTTTGCAAAATGCCTCCCTTTTGTTTAATGGGATGAATTGAAGCGAGGCTACTGCTCGACCCAAGCAAAAATTGCCTGCTGTTGTATTTTGGGATGGGAAATTGTAAGGGATGAACCCATAAATGGTGTCTGTTGTATTCCTGGCCATTGAGTGAACCTTTGTGTTGCACATTTAGAGACACTCCAGTACTTGCTTTCTTTCCTACAGTGACAGAAGACAGTCCACTTAGGTTTATTACAGAATTTTATCTTGGTTTAAGCTTCGGGGAGATATTTGCTCTAGTTTTTCTCTGTGTGGTATCTTTGTTTTTCTTAAATAAGCCCCTGAGCAAAAAGTGTCTGCTGGAATTTCCTGGTAGCTTGGGAATACACTTGCTGTACATTTGGAGTGTTGTGTGTGCTGGGCAAAACCAGAATAGAGCTACTGGGAGATACATGAGAAAATGCAGGCAAATGTCATTGTCAGTGGTCTTAAAATGGGTGTAGAGAAAGATGAAAATGTGTATTTTATTGTTAATCAAAAGATGTATTTTATTATTAATCAGCTACTTAGGGTTTATTTCCCTTCATAAGAAAGGAAAGTATAGTCATGTTTCAACCAAAAGTATTGCATGGAAATCTGTGGTGCTGTTTTTACAACTGAAGACCTTTCTAGTCACTGAAACTGCAATATTTGTGCAGCTTTGGTGCCATCACACATCAGCATTTCCTGCAGTTGTTAATGTTGAGTACTGAGGTGTTTACCTGTGGTCAGACTATTTGTGACCCTGAAGTGAGAACTAATTTTCTTGCGAATTTGTAGCTTCAGCCAAGTTTAAGGTCAAGAGTAAAATTAGTGAACATTTTTCCAACTCTTTCAAAAGAGAAACAATTTCTGGTAGTGCAAATAAAGTTAAGTACATACTGTTGTGGTGCTGTTAGTTAGGATCCAAGAAAAAAAGAATCGTCCTTGCAAATTCCTCTTAAAAAGTTTTTTTTTCAGCTTAAATTAAAGAGGCTGCATAAATGTGTATTGCTTTTAAATACTTCATAGCAATTTTCCCCTATGTTAATATTTTAAATGTGGCAGTGCCTGTGTGAGAAGCTGATGTTACCATTGCTGGGGATGGGATGTTTGGATGTTTGCAGAGCTCCCCTCATCAGTTGCTTTGAGGTGTTAATCACAAAGCCAAGTAGTTCTCAGCTGCTCTGCTTTTTGGTACTGTGCTGAATAGGTTTTGAGAATTTGGACTCATTTCAGAAGTAAAAAATGTTGGCTCTGAGAGGGAAAATAACAGGCAGTGCTTGAAGTGGAAGTTAAAACTTCAGACTTCAATATCCTCAGTATTTTGCTTCTGTGGCACGTCCATGTTGTTGCTTTCCTGACCTTTGGCCTGTACACTCTTGTCCTTAGGCACCTTTTGGGTTTAGTTTAATTTGGAAAATTGTGTGGTGCAAGCACTACAGCAGTTTAATTGTCCCTTCTCAAATGATATTTCCTGCTAAACTTTCTGTAGTTAAAAAAACTCTTCAAAACCAACCAAGCAAACTAACAAGACATTCCTTGAAAGATATTTACATTTGCAAGGTAGAGAGTGTCAGACTTTCTGATTCTCGTGTCTTCCTCACTAAAAAATTTTTGTTTGTTGATGCTTCTTCTGGGAATTCTCAAATTTTTAATACCTAGGTGTGTTTATTTTGTGTGTTAAGTGTTCTGTGGTGCTCTGAATCTTGTAGATTTTCCTTCCTGTGAGTGCCACTTGTTAATCTGGTGGCAGCCAGATTACCTCTTGCCAGCTGTGCCATTCATTGATTTGTTGTGAGGAGCTCAGCCAGGTTATTTGGTGTGGTCAGCAGTGAACTCACTAGGTTCAACTTATGGCAGAAAGCTTTGTTTTTTTACATACTACCTTTTAGTGTGATAGGAAAAGAATAGTCAAGGTGAAACAATAGTAATAAAGTTATTTCATACTATTTGATGGAATATCTCATAAAAGGAGCAGTTCAGAGCATGGATGGCCTTAAAGACAGTGGAAAGTTGGAACTGAGGGTCTGTCACAGACACATTTTATGAAAAATCCTTTCCTTAAGATTTTTCCTCCTGAGAAGCCTCAGGAACAAGCTGTGAACAATGATTATCTGCTGCTGTGGAATGCAACAGGTGCATCTGGGATTGGCCCATGTGGTTGTTTCTAATTAATGGCCAATCACAGTCAGCTGGCTCGGACTCTCTGTTCAAGACACAAGCCTTTGTTATCATTCTTTCTATTCTTAGCTGGCCTTCTGATGAAATCCTTTCTTCTGTTCTTTCAGTTTAGTTTTAATATAATATATATGAAATAATAAATCAAGCCTTCTAAACATGGAGTCAGATCCTCATCCCTTCCCTCGTCCTCAGACTCCTGTGAACGCTGTCACAAGGGTCCAAGGTTTTGGTCTTTGCCACAAGGGTTTGCTTAGTCCCAGATGTGTTTAGTCAATGACAGGTGAACTGTTTTACCTCCTTTCTTGTTTTCTCACACATTTTACTCACCTGTCTACATCTCCTTCACTGCAGTTAGAGAAAAGAGAACAAAAATAAATCAGGGCTGTTCTGGACTTTGTTTAAACCCTGGGAAGAAGAAATGAAAGCTCAGTCAGCAGACCTGTTGAATGCCCTGTGGTTGAGCCTGGCTGTTGGCACATTCCCATGTCCCTGCCAGTGTGGGGCTGTCAGGGGATGTCCCTTCACGCTGATGGGGACCAGGCAGTGGCTGTGGTGTGCAGCAGGTCCCCATCCCTGGGGCAGGGAGACACAGGCAGGACACAGCTGCAGCTTTTCCAGCACCCTGCAGCCTTGAGGAGCCATGCAGCTTGAGCAGTTGAGCTGCTCAGATGCTGAGGCTGGCAGAGGGCAGCTGTGTGCATGTGCTCACTGTGCACAGATCTGTTCTTGGCTGTGCTCCCTGTGATCCCACCAGCCACTCTCTTTGGGTCAGGCCACTTGGTCGTGGTTTGGTTGTTTTGTATTTTTCAGTAGGCACAGGGCTTCAGCCTCCTACCAGTTGATGATGTTGGACATAATCCTAGGAAATGGGGTTTTGTGCAAGGGCCAGAAGACTTTTGATGTTGGGCCTGCTTCCTAAAGCTCCCAGGATCAGGAGGCAGCAAAGTTGGATGCAGCTGTTGGACTGCTGGCCCTCACAGGCAGCCCTTGCTGAGTGCAGAGTTAGCACAGTGCCCTTAAATGAGGTATTAATATTGATTTTGTGGCAGAGTTATCTCAGTGTTTGGGGTGTCTTCAGATGTTTGAGCGATGACCAACACTGCATTGTTTGCTGCTCAAGCAGTATTGTCTCAAGGATAGAAATACAGTGTTCTCCAACTAAAAGGTAGATTGTAAAATGTTATGCAATTTGAAGATTATCCATTATTCTCTAGTGAAAGCTCCATGGTTATTTTCACTTTTTTATTGTTTTGTCAGTAAGAGGACACTTCTGTATTAAGTCTGTTTGTCAAACACATTTTGAGCATGCTTATTATTTTTGTGCCAGTAGTAAATAATGAGGGTGCTGCTTTATTAGTTGAAGTCTATCCCAAAATTCTGTTATCAGTAATTACTGACATATTGGACAGATATCTCAGCATTCCAGTTAAAAGGACTTTGCAGAAAATAAACTTTATCAGGCGTGCAGCATTTATTTGTACAAGTGAATGCTGTGCTGCTGTAAGCTGAACCACAGGGTAGCATTTCACTGAACTCACCAAACACATTCAAACAATGGTATATTTCAAATTAGGGAGCGTTATGATACCAGACTTAATCATTAAGTACCATCAAGGAACAGATGGCAGGGGAGGACACAACTGGTTTGCAGTCTGCATAGATTTAAGCACGAGGCCATTAAGCTATCACATTCCCATTTCTGATAGATTTTGGTCAATGAAAAATTAAAGACACATAATCCCTGATTATGTGAAGTCTCAATCTGTGATTCATGACACTGGTAGTATTTCAAAAATCGCTGAAGTTCCCTGTGTAATCAGGAGTTTTAAACTAATGCATTATTGGGATAGATGCTCCTGTCTGCTTTTATTGCTATTGAAATTAATGTATCTTGTCATAAGTAGGTTGCTCTTAAATGTAAAATTGCTTCAGGGCATCTTTTACCGCTCTGCTTCCTATCGACTTCTAGACAGATTTGCCCTATTTTGCTGGGCTGTTTGCCACTGAAGCAGCTCAGTATCCCCACCTCATAAAAGGAGCACTTCAGAGCAGGGATGGCCTTAAAAATGTTTATAGCAGCCACCAGAATCTGAGGGTTTTAAAAACACAGTTTTAAGACGCTGCTTTTTAAAGCTGTGTTTTAACTGGCAACATAGGCCTTTTTATCTTAAGTTATTTCATTTGCATCCTGTATTTCCATCAGTTTATTTCAGTGTCATTGGACCTATTTACTATTATATACTGTACTATTACTATTATATACTATACTATTATACACTATACTATATACTAATATACTATTATATACTATTCTTACATACTATTATATACTATTCTAGTAAACAGAATTGTTTTGCACTAATAAAATCATAAACACTTTACCGGTCACAGAAATTCAACAGTTCAACTTATGGGTATAAGTTTAATTTAAAATCTTTACTAGATTAGTTTTCCAGAAGTGTAAATGAGTTTAGAGTTGCTCCTAGAAGGTTCTGGCAGTTCATGTTTAGAATTTTATCTTTCTGTATGAAAAGTAGTTGCACATCAGACTTCATGCTTAGTAAAAAGTATTTGTATGCCATGACTTGGACCAGCCTGAAAAAATACAGTTTTACAAACCACATAAAATGGGAATGTGCAGCCAGCATCCTGCTGTATTATTCCCTCTGCAAGAGGGACAAATCAAGATATCAATACTTGAGATGATGAGCTATATTGACTAAATAAATAATATTTAAAATTCTGTTTAGTGGATTAACAAGCATTCAGGTTGGAGTCTTTGAGAAAGTGAGACCTGGTTATCAGTATTGGAAGTGAAGGTGGGTTTTGTTGGTTTTCTTTTTTTTAAATTTCCTGTTCCAGGACCTAATCATGGTCCTTTCATAACCCTGGTGTGAGGAGGGACCTGTCAGGTCTGTGCTGGGCTGTTCCATACACAAACCTGGCAGTTCTAACACAATCTGAAAGGTAGAAATAAATCAGTGCCTGAAGATGAGGGAGCTCTGCTGAGCACCAGCACAGAGGCTGCTTTGGGGGAATCCCTCAGTTTCCAACATTTACTTTTCAGCACAGGATCATTGTAGTGGGTGACCTGTAAACAGTCTGTGTTTATAACCATTTGATGGTATAATGTGGTTAGAAAAATCTCAATTACTGCAGCACAGAGGTGAATGAAGTCCTGTTTGCACTGGAAGGTGCTGAGAGCAGGATTGCACTCTGGCAAGCAAGGGAAACAATTTTTTTGTCCAATTCCCTCATCCTAATCATGTACTAATTAAAAGTGTCAAAGACAACTCACCTCCCATGGTTGAAGAATAATGAGCCAAGAGGACATTCATTACCAAAAACCAGAAAAAGGAATCTGCTACCAATAGTGAGTTATTACAAATTTAAAATGATTGGAAGAGAGGAGTACTGATATCTCACTACCTTGCTTTTATTAAACCTTAAAACCAGTGGGTTCAACTTCTTGTTCCCACTCCCTGCTTCTAAGTTCTGCTGAAAAATGTTAAGGGAACTTGGAGTTTGGGGTTTCTGTTGGACCCTTTGCCATAACCTTTTGGAAGAGTTTAAAATTACTAAAATAATTTATTTCTGTGCACCACGCTGTCCCAAGGCTGACATTCTGATTTTAACTGCTGGTCATTTGCTCTAGCAGAGCATCTTGAAACTGGCCAGTGGAATTTTCCCAGTGGTAAAAATGCAGCTCCAGAGCACGTCTGCAGCCCAAGTGTTCCCAGCAAAAATTCACAATCTCAGTAAACTGCTTCCTGCAATTTAAGCCAACAATAAAAAGCCAAACCAAAACAAAAAAGCCTCCAAATTCTGTTTTAAGCTACAGGAATGAATCATTTTGGCACTAAGCTTGTCTTGGAGGGAGGTGAGGTTGTTACAGCCTTCCCTGCTGCCTGGGCTGGTCCTGTGGTGTCATGAAGATCCAGTGCCATGCAAATATTGAAGTTTTTGTTCATCCAGGATCAATCTCAATATCCTAATGCAGCTTTGGAAATGAGAAAATGGAAATCCTGAGCTTTTATGATGTTTGTGTTCTGAGTTCTTGTGGTTGCACACTAATTTTGGTGTTGATGCTAAAATAAGAGCTGGCACAGCATCCAGGAAACCCCTGTGCCCTGGTTCGAGTGCTCTAAAGGGACAGGCATCTGAAATGTGTGGCTGTGGAAATGCTGCTGAAGATGATGAAAAAGCCAGAGATAATCCCATGGTCATTAAGATTAAAGATGAAGATTAAGGGCCCAAATCGGCCTTTTGGAGTTATGCATGCAGAAATTGGAGACTTCAGCTGATCTCTGTAGGTCAGCAGGATTTATTGTGGATTTTCTCTGCTGATTTTAACAAATTTGAATGAATTCAGTGTGGAAAGGAGTCCAGTTCTGTGCATCTGCTAAGCAGAATTATTTTTAGCCCATTTGGTTGCTTTTACAGCTACAGGTTGGCTGATCTAATAAACCCAAGGTCACATCTCAGTCACATGGTTTGGCTAATATGTTCTAAAATTTATTTTAATTGTTTATAATATTTTTAGGAACGTGGTGATGAGCATTTAGGAATGAGGCAATTACCCATGTCCTAATTTTCCTAGATTTATAATAATAAGTACAGAAAAAAGATACTGGGTCTGCTGCTTTTCTTTAGGAATGTCTGGGTGTTGGAGGTGCATTTTTTCTATGACCTGACTTCCTTTCCCAGCAGTGGTTTTTCTATTACTTCTATTTGTGTTTATAAGCCAGGAAATGCTGATAGCAATAAACTGAAGAAAAGACATAAATATATATTTTTTTTTAAATCTAATATTCTAAATTTAAGCTTGCTGTAAAAGGCAAAGTTGGTGTAGGTACATTATATATAAATGAAAAATATGTAATTTTTGTACCAATCAAAGGGATAAATTGCATCAGAGTAAGTCATGATACCACAATATTCAGGTCATTTTTGTTTTATAGCAAATAACTCCTCTTGCTGCATTTGATTCTGACTCTAATCCTCTGCCTGTCAGTGAGTTATTGAATTCCATTACTTTTGCACATTACCAGCATCATTCTCCATTGCCATAGCATTTTTTGAAAGTTGTTCTTTGGGGTTTTTTTTCTCCTAAAGTTTGCCAGTGGCTGTTCTGGAAAGTGTATTCTGTATTCCATTGTTTAAATCATTAATGACAATGTTGAATAAAACCAGAGCCAGCAGACACATAACCCTGCTGGGAGCCCTGGTTTGACAGGGAGAAATTGGTGGTTTGAGTGCAGCATCCCAGCCAGCTCTCATTTATCTGGTAATAATATCATTAAAGAATACAATAATACCATTAAATATCAAAAGTTGTGTTGTGCAACTGTATCAGGAATCTGTAAAAGTGAGAAACTTCACATTGGCCATCCCTTAGGAATTCTTCCAACATTTCAGGGAGTGTTATGGGATGTGCTTTGATTCCCCATGGTTTTCCGTGGGAAATCCCAGTGAATGGCTGTCCTGCTGTCCTCTGTGTGTTACAAGGTATTGAAAAGGGTGACTCATCTGCCTTTGCTCAGATCCTTTTGCTTTGGGAAGGAAAAAGTGATTGATTTCCTCCCTGAAGCCAAGACAAACCGGAGAAAAATCTGCTAGTATACGATAGCACATGACAAAACCTCCAATTAATAATCCCTTTGTTGTCACATTCCAGCAATCTGTAAATACATTTAGAACAGTTCAGTGTCTTAGCATGGTATGTTTCATATTTATCATCATTCTAAACGTTAAAATTACATTTTATACCTAATAAATACCATCATAGAGCCACCAAGACTTTCCTGTCAGAGCCATTCCCTGGGAGTTGTGGTGGCTGCTCCCAGTTTCAGGCAGCAAACAGCAATGTGAGGCTGGCTCTGTCAGAGAAACATTTCAAGCTCCTTCCATCTTCCACAACTCCTTATTGATTTGTGGAGGGAAAAACAAGGCTGGTTATCAGGACAAGGAATGGCTGTGCTGGCACATTAACTGTACCATTTGTTTTAGAGACAAAGCTTTAAAGATTCAGTGTGTTTAATGTCTTCTTTTTTCTTTTTGCAGCAATCCAAAGTCTGCTAATCAGAGGATAAACAAAAAAGTGAACAATGATGCATCATTAAGGATTCAAAATTTGTCTATTTTGGTGAAACAAATCAAAACTTACTATCAGGTCAGTAACTGTTTGTTGTGCTATGTTTTGCCTGGAATTATTTCTAAATTTGCTTCTGTAGTTATGGCTTTAAGGGTAACAGGTCAAATTTCTTATCAGTGTTTACAGGTATAAAGGTGGTGTGGACACACTTTTGTGTGAATGATAATCTATTTACAGAATCTGTGTGTGCAATGACTCCTGTGGTTGATATTTTCTGAGTTGTTGGCAAGTTTTGTGCCAGTGAGAGATTATTACATGTGCATTTAGTCTTGTAAATGGAATTTTTGTTAGAAAAACAGGATGAAATTTACTGGGCTTAGAATTAATTGGGGAATTTGTAGTAAATGCAGTGAGGATCCAAGAGATGTAGAAGAGTCACTGAAGTTTGATGCAGCAGTGGGAGCTGCTCCTGTGCCTGCTGAGTGCTGAGCTGGATAGTTCTGTACACATGGACACACCACAGCTGGGCACTGCTGCTGTCACCAGTGTCCCTTTAGTGTGGCTTCAGTGCCTTTCCCCACTGCCCTGCTCCTTCCTGCCAGCAGAGCCCAGACCTGGCAGAAATCCTGTGCTCTGCCTCTCCCTGCAGTCCTGGCCTGGAGTCTGCTGCTCCTCCTGTGTCCTCACACAGTGTGTGCTCCCCAAAACTGAGTGCAGTGAGGGTCCCCAGCTGTCACTGCTCCCCAAAACTCTGAGTGCAGTGAGGGTCCCCAGCTGTCACTGCTCCCCAAAACTGAGTGCAGTGAGGGTCCCCAGCTGTCACTGCTTCCCTGAGTGCAGTGAGGGTCCCCAGCTGTCACTGCTCCCCAAAACTCTGAGTGCAGTGAGGATCCCCAGCTGTCACTGCTTCCCAAAACTGAGTGCAGTGAGGATTCCCAGCTGTCACTGCCCTGACCAGCCATGGAACATCTTCCCAGCACTTCCTACCCTTTTCTCCTGTACATGGATTTATGTGCTGCCTGCTAAGGCCCATGTGCTTTTCCTTTTCCTAAAGGAAGTAATTTTCCACCAGGCATTATTGTTCCACAACTGGTGCAGCAGGAGGCACAAACACTGGCAGGATTGATCTTTTTGGGAGCACAAAGCATTCCCCATCCTGCACTGGCCTCACAGTATCACCAGTCCAGGTGCTGCAGGACCAGGTGGAATTGCTGGCATTTAGGTAATTTTGGATTGTTTAGGATTGCAGATGTTGCTCCAAACCTTTGTGATGGAAACAAGTTTATTAGAGCTTTTTTTAAAATAAAAAATTATTCTTTTTTAAGAAATGGTAAAACCAGTCACCATGCCTTTAGTGGTCCAAGCTATACTGAACTGCCCTTTTTAAATTGTTTTGTACACTTTTCTCCCCTTCTCAGTCTTTCAGGGTTCTGTTCACCATGCAAACATGTGCTGTTGTTTTTAGCAGGAGTGAAGGCTGGAGAGCTCCTTGCAATCTAAAATTGCTTTTTGCATGTGTAGATACTCACTCCCTTCAGTGCCTGCAGGGAGGTTGGTGCTCTGTGGTAGTGAAAGTGTTAAAGGATGGGCTGTTTCACAGAGGGGTCACTTGAGTTCCTGTCACCTGTGAAATTCCCCAAGGCAGGAAAGCTGGGGCTTGATGGATGCCCTGGAATCAAAGTGAGAGGCCCCCCTTAGGCTGGGGGGAGGCAGGAGCCTCACAGCCCAGTGCTCCTGAGAGCTGAGAGCACAGGAACCCTGCCTGGGGCTCTTCTGGGGCTGTCCCTGGAGCCCAGCGAGGGGACAGGACACCGTTCACTGCACTGACACAGGATTTCCCCTGGGGTTGCCATCAGACACTGATGAATGTGGGAATTTGGGATTTTTAGCACTGTGTTGACCTAACTCTTTAACACTTCTCATTGTGAGCTTGTGCATGCTGGTTTGTTCCATGTGGTTTTGTAAGATCTGTGGAAAACCTTCTTTCAGTTTAGTGAAAAATCACATCGGTGCTGTGGATGTCTGGTCAAAAACCTGCCCTGGTAGGATGTAGCATTCAAACTTAAGGTGTTATGTTAGATTAGTCACTTTTTTTTTTTTTTTTTTGTTCCTATATCATCTTTGTTATTCTCTGGAATTACAGTTCTGGTCCTGAAGCAGTAATTGGTGTGTGTACATTTCTTGGCAGTGTAAGAGCACGGAACTGTTCTCAGCAGTTAGTTCAAGATAAATTATTCTAAATTTTGGTGGGCTCCAGAGGTTTAATCCAGTGAGTGTCCATGACTCTCAGCAGATTTGACTGAGGAGGTGCAAATCTTCAGTAAAATAAATGCTGGTGAGCTGTGCAAGTTTGTGCAAGCAAAGCCAGTGCTGAGGTTAACACCAAGAGACAGAGAAGGTGTCAGACATCTCTGGGGCAAGGCAGAGGTGTTGTAAGGAAACAGGTGATCCTGTCTGCTTAGGGCACAGCTTCTGCTTACTGCTGCTCATCTCTGCTTTATGATAGCATCATGGAGTTATTTGAGATACTCCCAAAAACCACCCCCAAAAAACAACAAAAGCAAACAATAAAAAGCCACTCTAAAAAGATGTGATTTTCTTTCGTAGTAGCTGCTGACGCTCATTAAATTAATTGTATTTTATCTGTTTTATTTTGTTTTAAAACATCCCGTGGTGCACTTCATGTCTTATTTTTGTTTGAAAATTGTCTTTATCAAAGTCTGAGAAATACAGGTGTCACAGTTGGTTAAATTCCATTATATTGAAGGAAGTCAAAGCTGTTTTCTCCCTCCTTATAATTTGTCTTAGGCATGTCCAGAGGGAATGTATATTTTGCAGTTTACTATTAATCATTTCAGGTATAACGTTGGTGTTGTGTATGAACTGGTGGGAACTTTCAAGTGTAGCTGTAACTAATAATTTCTACTGGTGTTTTTCAAGAAATATTGGATTTTTTTTTCAGTTTGACCTAAAACAAGTGGACCTGTGTTAGGTTGATGCCCTGGGCTCTTCTGGAATGTGTTGCTTTTGAGTAGGAGCATTTTATATAATAATGGATCTGTCACTGTGGAAAAACAAAAAGCCTGACTATAGGATGGCATCTGCTGGGAATAAATATCTGAGAACAGGAGAGACTACTCTGCTTCAGGAGAATTAGGCTCTGTCTAGACTGGGGATTTGACCCGATTACAGCCACTACAGGAGCTCCATTGATGGAATCCATGGCACAGATAGGCAGAGCTGCTGCCTGGTGTGTGGCACTTCCCAGCTAAAATTCCATGGGATTGTGCACACAGGGTTTGTACCTTTATATTCACAGCTGGCCCAGTGTCACTGCAGCAAAACCCCTGGGATTTTCACATCCACCTTTTGGTGAGGCCAAAGAAACTGTGAAATAAAGAAATAGATCTTTTTTTGCAGTAGAAATGCACCTTAGAGCCAATAAAACAAATATGTATCAATAGGTTAGTCAGGAAAACATGAACATAATAAATTGAAAGGGTTTTGCTGCATTCTGAGACTCAGGATCTCGTTGGCTTAAGTTCCCTAAGCCAGCTCATTGCCACGAGAGAATTTTGCTGTGTGAGATGATTGTGCAAACCAGTAAAACAAAGCTTCTGTAGAAGTAACTCTTATTTGTTGTTTTTTAATTAGAAAGTAAATAAGTATTTTATGAGTTGTATGCATGAAGTCCTGAAAAATATTAAAACTGTTTAATTAATACTGATTTCTCTTTAATGGCTGTTGGCATTTGATGTTTGCTTTCATTCAGTACACATGATGTAAATAATGTTTTAATTAACTTTTATAGGAGACTTTGCAGCAGTTGATCATGATGTCTTTGCCAAATGTGCTAATAATTGGCAAAAATCCTTTTTCTGGTAAGTTTATTTTTGACTAAGATAAAAATGTATACTGGTGTGATTGTATTTATTCACTGGAAATAAAATTCCTGAAGGGTTGAGCCTTTCAACAGAAGATTGTTTATCAAATAAGTGGTTTAAGAATGATGAGTAATGATGTAATAATGATTTTCTTTGTCCACACGAAGGGTCCACACTCTAAAAACGTTCTGTCACAGCCTCAGCCCTGGCTTTCACTAGGATTTATACTGAGCCCAGTGCATTTCTCAGCAGCCAGTGAACCAGTGATGGCACAAAGTTAAAATTTCATGTACTCCCAGCTACTGCACCTCCAACTTTCTTTACCTGTCACTGCTGAGGGAACTGGCAGTTCAGTGCATCTCACTTGATCCAGCTCCTGATCCTTGTTTCTCCTTCCCCCAACCTCTCCTGCTTCTCTTGCATCCATACCTGAAAAATATTGCAATTACCTTCTTGTTTTCTCCCTGAACTGACACTGTCTTCTCCATGCTCCCACCTTCTCTGCTTCCAGCTCTGAGAGTTGCAATTTTCAGACCAAGAAAATTAGCCAGTGTGGATCCAGCTGCCTGTCCACAGCCTCTTGGGGATCTCTGCACCTTGCTCTCAATTCCAGCAGCACGGAGCAGACACACCTGGCCTGCAGGGAGCCACTGTGGATTGGGCACAGTTTATTCCCCTAGGTGTCATGTGCCCCAGGTGTTGTCCTGCTGGCGTTCTGCCACCTCAGCAGAGAGGTCAGGAACTGCTCTTCCAGGCTGTGTGGCTTCCCCTGGCTGCTTTGGTTTCTTTGGGATGTCTTCTCTGCTGCTGTGTCTGTGGGCCAGGGGGTTCCTCATGAGCCAGAAGAACCATCTGTGTTTCCTCACTTCCCAATCCCAGGGCTCATAACGTTGATATTTTCCATTTCCCATCTGCACTATCCCATCTCTGTAGGTATCTTGCTTTAATTCTTGTGGGTTTTACTTTCTGCTTCTGAGCATTGCTGCTTTTGCTTCAGAGGTCACAGCTTTTTCAGTTTTTATATGTGCAGCTGCTGTCATATGCACCAAGAAGTGTGAATGTGGTCTCCTCCTTTCCAAAAGAACAGAATGCATCATGGTTTTTTAATTTTGATTCCAGACTCTCTTAAGGTTTTCAAAAGACTCCATGGATTTGCCTAGAAAGCAGATTTACTGGAAAAACAGATTTAAAAAAACCCCAGCTCGTAGTATTGTTTTGTAGTGACATTTTTTATTCTGTTCAAGATACTGAGAGAAAATGTTTTAACAATATTGTGTAGTATAAGATGACATTTCACTGAAAATGCACTATCAAACCCCACAGAGATACTAATGCATTCAGTTGTATACGTCCAATTTTATGGTTTGGTCATTTTTAAAGAGTTGTCTTTGTGTTTTGGGATCTGTGGTTTGGCAGCTCTGCTGGTGTGTGCTTTGCTCTTCTTTGGGGATTTTGTTGGATTTGTGAGAAAGTTTGGATTTTTCTGTTGTGTAGCACTCACATTTTTAAAAAATGGTTATGCTTGGACAACATTGTCAAAGGTGTTTCAGCTCCCTGCTGGAGTTCTACCACAGAGTTTGGTCTGAAATAGAATATTGACCTGTTCTTCTGGGTTCTGTCCAGAACCTTTCCCCTTTGAAAGTTAGGGCTGCTTTTGCTGTGTCACTTGGAAAAGGATCTCATTCCTACATGGATTTTTTAAGCTTTTTTTAGGTAGGTGCAGGGAAATGAACCCTCAGGGATCTTTGGAGACACTTGCTGTGTAAATCTGGTTGCATCAAGGCAAGCCTCAGAGTAAAAGTCAATTCCCTGATGAAGACTTGGATTTGGTCCTCTAAAACTGAGGCTGGAGGTGTGATTTTTCACAGGGATGTTTTCCAGTTTTTCCCCTTTGCACTTAGGGAATTATTTATTAGTAGAGAAATCCCAGAAGATGCCAAATTGCAGAGGCAGTTGACTCGTGGAGGAAGATGCAGGGAGAAGGCTGGAGGTGAGGTTGGGTAAAACAGGTCAGCAGGAAAATAAAAATAAAAAAAACAAAATCAGGAAATATGTCCTGCGCTGATTGGCAGGAAGGCAGTTGGAGGAGAGAACTGGAGGAGAGCTACAGCCTGTGACTGTAAATGTGAAATTAAATTACAGAGGGATAATAATGGGGCACAGGGGAAGGGGAAAGATGAAAGTTCGTGTTCCTGAGGGAGCAGGGCAGGGAGGATGGAAAGTCTGGAATAGGATGAGCACAGGGAAGATCAAACAGTGACACAGGGTAGGGACAAAGTTCAGCAGCAAGTTGAAGGGTGTAAAATAGAATCAGCTATTTCAGTGTTTCTGATGGAGTAAAAGGAAGAAAGAGGATGAGGGAAGCTGAGATA
The DNA here is from genome assembly GCF_027579445.1 of Ammospiza nelsoni. Classification (NCBI taxonomy): domain Eukaryota; kingdom Metazoa; phylum Chordata; class Aves; order Passeriformes; family Passerellidae; genus Ammospiza; species Ammospiza nelsoni. Next base: position 4,291,468 of record NC_080635.1, read on the forward strand.
GTTCAGTATTTTGCTCTGTTCCTTCAGGGAACGTGGGGGAGAGACAAGGAATCAATATTCAGGTAGGTGTTTGAAAGGCAGTCAGGAGATGAAGAGTGAAAAGGAGCTTAGGGATTGCTTAAAAATTAAGAAAATGTGATTAATTTATTGGGGTAAGTGAATGCAGGCTGTGAGCTGTTGGATCCTCCTGTTGCAGTGTTCCTGTTAACCTTTATTGATAAGACAGAAAGCCAGGTGGAATTCCCCTTCTTCAGCTGAAACACATTCCTTGATGGTTTTTCTATTTCTCCATAAAAGACTTCACAGCTTGAGCCTTTGGGATACAAGAAGTCTGAATAAATGACTGAAAATCTCCCATTTGAATCTATGTTTTTTGTAATGTGTTTATCTACCTGAGAAACCTCTTGAAAAATTGCAATATTCCCTGGTCATTGGGATTATACACATTATGTAGCTCCCTCCAAAAGCAGCAGCTTGAGTCAATGCCTAAACTGTGTTGTCATCCTTGAAGCATTTGCTTCATGGCATTTGTGTTCTAGATTTAGAATATATTTCTATATTTAGTAGCAAGATGAGGACATTGTCAATGTATAAAGTAAGAAACATTTTTGTTAATCTGTAAACAGAGTTCTTTAACTTAAGCTTCTTTAGGAGATTAAGATGCTTAAGGCCAGATTTGGAAATACATTTTGATTTTTTGGATGTGCAGATGAATATCTAATACAGCTTTATAAGGAATTGAAATGAACTTGTCACCTCAACTCTTCCAGTTTGGGAGTGACAGATAATTTAAGCCCTTTTGTAACTATCTTGAGAGACCTGAGATTGCCATTGAAAACTTGATTGCAGGTCTCCAAAGCACTTCTAAAAATGTCACTCTGAAGTTTTGCTTTTTGAAGGGCTGATTTTTTTTCCATTTGAAATTGTTGTGGCTGTTAAGGTGTTTGGTTACTCTGGAAGTCAGCAATTAAATGGCAAAAAGGACTGAGCTGAAAGCTCCTCTGGTTGTTTTCTAAACTAGGTTAACAAAAACGATATGGAAATAACAAGAAAACCTCCTGTTTTCTGAGGGATAGGGGAATAAGCTCCAGTTACAATTTTACAGTTACCATTTTTTCTTGCTTTCTTCTCAGAGCCAGGTACTGAAGAAGTAAAAAAGCTCCTCCTGCTTTTGCTTGGCTGTGCAGTTCAGGTGAGTTTAATTGTTTTTGTCTCTGTGAAACTTCACAATTACTGATCTCTAATACTTGTGGCGGTATAAAACTTTTCTTCCTTTGTTGTACAATTGCATTCCTTAAAAAATTAGAATATTCTGATTTTTAATTACATGGCTACAAGCCTACACCTGTTATTGCATAAATACCTCCAATACTACCCTAATGGGTTATTAATTTCAGTAGTGTTAATTACCTGATACTGTAAAGAAAAGGAGGAAATGGTAGAGTGCTGAAAATTAACTCACTGCACTGTTTCATGTATTTAATAAATCACAGCATTTGAATAAGTAGCAGTTTTAAGAAACCTCTTTCTTTTACCATTTCAATTTGATTTTCCTTGTATCATTTAATTAGTGTTGAAAGTTATAATTACTGTAACATGGCATGAACCACGGATTTACTGGTCACCAGAATTACTGGATAATAATTTAGTCATGTGGCCATTGCAATGTCAGCTTTAGAGGTTTTAGCTCTGAAGAAATGCAAAAGAGGAATGAAAATACTTGCAATTATACATATAAATGTGTATAAAATAGATGTCTCTATTTTTAGTGTCAGAAAAAAGAAGAATTTATTGAAAGAATCCAAAGTCTGGATTTTGATACCAGAGCAGCTGTTGCAGCCCATATTCAGGAGGTATTTTGGGGGGGTTTTGTTTTTAATTTTGGGGATTTTTTGTGTTGGAATATTGCATTGCAGGAGGGGGAGTTGCACGTGTTCAATGGCAAGTAAATCACATATGTGATTTGCATATTGAGTGGTTGTAGTAAGCAAAAAAGGCTTTATTTTTTCACTTGATTTACAAAAGATTTAATGATTGAGCATTTTTGGGTTTTATTTTTAGAGCAGTACCAGAAAGCAAATTTGTTGCTTCAAGGATTTCTTAGTTACATACAGCAAATTTAATTTAGTGAAATCTTTATATGCAAATTTCTTTATAAAATATAATTCAAATCAAATGTATGTGGTAGGTAATTTATAATGTTATTGTCACCAGAAGGACAAGGTGCTGCTTCCAGATGGACAAAAAACTCTTCCTTTACATACAATTAAATATATTTTAAATGTTTTTTTCATATCTTATCCAGAAAATTTAACCTGTAGAGTTGCAGCTTTATTTTTTTTTATTCTTCCTTTCTACTCTTAAAATTCCAAGAGGATGTTTTTTCCCTTTCATTTCACCCCATGTAGGTAACTCATAATCAGGAAAATGTGTTTGACCTGCAGTGGATGGATGTCATAGTGCTGACACAAGAGTATGTTGAGCCTCTCCTGAAAAATATGGCATTGCATTTAAAAAGGCTTATAGATGAAAGAGATGAGCACTCAGAGGTATGGATGTGGGTTGGTGCTTAAGAGAAATACAAGAAATCTTTTTTTTTCTGACATAATGCAGCTCAGGATTGTTATAACTAACAGTTTAATTTTCTGCTGACATGTTGGAGCAAGGATTCCTGACTGCCAGAATGTTGTTTCAGGGAGTTCTTCTGTGCATATTTGTTAAATAATGTGGGAAAGATAAAGCTGTAATAAAGTAGGAGTGATAAGAGGTGATCTTTTCCACATAGCCAGAATGGGAAACAACTTCAACATTCATCAGTAGCTGAAAACAGGGAATCCAAGGCTGTATCAGCTGCATTTACCAGGAATCAATAACCCATCAATTTGCAAGGCAGTCACTGAAAGCTGTTCTATTCCCATGTCCTGTTGTCCAGGTTTGAGGGGGATAAAGCAGAATCCATACCAGGAGAGGAGGTTTTGCAGGCTTTCTTGAGGCACAGTTGTTTGTACCATGTTCGTATCAAGGAACAGAACTGTATTTCCTACAAAGTTAGAATTGTGAATCATCTTGGTGGTCCCAGATTGCCCCTCAGTAGAGTGGATGTGTCAATGTTGCAATTATTCCAGATATTCCTTTGACAGTTCTTCCAGATCACAGCCTTGATAGGAATACAACAGAGGGCGGAGGATGGGGGTGATGCCTTTGTTCAAAGCAAAGGAAAAATACTTAAAACTGTGAGAGATGTTCATATTTGGCTAACACCTTGATTTATAGGGGGAAATAGGAGTATTATCTTTATTTTTAACAGGTGATGGTTTTCAAGGAATTCACACTTTTGATTACCCAGTCCATTCTGAGTAGTGGCCATTTTGTGGGCTTAAAAGTCTGAAGTGAAAAACAAAATTTAAAATAGCAGAAAAATAAAATGTAAAACAGCAGAAGGTGCTGTTCAAAAGCTGTGGCTCTTTACTTTAGGCATAGAAGTGCAGGCAGAACTTCTGATTCCCTCGATGGCCAAAACCTTCCCATCGTTGTGGTGCCACTGCAGTGTTTGCTGTGAATGACACCCAGAGGTGGCTCTGTGAGGGCCCCTCTGGACTGTTCCCTGTTCTGTCCCTCAGACCATCATTGAGCTGTCGGAGGAGCGGGACTGCCTGCGCTTCCTGCCGCACGCCTCGGCCGCGCAGTCGCCGTGCGGCTCCCCCGGCATGAAGCGCACCGAGAGCCGGCAGCACCTGAGCGTGGAGCTCGCCGACGCCAAGGCCAAGATCAGGAGGCTCAGGCAGGAGCTGTGAGTACAATTCACACTCATCCTTTCCACTCATCTGGTCCTCTTCTGACCAAGTCACAGAATCACAGAATGACGAGGTTGGAAGAGACCTCTAAGATCATCAAGTCCAAGCTATGCCCTAACACCTCAACCAGACTACAGCACCAAGTGCCACGCCCAGTCTTTTTTTAAACACATCCAGAGATGGTGATTCTACCACCTCCCTGAGAAGAGCATTCCAGTACTTTCTTATTCTTTTGGTGAAAAATTTCTTCCTAATATCCAACCTGTGCCTTCCCTGACATAGCTTGGGACTGTGTCCTCTGGTTTTGTCAGAGACCAACCCCCACCTGTCCACAGCCTTCCTTCAGAAAGCTGTAGAGAGCAATAAGGTCACCTCTAAGCCTCCTCTTCTCCAGGCTTAACAGCCCCAGCTCCCTCAAATGTTCCTCACAGGGCTTGTGTTCCCAGCCCTCACCAGCCTTCTCATCCTGCAACCCACAGGGAATCTCCCCAGGATCTGGAACAAGTTGTTCCTGGTTTCAGCATTCACAAGACACAGTTGTTTCTGTTTATTGGTATGGCTTGACAGTGTAGACCTTCAAAAAGCTTTTGAAATTTTCAAGTTTTGAAAGTCTACATGGGACGCACTCAAGCATCTCAACATCCTTCCCAAACTGAGGGCCCAGAAATGGACACAGCACTTGAGGTGTGGCCTCACCAGCACTGAGCACAGGGCAGAATGATCTCCCTGCTCCTGCTGGCCACACAATTCTAATGCAGGCCAGGAGCCATTGGCCTTCTTGGCCACCAAGGCACTTTGCTGGCTCATATTCAACCACCCAGGTCCCTTTCTGCCTGAACACTGTCCAGCCACACTTCCCCAGCCTATAATTCTTTGTCATTTCAAATGGGTTTTTTTGTTGGTTTTTTTTTTTTTTTTTTAGTTATTGCTCCCCAGGAGGGGTATTTTTATAATACAAGAAGATTTGTGGACCCATGGGACAAATACAGTGTTTCATCTGTGTTTGTCTTTGTTTGTATTCATAATGATGTTTTGACCTAAATTTTCTTCTCTGATGTCCCTGAAATCATGGATTAAAGGTGGAAGTCTCACAAATCTCAGCATTTTGTTCTCAAACCAGGTGATCATTAAAAGGAGATGATGCAGGAGGAATTCCTTCTCAGCAGCATCATTTGGTGACCTGTTTCCATCAAGAAATACTCACCTATGGTTAATTCATGGTTCAAAATCATTGCAGATAGGACAAAAATTTTCCATTAGAATGCTTTCCTATCTCCCACCTCTTTGTTCCTGTGTAAAAGATTTCTTGTCTGCACAACACTTCCTTGCTCCTGATTCTGTAGGTTTCTGTGGGCTCTTTGTCTTTATAGTCAAGGAGCAGATCTGAGCAGAGTGAGGAGTTATTTAAAGAGGAGATCAATAACAGACCTGTGGAGAATCTGCTTCTCCCTGTAGCAATGTGTCAGTTGTTTTAGCAGAGTGAAGTGTGTGTGTTCTGAATTAAAATGCTCCATCTGAAGAGATTCAATATGTGTAGAAACAGCATAAATAAAGATTTATTTTATTTTTTTTTTTATTCAGCAATGGGGAGAGGAGACAGGTAAACTAAATCACAAGCTGAAGGTAGCATAAGTCACAATTCAGAGTTTGTTGATCAGATGATTTCTAGCTGGCTGGATTAAGGATCTTGATTTACTCAGAGGATCCCCTTCCCCCACTACAGCATGGTCCTCATGAGGAACAGAGGACAAAAGCTGGGGCTCTTTTTCCCTGATGTCTGTATTATTGTGTCTCCTGCAATGAGCCCGCCCAGGATATTCTATAAACAGCTGCACCAAGAAAATTAGTGAAAAAATTGCTGTTATTAGTTTGATTGACAGTTAATAGATAGCCTAAACAGTGAACACTGGTATGTTCTGTGTAATTTAGTCCAATCCTCTCCAGTCTGTAGCTGAAGCATGCAATTAGGGCAACACTGATGGCTCAGAACAGTCCACATTTTGCACTCTTATTTGAATTCAGTTGGTAAATAATTTCCCTTTGCATGTAGCAGTATCTTAAAATACCAGACTTGGATGAATTAACTTCTGTCTGCAGCATTTAGTGTTAAATGCTGCATCTATTTGATAAATTTTAAATTACATTAATTCCAGACTTGGAAATACTCAGCATAAAATTTATTTATAATCTGGTTTTGGCAGTGAACCTTCATACCTGGTTTAATATGCAGTGTAGCTGATGTAATTTCCTATAAAAGGTCTGTAAAGATTATTTTTCAGTTGGATGCAAACCAGGGAATACAGAAACCCCAAAGAAGGAATTTGCACACCTCATTTTCTGAGTGTTGAGTTCTGTGTGTTCCCATGTAGAACAATAACAGCAATATGATGCTGATGGGAAAGTCACAGAAATCAGGAATAAATTTGTGTTTGTGCCTGGTTTCTGAGCACCTCTGGAGGGGGAAAGCTGTGACAGGGATGTTGCACTGAGCTGTGCAGAGCTGAGCCTCCCCTGCTTGTAGGCTCAGTGACCTTTTCCAAGCAATCCTTTTCCAAAGAGATCATTCATGGTGAAACTGGCTCATGTTTAAAAACAACTGCTCTAGTTTTGGTTAAAACATACCTAGTTTTTGTTGGTATGATTGCTTTGACATAGCATTATACATTTCAGTCCATTAAATTTTCTTCTTTCCCCCTTTTCTACTTTAGTTTCTTACTTGTATTCCAGAATGTAGAATAATACAGTAACACATTTGAATATGCAATACATCTTTGAAGAATATTCAATATTGGCAGGTTTTTCTACAGCAAATGTTTGTTCTGAGGTGCAGTGTAATTTTTAACATCTCTTTGTCTGTGAGAGAATTAAATACTTCCTTTGCACTTAGTCATGGTTTAACAAACTCATTTTTTAAGGATTGGGAAATGAGTTGGAAGTTAAGAATGAGTCATGTAAGAATTGTAGAATTCTGTGTCAAATTGTTTTTATCACAGGTTTCTGAGTATACTAAAACAGACACTGTGTTGTCTCCATAAAGGTAAAATTCATTGTGTTTCATGAAATTACTGAGTTTATTAAGCAGTATCTTCTTCAATTGAGTCAAGACACCTAAAACCCTTAATTCTGCTCTGCAAGAAAAGGAAAAATTACAGAGCTATAAAAGTGCTTTTAAAATTGGCTTTACTTGATTGTGACAAGGAGTCAGTGTCTGGTTCTCCTGGAAAGAATTTGGACCTTTTGATTGTGTTGAAATTATTCTGAGTCGAGTTTTGGATGTGGATCTCCTGGTACACATTCATTTTCATTCATTTCCTAACCACCAATGCCTGTGGTTTCTTACACAAAATCCCTTATTGCAAAAATTCCTTATTTTACACCCCGTTTTCTGCCCTGTGTGAGTAGGAAACAACAATTTAAACCTATGAAAAGTCTTAACATTTAAAATATTACATAAGATAACATTAAAATTTTCTTTTAACTTAATAATATTAACTAAATCTTAATGCCAACCCTAAATTTTACACTCTTGATGTCCCTGAAATTGTAGGTTAAAGGTGGAAGCCTCTCAAATCTCAGCATTTTGTTCTCAAATCTGGTGATCATTAGCAGGTTTTGTGGCCATGTTTAACTGGTTTGTGTTTTCTCCTTCAAGTGAGGAAAAGACTGAGCAGCTGCTTGACTGTAAACAAGAGCTGGAACAGATGGAAGCTGAACTGAAGAGACTTCAGCAAGAGGTGTGGGTTTAATCATTTTATTATTTTAAGGAAAGTTACCACCACCAGAACAATTCACCACTCTTTTTTGATATTAAGTATGTTTTCATGTTTATTTTTTTAATTTTGCATTCTGAACTTTACCTTGTGTAATTTATTCCTTTATTTGGTATATTATGATGGAAAAAAATGCCTTGACTTAGAAATTTCTTCTCTGATTTTTTTTTTTGTTTCTTCATTCAAGCAATTTGCCACCAGTGCATCCTCTGAAAGGATCTTCTTAAAATGAAACTGGTCCAATTTTGTCTGGTTTTTCTTTATATTTTGTGTGGTGATAATGAGGAGAAAAACCTTCAATACATCATAAATATACAATTTTTTAAAATGCCCTTAGGTTAGTATTTCTTCTCTAATTTGTTTTGTTTCTTCATCAAGCAATTTGCCACCAGTGCATCCTCTGAAAGGATCTTCTTAAAATTAAACTGGTCCAATTTTGTCTGGCTTTTCTTTATACTTTGTGTGGTGATAATGAGGGGAAAAACCTTAAATACTTCATAAATATACAATATATGGTGTGGTCTTGTGGTGTTGTGAGGGTCCCAAGGACGAGGTGAGAGATGAGTTCTCTCATGTCTCTCATCTCTCATTTAAGTTCTCTCAAATTCTATAGAGAATTTTACTCTAAGACTCTATTGATTTAGTATGATATGATAAACTATAGTAAACTAAAAACTAAAACTATACAATACTAAAACTATACTAAAGAAAGAGAAAGGATGCATCAGAAGGCTGGACAAGAATGACAATAAAAACCCGTGACAGACCACAGTCTGACACAGCTGGACTGGGGTTGGTCATTGAGTAAAAACGATTCACATGTTGGGATAAACAATTCTCCAAATCACATTGCAAAGGAGCAAAACTGATTCTCAGGAGGAAAAATCCTGGCAAAGGGATTTTTCAGAAAATATCATGGTGACACTATGTGTATATATATATATATATATATATATATATATATATATATATATATATATATTGTAGTTACTCCTTGAGAAAGCCCAGTGCAGTTTCCTTGGCAATACAATCACCTACAATCCTGTACGATATATTGGATTTTTCATTGAATTCTCAGAGTTAGCAATAGCCCTGTGCATTCCTGTCTCTGTGTCCCAGAACATGAACCTGCTGTCGGACGCGCGCTCTGCCCGTGTGTACCGGGACGAGCTGGACGCGCTGCGCGAGAAGGCGATCCGCGTGGACAAGCTGGAGAGCGAAGTCAGCCGCTACAAGGAGAGGCTCCATGACATTGAGTTCTACAAAGCCAGGGTGGAGGTGAGTAAATCCAGGGGGAAATCACCCACAGCCACTGTGGGATGGACGGGGTGGATGGAGATGAGAGATCTCTGCAGCCAGGTCGTGGAACTTGGGGTTTATTGCAAAGGGCCTGGGTGCAGGGGCCTTTCGAACTTGGGGTTTATTGCAAAGGGCCTGGGTGCAGGGCCCTGCTGGGAGCTGCCAGCCACAGCTCAGAGCAGGCCCAAGAGAAGAGAGGGGTAGAGAGGATGAGGGGGTAAGACTGTAGGGAGTGTAAGAGAGTAAAAAAGGTAAGAGTAAAAGGGTAAGAGAGCGAGGTTCCCATTACAATACTATAAATCTTCTGTGTTGAATATTTTAATTCTCACTAACCAATCTAGTACAATATACAAATCCTACAGCATTTCCATACAGCCTATAAGAATCATTACATTACCATACTGTGTTACATTTTAAACCCTAAAAACTCCTCTTTGAGCCCCTTCTGCTAAACTGGTAGGGTTCTGACCCTTGGGCCTGTCTGCAAGCAGAGGGTGTTGTTTCATCAAAAGGGGATTGCCTTCAGCCAGCCACACCATTGTTTTCCAGTTGCTCAGTAACTGAGGGATCTCAAAGCTTGCTTTCATTTCAGTCTTCCTTATAGTTTCTATATTCTCATTATCATTTTGTGATTGCAGCTCTTTGCTTGCTGGGTGCCTTAGGCAGACACAGGGAGAGAGGAGAAGGCTGTGTGAGGTTCCACAGAGGTGTCTTTATTGAATCTTCTGTGAAGGTTCTCAGGGACAGCTCTTCTGCCAGACTGGGACAACAGTAGGGGTTTTTATAGGGTACAGAGGCTTTAGGAATTGTCCAATAGTAAGGATCAAAGAAAAGTGACCTATAGTCTTACAGGGGCTTCTAAGGTCCAGTCATCATGAGTGGGCATTGCCTGTCCTGGGCTGCTGAACATGGGGGCATTGCAGCTCCTGGGTCTGCTACAGTTCTTCTCTTGGCTGGGGCTTTTCCAAAGTGCATTTGGAGATTGAAACATTGGGATGGGAGAGTGTTGCAGTGTCCTGCTCTCTGGGATATGGCAGTCAGGCTTTTGTGACAAATTCCATTTTTTTGGTAATTGTTTCCATGTCTAATGGTATGGAAGTCAGCAGTGTTCACCAAAGCTCTAAGCTAGCAGGGCAAGTGGAAGCTTCTATGAAGGATGGATTGAGAAACTCACAGAGGAATTAATTCCAAAAATGCTATAAATACAATAATTCCTTTCTCCTCTATAGGTCTCCTAAGGGAAAGCAATTTTCTAAGTCAAGTGTTGAAGAAAGGAGGGCTGCTCACATAAATGAGTACAGGACAATGGCACAAAATACACTAAAAAAAAGATGTTCCAACACCAGGCAAGGGGAACTTAAAGTTCTGGCATGAGTTAGTAATTTAGGAGGCAAATCAACATGCAGGAATTTATCAGGCCATCATTCTGTCTGTAAATGACAAATTTGATGGGCAAGTGCCATATGGTATAAAAATCAGTAAAGGAAAACAGATTAGTGCACAGGATTTGACAACAGTGGAAGTTTCATTTTCATAGAATGTTTAAACTAATAAACCCCCTAATAATCGTTTATGTGTTTTCATAGCTGGTAAACTATTGGATATTTTAAGGATTTTTCAATACAGATAAATATTAATTAGTTGGGTTTGCTTCATAATAATTATGAGTTAACTTAATATTTGTGTAGGGAGGAGTATGAGGGATATTTATGTGATCCTTTTTCAGATTTTGCAGCTGACTGTGTGCTGAAGTTTGAAAAGCTTTTTCTGTATATCATGAGGAAAATTGCCAATTATGTATTTTACACATTACTTTCATCAGATGCTATTAAAAAAATCCTCTATGTACCAAAATTAAAGCTGCTCAGGCCCTTTGAGAGTGGCTGGTTGTATTTTAAGATTGTGGGTGCATTTTCAGCAACATGGCCTGACTTTGGGCCCAGTGGCCTATAAACCTAATTTTGGGCTGTACATGTGGTACATCTTTCCAGATCACAGCCCAAATCACAGAGATTCTGATGGTTTGATTATAATTATCAACACCTTATTTGTTCTTAATGACTTAGAGAGTATTTAATTTATATCAAATTTTATTTTTACAGAAATTCATGGGTTGCATTTATATGGAATTGCTGCAGATGTGCTTTTTATAAAAGTCTGTTTCAGCTCCCAGTTTTAGTTTGGGTTTCTGGAAGTGGTTGTGTATCAAAGTTTGCATGAGCAGGGGAATGCTTCTGGTTTGGGATTTATTTGTTGTTGTTGATCCATTTTTGCAGGAGTTGAAGGAAGACAATCAAGTGTTGCTAGAAACCAAGACAATGTTGGAAGATCAGTTGGAGGGGACCCGAGCTCGATCAGATAAACTGCACGAGTTAGAAAAGGAGAATTTACAGCTGAAGGCTAAACTGCATGACATGGAGATGGTGAGTGCCAGGGGAGGGTGGCAAAGGCAACTCATACACACTGAATTTAATTCCCATTTTTAATAAAATACTTCCAAATAGCAGGGAGGAGAAGGAATATGATGATAAATGCAGAGATTCAAGAGCAATAGGTTTGATTTTTTTTTTTTTAATGTGAATCAGTGTCACTTAAATATTGTGTTTATCCCATGCACTTTGCTTCCTAATATTCAGAAAGAGGTAAAATTTGGAAGAGTAGGGAATGATTGCTGTAGGTTATGAGGAGAAGAGGTTCTTTGTAATCTTCTTTTTACAAAAAATTCTTCAAATCCCTTTCTAAGTTCTCCCAACTTTTCCCAATTCCCCCCCATCTCACTGTCTAGGCAGACCAGAAAAAGCACTTTGCCCTTCCCTGTGACAACATAATAAAGATATTCTATTGATATCTATATTATATTATAGATAATGAAATACTTTTCACATATTGAGACTTTTAACCTGTGAAATCATTTCCAAGGAGCGTGATATGGACAGAAAGAAGATTGAGGAGCTCATGGAGGAAAACATGACCCTAGAAATGGCTCAGAAACAAAGTATGGATGAGTCTTTGCACCTTGGCTGGGAGCTGGAGCAGATAAACAGGACTACTGAACTTTCTGAAGGTAAACATGAGTTATTGAACTTGAAGTCTCAGAGGCTGGGTAGCATTGGGAAATTAAATGTATTTCTGAAGTGTCGTCCTCTGGAGAAATGCTGATTCCCATGTGTCCATTGAGATACAGGCTGTCCATGAGAAGTCTTGCCCAGTTAAATAGTTGTGTAAACCCCATAAATACCTGGAAGTTCCATTATTTGCCATTCACACTTGTGTACTCTGCAGCACAGATTATGATTCTTCTGGCTTTGCTGTTCTCCAAGTTAAGGAGAAAAGCTGTGGTGAAAACTTGGATTCTTCAGTACAACCTGCTTGGATACAAACTGGATTCTGTGCAAAGCACTTGTGGAATTTGGAGCCACATCCTGAGTTGTGGGAAACAAATCTGTGCTGTGATTAGGAGAGTAGAACATATTTTAATTTCTAATATTTCTAATCCTGATCAGCTCTGGTCACCAAGAGGGCATTGGAAGGACCTTCAAAGGCTGTTAAATCCTCTAAAAATGCAGAATCTGAACAATTCTGGCTAATAAGTCAGCTTTTATTTGAATAATGGTGTTTTTCTCCTGCAGTGCCACAGAAATCACTGGGCCATGAGGTGAATGAGCTGACATCCAGCAGGTTGCTGAAGCTGGAAATGGAAAACCAAAGTTTGCTGAAGACTGTGGAAGAGCTGCAAAGTGCAGTGGGCTCTGTGGAAGGCAGCAGCTCAAGGATTCTGAAAATGGAAAAAGAAAACCAAAGACTTAGCAAGAAGGTGAAGCTCAGGGTGTGCTTGGATGGTGTGAGAGCTGCCTCATGTTCTCTGCCATTTTCTTCCTAAAGGGTGATTTTATGGATTGCTGTTATTTTGGGTAAGGCATTGCAAGGGTCTGAGTGGAGTTACAGTGTGTGTAAGTTTATGGTAAAAAGTAAAACCACATCCAAGAGGTGTTTCTCTTTTTATTATGTGAGAGTGTGACCAGTGAGGGAAAAAAATAATAATATATTGGGGATATGGTGAGTAATGGAAGTGGTTGAGAATAGTGCAGAGCATTAATTTTGGTAATTATGAAGCAGAATAAAGTGTGTGTGCAGAGGTGGAGAGTGAGTGATGAGTCTGAGCTGAAAACTTGGTCCTGTGTCCTCATTTCAGCTGAGGGAGGGAGAAGGTGGGTCAGGGAATTGATAAACAGCTCAGGAGGGGAGTTTGTCAGGTTTAACTGTGCTCAGTTACAGGACTTTGCTCCTCAAATTGTGTGTATCAAATAGAATATTTTACTCAGTGGTATTTATAGAGAATAAAAATTAGGGAAAAAATAAGCTGGGGCTAATTACAGTGGAGTGAAAATGTTTAAATAGCTTTGACATCAGCAGCTATCTCAGGTGAAAGACTATTCTTAGAGTGGCTAAGAGATAATTAAAAAAAGAAAATTAAAGAAATCCCTACTGCATTCCATGCTTCCATGAGTTTCTGATTCCTAAGAAGCTGCTGTTTTTTGGAGCAGCCTCTGTGCTGTGCCCAAAAGAAAGGAATAGAAACACACAAATATCATTCAGGTCAACTTGTTACCACTCAAATGTGGCAGAGAAATCATGCTTGGGTATTTTAAATTTTAAATAGCTTTGCTCTCTGCAAGTTGGAAACACTTGACAAAACAAACTCATATATTTAATTCCCAAGGAATCATCTTAATTATCTCTTGAAATAGTTAAGTAAGATCAAACAACATTGAACCTTCCTAAGTTAAAAGGGTCTTGGAGGAGCAGTATAAATCTCACTGAAATGGGATTTTAAGAGAAAAAAAAGATGCTGGAGGAAATATCCAGAGCCTGAGAAAATCTGACTCTTTTTTTTTTTTTTTACACTAAAATACTTTATAGATACAGTGTTCTGAGCCAGGGAGAAAATTCTGGCAGGAGTAAATGTATTCCCAGAAGAAATTAATGTTTCAATTAAAGATTAGAAAATTCTGTTTAATTCTTTCCCTTAAGCTTCTTTATTCATTTCTATAAGGGTGCCTTCAACCCAGCTAAGACTGTCATTCTTAAGTACATTTTCAAACTTTTGTTTCTCTTCCCAGCTTGAAGAGCTGGAGAATGAAATTAGCCAAGAGAAACAAAGTCTTCAGAACAGTCAAAATCAGAGTAAAGATTTGCTGAAGGAAAAAGCCCAGCTTGAAAAGACACTTGAAGCACTTCGAGAGAACTCCGAGCGACAAGTGAGTAGCACAACCCAAAGTTTTACTGCAGCTTTGTGCTCTGGTGCTCCCCTTTTGGAGGCTTTTACAGACATAAAGGGATTGGAAATGCAGTGGATTTGCCAAAAGGAGGTTCCTGCAGGAAAACAGCTTTGCTCAGAGCTGCAGGCAGTGAGAGACGTGACTCATTTCTGGCTGGGGCTTTCCTGCGGGTTCAGGGCTTTGTAACGCTCCCACAGCTTCATGGAGCTGCTGGGAGGGTGCAGCTCAGCCTGGAGAGAAAATTGGGAACTTTGGAGGGAGGCCAGACACCTCCCAGAGGAGGAGAGCAGGTCCCAGGAGCTGGCAGTGCTTGGAGTAATGTTTGAGTAATGTTGGAGTATTGATGGGAATTCCAGCAGCCTCAAATCCTGCTCCATCATTCTGCCCTGCGCTGGGAGGGGTTCCTGCTGTGGGCACCTGGATTGATTTGTGACTGCCAAAAACTGGCATCTGAATGTCTGTAAAAGATGTACCTGATGGACCCTGGCACCTCCTGAGTGGAAAAAGAGTTCTGGAATTCCCAGATTTAGGAATTGAGTCCTTCAGAACTAGACCTGTGTGACAGTGTTTGCAGGGGTCCGAGGATGAGGGAAGGGACGAGGATCTGACTCCATGTTTCAGAAGGCTGATTTATTATTTTATGATTTATATTATATTCAAACTATAATAAAAGAATAGAAGAAAGGATTTTATCAGAAGGGTGGCTAAGAATAGAAAAGGAATGATAACAAAGGCTTGTCACTGACTGAGACAGTTCAGACAGTTGGGCTGTGATTGGCCATTAATTAGAAACAACCACACGAGACCAGTCCCAGATGCACCTGTTGCATTCCACAGCAGCAGATAATCAATGTTTACATTTTGTTCCTGAGGTCTGTCAGCTTTCCAGGAGAAAAATCCTTAAAGATTTTTTAAAAAATATCATAACTACAGAGCTGCTTTTAGCTTTTATAAATTCTCTTTATACCTCCTGATGACATGGCCATTTAGTTTAATTTAAAGTCCAGTATTCTGAAATGCAGAGTATTATATTTCAGAAAATACTAAGTATTTTTAAAGTCTGTTTATTGGTAAATGGAATTCCAGAAGGAAGAAAAGAGGGAGGTGAAAAAAAAAGCTTGGCATGGAAGGTTTGCTTTCACTTAAAGATACATATCTTGTTTTAGGATTGATATTTCAGTGGGCCTATTTCTGCTTTAAAATAATTTACTTAGGGGCTGATGGGTCAACAGCAACTTCCATATTTCTTCCAAAATCCTGTGCTGACACTTACTGCAGTAGGAGTCATTTGGATGAGATAAAATTCATTTGGTCTCACCCAAAATCCTGGAGGCATTTATCAGGACTTTTTCTAGATTTGGGATTGTAGAAGCAGAATTCATGGACATTATTCAGTGCCATGGCAGGTGCTCCAGAGCTGTGTTTTTAGGCGCCTGTTAAGGAGTTTCTGGTGAATATTCCAGAGCAGTTTGTCATTGCTGGGAGCAGAGCTGTAGATCTGTAATTAATAGTTCCATTCAGATTTCACTGTGGGAGAACAGCCTGTAATTTTCTCAGTCTGTTTTTCATTGCAAGCAGCACTTTTGCTTTTCTCTCAAACAATTTATTGTTGAAACATCCCTTACACTGGGTTATTAGTGTACATTTAAATATTGATCCAAACAGTTTTGCTGGATTTTGCTGTCTGGTGTTACATGCCCAGATAATTCCAAATGATTTGGAGCAACCTAAAAAGTCAAGAAATACTGAAATTAAGGTGTAGGTTCTGCCTTTATCCTTGAGGTAGATCTGGGAAAGTGTTTCCTAGGAAAATAATTCCAGTATGATTTACTTTCTCTGAAGCTGGTTTGGAACAGAATATCCAAAGGTTCTTTTTAACTCAAAAATCAGTGTAACTTTGGTGTGTTGCTTCTCAAATTGTTGTTGAATGTGATCAGGATTCCCTCACCTCTACTTTTTCCAAATGAAATAAAGAGATTTTTGTGGCTCCCACACCTCCCTCCATCTCAGGTTTGGTTCAGAACTTGCTGCAGTCCTGTTCTTTGTGGACACACAGCTCTGCAAATCACAGAGTGTGAGAAAAAGCAATCTAAACATGGGTAAACACAAATGAAAGTTAAATTTGCCAGGAAGTAGGCAAAGCTTTCTTTTGATTTGTGCTTTATTAGTTTTGGGCTTATGTTAATATTCAAGAGGAGGAGATTTGAAGATTTACTTTGTTATCAAACTTGAAATAATGTTTGTGATTCTTCACATAAACAGAGATTTTCTTTAACTTTAAATAAAAGGTGAATATGATATGATGAGTATCTTTTAGTTTATATATGAAAGCAATTCCTTGTTGGCAAGTTGTTTATCACTTTACCATTTTTCTACCCAAATTAGATTAAACTCTTAGAACAAGAAAATGAACACTTGAATCAAACCGTGGCTTCTCTAAGGCAGCGCTCACAAATCAGTGCTGAGGCAAGAATGAAAGAAATTGAGAAGGAAAATAAAATCCTCCATGAGTCTATCAAAGAGACCAGCAGTAAGTTAAATAAAATGGAATTTGAAAAAAAACAAGTCAGGAAAGAACTGGAACACTACAAAGAGAAAGGGGAGAGGGCAGAAGAATTAGAGAACGAGCTGCATCGTCTGGAGAAGGAAAATGAGTTATTGCAGAAGAAAATCACCAACCTAAAAATCACTTGTGAGAAGATTGAGGCCTTAGAACAAGAGAACTCTGACCTGGAGACAGAGAACAGAAAGCTGAAAAAAACCTTGGATAGCCTGAAAAACCTCACTTTTCAATTGGAATCCTTAGAAAAGGAGAATTCCCAACTGGATGAAGAGAATTTAGAGTTACGGAGGACAATCGAATCCTTGAAGTGTACGAGCATTAAAGTGGCACAGTTACAGTTAGAAAATAAGGAGCTGGAGAGTGAAAAGGAGCAGCTCAAAAAAAGCCTTGAGCTGATGAAAGCCTCTTTTAAAAAGACTGAGCGCTTGGAAGTCAGTTACCAAGGCTTGGACACAGAAAACCAAAGGCTACAGAAAGCCCTGGAAAACAGCAATAAGAAAATTCAGCAATTAGAGAGTGAATTACAAGATTTAGAGACTGAAAATCAAACCCTGCAAAAGAACTTGGAAGAGTTAAAAATCTCCAGTAAGCGCCTGGAGCAGTTGGAAAAGGAGAATAAGTTGTTAGAACAAGAGAGTTCTCAACTGGAAAAGGATAAGAAACAGCTGGAAAAGGAAAATAAAAGGCTTCGACAGCAAGCAGAAATTAAAGATAGTACCTTGGAAGAAAATAATGTCAAAATCAGTAATCTGGAAAGGGAAAATAAATCTCTGTTTAAAGAAATAGTTGTGTATAAAGAGTCCTGTCTGCGCCTGAAGGAGCTGGAAAAGGAAAACAAGGAGCTGGTGAAAAGAGCTACCATTGATAAGAAAACCTTGGTCACTTTGAGAGAGGTAAATACAGAGGAATTTCCATTCCCATCATAATCTGTGTATAATGTACAGAAATTGTATCTGGGTGTCTGATCTGGGGGTTTTTTTTTGCATTAATCTGTGTACTGTTAACACCTTTATGCATTAGATAATCAAAATTTCTGTAATCAGTCATGGAAAGAAAGAATATCATATTGCTGGGATGTTTCCCCTTCACTGGCATGTTCCAGACCAAATTTAAAGGGAAATTCTAAAGAAAATCTTTAAGGGAAAGGAAGAGAGGACAGGGAAATCAAATTCTAGTTGCAGTGTAATGTCTGATCCAGCTGAAAGCTGGCAGCTGCCAGGAGACTTAAAGCTGAATTATTCCAGTCATGTAGGGATAAAACACCCTTGTCTCAGCACTCCTAGAGCTAAGACTACATTATTTTATTTTCCTGAATTTTTTTTTTTTTTTGTTATAAATACTGACTGTAGTTTTTTCTGTGCAAGGACTTGGTGAATGAGAAATTGAAGACTCAACAGATGAACAATGATCTGGAAAAACTGGCCCACGAGCTTGAGAAAATTGGCTTGAACAAGGAGCGTCTCCTGCATGATGAGCAGAGCAGTGATGACAGGTGAGAATGACAAAAGGACAAATGAGGATCTTTTTTTATTCTTAAAGTGATTTTGCAGACTGGTTCTGTGCATACTCTTAACATTTTTAAGGCACACTCATAGACCCAAAAAGGAACTTGATATTTTTGGAAATTAATTAGTTGGTGTGCTGCTTTCACATTCAGCTGACTGTGACAGTGAGTTGCCACTTTTTGTTGCTAAGAGACTCATTGAAGTATGTCAGGAGATACAGTTAATTATAATTAAAATGTTTTATGCTGTAGTCAGCAGCAGCAACAGCAGCAGTAAAAGATAATTAGCTCAAAGTAATTTTTTTTCCCTTTTTGTCTGCCTGTCTGACACAAATGGTATTTTGTAGCATAGTGATTACCTTAAACTGTCTCACTCTTTCCTTGCAACCATTTCCTTCTAATTCTTCCATCCTGAAGGCAAAGCTGCATTCCCACTTGCCCTGGCTGGGAAGTACCCAGTGTCTCCAGACCTTGGTGGTGGCTCTATCACTCCTGCACACCTGCACTGCAAAGCAGCTGCTGCTGCCCTGACATCTGTTACCTCTGCTGCATTGTCCTCCTCTGCCTCATCCTGCAGGGATTATGGGGAAATTGGTGACAGTGTGGGCTTCCAGCCAAGCTTGGCTGTGCAGTTTCACCAGTGCAGTTCTGCTGTCATGGTCTGTTATTACAGCTGATTGTCCTGAGCATGGAGGTTGATCTGGGGCCTTCTGTGTGCAAAGGCACCCAAATAACACCTGGGGTTTGAATGCAGCTGGGGTTTGAATGCAGCTTCCCTTTGCCAGTGCTCTGCCCCAGAGTCCTGTGTTTTACCCCTCTTGGTTTCTGCTGGTGCCTTTCCCCTGCCTTCCTCAGCTCCCACATAAATTCAGGAGAAGTTCTCAGAGCTTGAACTGGTTGGATTTGTTCAGATTGAAGTATTTCTGGTCACATACAGCCCTTGATAAGCATTTGGTGTGTCCTTAGGTAAATATACCAAATAAAAAACCACCAGATCTTGATCCAAGGTGAAGCTTAAACTTAGCTGAAGCCCAAATGGAGCAACATTTAATCAAGTTCTAGGTTAGAGGTGTTGGGCTCTGCTGCTGACTTGAGCTTCTTCCCAAGCTCCATGTGAGCTGGGGGATCATGAAAGGGCAATGTTTGCTATCAAAGTGAGAGCTAGGATTGGTTTGAAATTTTGCTGTGCCCATGAATATCCTGATTTTCCATTATTCTTAACCTCCAAAGATCCCTGGATTGCTTTCCTTACATAACAATACATAGGTGAGTCATTGCCAGCTCTTCCATCAGGGCTGTGAAGAGCTGGGTTCATTGTGGATAAAATCACTTCTCAGTGGAGTTTTTCATCTGCCTCTGCCATTCTGGTAATGGAAATTAAATATGTACCATTTTCCTCCTCCTGATGGGAAAGAGCTGCTTGTGATTTTTAAGGAATGATCTTTGGTAGCACCTCAGAGTGTTTCTATTGAGGTCTAAACTGGCCAGGATTTATGAGTTAAGTTGGAAGTGTTTCCCATTTTCTCTTGCCTGCTGTCCTTGGACAAACAGATTTATGGATTTTGATCTGAATCCAAAATAACCCTACTTGCAGTTATATTCAAAAATGTGTACCATCTTTCATTGTTCAAAGTGGGTATTGTATCTCTGCTATTATTATTTTTCCTCCTTTGTTTTCTATAGAACTGTGTCATTTTTCAGTAGCAGGAATTACTTGTAGCCAAATCTGTGCTCCAGCCCAAGAAGGTGAAATTCTGTATATTCTACTGGTCACAGGCTGCCTACTATTCCATAAATCCTTGGGAATGAGTTGTCAGATCTGGAATTCTCAGATTCCCCTTGTGCTGCATGATGCTACTGGGCAGCTTTCTGCTTATTAATTCTCTTCCCATTCGTCTTCTGCTCCAGTTCCTGACTGGTTCTGATGCCATTGTCCATTCAGGAGTCTGCTGCACTTTATTCCTTTCACTAAACTGATGGATCCTTCAGCAGCCAGGATTAGAAAGGGGGACTATCAGGGTTGGGTTTGTTTTATCCAGCTGTGGGGAGGAGTGGGGTGTTCTCCACATTCTGAGCCACGCACAGGGACTGAACTGCTTAGGAGTGATTGAGTGTGGGGTTTGGTATTAATGAATTTGGTTTGTATTTCCCATAAAGAATGTGCAGTTCTAAATCAGTCCAGTTTAATCTGACCACTTCTCTCTCAAACTGATATTTTGGGGGGTTTTAGGTGCCCTACAGTATCATGAATGTGGTTAAAAATGGAAGCTTTGTGCATCAAGGGTGGCAGCAGTCTTAAAATACCAGCAGCTGTGCTGGGTGAGCAATTTGCACATTGATGCACCAAACAAGTGTGCACCTGCACAGGGCTGTGCTCCATCTCCTTCCCTGGCCTCCCTTTGGAGCTGCAGGAAATGGGAACTGATGAAAATCTTGCTCTCCAAATACTTCACATCCTAATTGAGTTCAGGTCCCTGCTGGATGGGCTGGAGTGGAGCCAGAAGGAATCCAGGCACCACTCACTAATGGTGCAGAGAGACCCAGCACCCCCTGGTGTGCCTCAATGGGGCTTTTTCTGGCTCTAACATGTTTTAAAAGAAAGGAGGAGTCAAAAAGTCAAAAATGGTTTTGACAACCATCTTCTGGTTATTTTTGACATAGAACTTGCTGTGGATGCTGAAGTGTCTTCATACTTTTGACCACAGCACTCAGGGATTTTTGAGTGTAGCTATGAGTCTTTTCTAGAACATTTTGGAATGTAAATACCTGGAATAATTATTGAAAATACAGATTTTTTTTGTTGTTGTTGGCCAGTAGGTACAAGCTTTTGGAGTCTAAATTAGAATCCACGCTCAAGAAGTCTCTGGAAATAAAAGAAGAAAAAATTGCTGCTTTGGAGGCTCGTTTGGAGGAATCAACAAATCTGAACCAGCAGCTGCGTCAGGAGCTGAAAACAGTAAGGGAAAAAGGGCATTTTTCTGGAATATTAAATGAGCTGGTGTTATTCCTACACTTTTTGGGTAAGACAGCAAAAAATGGGCATCATTCAGGTCATAGAAAGCAGGACAAAGGTGTGAATGCTTTTAGGACTGTGACTGCTTTTAAGACTGTGTTGAAATCACATGAGAAGTTGTTGAACTTATTCACTGGCCATGAAAATGTCAGCTGGATAAATAACCTGGAGTTGATTTGATTTGGGATGTCATTTCCAGTTACATTTTCTGGCCTACCTTGAGCAGCCTGAGTAGATTGGTTAAAAAAAGAAATTCTATCAATTCAACCAATTCTTGGTTGTAGAATTTTAGTATAAAACTTGGGGGGTACAATTAAAAACACGGAAATAAAATATTAAAAATAGAAGTCTGCTGTTTGTTGGGGTTAAACTGTCCATATCCGTAAATAATTTGTACATCATCTCCCCAAACATGTGCAAAAAGCAAATTCACAAATGCCGTAACAGCACTTCCTGCTCCTTGAGAAGGGTCATGGTCAGGTAATAAAGTAATAAATTTGGAAGTGCAAAATGGAAAATTCTAAACCTAACCTAAGTTGTCCTAAATAATTCCAGGTGAAGAAGAACTACGAAGCTCTGAAGCAGAGACAAGAAGAGGAAAGGATGGTTCAGAATTCTCCTCCAAGAAGTGGAGAAGGAAATCAGTCTGTCAATAAGTGGGAGAAAGAAAATCAGGAGACTACTAGAGAATTACTGAAAGTTAAAGATAGATTAATCGAGGTGGAGAGGAATGTAAGATGTGTTTTAAATATGGTTCTGGTGGTAATTATTTGTGGTGAGCTGTTGCAGTAATGCAAATGAGGGTGCTGTTAAGACAGTTTAATTTATCACTTTGTTTCCATCCTGAGCACAATCTGAAATAAATGCAGTGTGTGTAGCAGCTGGATTCTGCTCTGTGGGATGCCATAAAGCACTTGACAGGCATTTTCAAAGGAAATGCAAAAACCTGAGTTTGCCCTTTGGCATGCACAGCTCTCCCTCCAATCCCTGTTATATAATCTCTATTTACCCAGTCCTGGAGATTCCTTTCCTGTTCCTCCATAGGTGCAACATCTGTTCCCTGTTTTTCCAGTGAGAAATCCCCCAAAAGTGCATTTGTTCTGCAGTTTTATCCCACCCTGTAAATGTCTGCATGCTCCTGCTGCTTTCTGTGGTCTGGAGAACTCTTCTGTTTTACCTGGGGGTTCCTGGAGCAGCTGGGAGCTGAGGTTTGTGTGGTTTGCACCCCCAGAACGCGACGCTGCAGGCGGAGAAGCAGGCGCTGAAAACGCAGCTCAAGCAGCTCGAGACACAGAACAACAACCTGCAGGCCCAGATCCTGGCCCTGCAGAGACAGACTGTGTCCCTGCAGGAGCAGAACACAACTCTGCAAACTCAGAATGCCAAGCTGCAGGTAATGCTGCCTTAGCTTGCTTTCAAAAATAAAATTAAAATATTTTTTTCCCAATGAAAATTTAAAGTACGTTGTTATGGTTAGCTTTAAAATCACATTTGGCTTCCTGCAGAGACCTGGGAAAGAAGGTGATGTGAGAATAATCTGCACTCTGCAGTCAAAAATAGTTTGTTTGCTGATGAATAGCTACATTTTAAAAAATCTGTTGTAATTCTTTGTCCAATGTAAAATCTTAGAGTAGATTCTCTTATCCATTGTTCCAAGATTCCTTGAGATTTTATTGTATTTATGCATCTAAATTAGATCAGGGAAGTAGTGTGTCCAACCATATTCTAATAAATTTTATCTATTTTTATTAATATTAAAAAAAGTAAAGCCATACCTAAAAGGAAAATCAAGATACTTAAATACTGAAGATTTTCAAAAACCAAAAGAAAATTAAAAGCTACATAAATATGTGAAGACCTGAATTTAAATAATTGAGAGGCAGTAAAAAAGGTCATGTAGCCTTGGAAATTACAAAAAGGACCATGGAAATTATAAAAATGGCTGTCCCCAGAGTCTTGCAGCTCTTCTGGCCGAAATTCAGATGCTGCCCTTACAGTTTAATAGGGTTGTTAAATATTTATCTTTTTTCTTTACACATTAAATATTCTTGTTAATCAGTTTAATGCTTTTGGTGTTCTAAGAATCAAAACTACCTCAAGAGGGGATAAAAACCCCACAATGCAGCAGAAATAATAAAGTGTCAGAAAGGATGGAGGGCTGATGGAAATCAAGATGTCAAGGACTGTTTAAATGGAACAAATGATGGATTTGGTGGATGCCTGGAGTCTCCTCCTGCCTCTCCCTGGAAAGCAGAACATTGTTGTCCTATGGATGCACTTTCTGCTGCCACACTGAAATGTCATTAGTGCCTAGCACTCCAGTCAAACAGGCCATGGGTGCACACCCTGTGCCACCTCTGGTTGTTAAGAACCAATGGATGTGACATGGGGGTGTCCCATTTAACCAGTTGAGAGGGGATTGCTGGGATTCAGAGCTCTCTGAGTGCTTTGTAATTCCCTTCATCAACAAACCCCAGGAATATCTATGTGCTTCCATTTTTGCTTCGTGCCCAGCAGCACAGGCCTCTCCTCTCTGGCAGAACAATTCTCCATGAACTGCAAATCCAAGTGGAACTTGAAATATGTTCAGGAAAATCCAAGTGATGAGCTGTTGGCTAAATCTGAAGTGCAGGCTGAGCTGCTGTACCTGGACTGTGCCAGAATTGTTCCTCAGCAGCTAATTCCTCTCTTCCTGCTGATACCCATAAGGAGCAGCCAAGGGAAAGGATGTCTGAAGGGGTAACTGGGAATTCTGACCTAACCCAAGTCAGGATTCAGCCTGGGAAGTTTCCCAGCACACCCATGCCATCAGACATGACTTCATTTCCAGTGAAAGATTCAGCTTTCTCATATGTAACAAAGAACCCTGCAGTTGCAGCAGGAAGGGATTTGTTCCCTGGTAACAGCAGGAACTGGAGTGAGAGATGGAATTTTTTTTTTTTCCTTAATAGATACCCCGAGGGTATTAGAAGGCTCAGTAGTTTGTGGTTTTCATCTCTTGCACGGGAAAGAGAGGGAAGCTGGTGCAGGTCAGGTGACAAGCACCAGTTTAAGATACCCAAGGATTTCTCCAGAGGCACAAAAAGTGAAGTTGTTGGTTGATTGGGGCATTTTAAAACTGTTTAATCTTGAAAGCTTTAGTGTATTAATACACATGAATACTGTCCTGGGACTGTTGTTGGAGAGCTGGTGCTGTTCCACAAAAGAGCACAGGACAGAACATGGATAGTTCCTTCCAGGTGCTGTTGTTTATCTCCCTCTCTGTTAAATGGATGTTCCTGTTGGAATTCTCAGTGTGAAACGATGTGTGGATGCCATGAAGACTTCATGGTGACACTTCAGAATTTTTTAAAACATAAATCTCCATGGCTGGGTGAAAGTCCCTTTTATTTCAGTCATGTCACAGATTTGGCTTTTATCAGGATCACTGGTGATCTGTTTCTCCAAGGTATCTCAGTGCTAGGGGAAAACAGCCCTGTCAGCAAGATCACATTTTAACAGATGTTGAAAGATAAATAATAATTTGATCCATCCCAGTCAATTCAATCACATGCTTCAATGCTTTCTGCTAAGAAATACTCCTGGAACATTTTGAATTGGAGCTGTCTCCTGGGATGTAAGAAAAGGTTGTCTGAAAAAATTCCTTCTCCCAGGATTTCCCTCCTGGGAAGCTAAGAAGCCTCAGAGAAAAGGAAAACAATTCTTATGTCATTTGCTTCTCCTGTGCTGTGCAGATATGGAATGTGTTTGGAGATTGTTTACCCACAGGTGATTGTTCCATTGCATTCTGCTGGGAGTTGTTTTCACTCATTGGCCAATCGGGGCCAAGCTGTGTCAGGACTCTGGAAAGTGTCAGGAGTTTTCATTATTATCTTTTTTTTCATTATTATCTTTTTAGCATTCACTGAGTAGCTTTTCTGTATTCTTTAGTATTGTATAGTATTCTTTAATATAATAGTATAATAATAAAATAATAATATATATTATAATATTAGTATAACATATTAATATTAATATAGTGACATTGTTATATTATAATCTAGTATTATAATAATAGAACACAAAAATATATGATAATATTAATATATGTTAATATTATTGATAGTGTCATATAATATGACAATATTATTATGACATAATATTTATTACTATATTTATAATATGATATTAATATCATAATATGGTATATTATAGAACATAATAATATGGTATATTGTGATATTAATATAGTATGCTAATGTTATTGATATTGTAATATTATAGTATTATATAGTAATAATAATAATATACAATAATGACATAATAAATTAGCCTTCTGAGAACATGGAGTCAGATGCATCATTCCTGCCTTCATCAGGGCATTCCCTACAAATACAAGGCCTACCAGTGGAACAACCAGAGGGTCGAGAAGGGTTAAACCCAACAAATCTCTGGGAGGTGGGAGATAAATAACTGCGAGCGCTGCTGTTTGTGGCTGCAGGTTGAGAACTCCACGCTGAACTCGCAGAGCACGTCGCTGATGAACCAGAACGCGCAGCTGCTGATCCAGCAGTCGGCCCTGGAGAGCGAGAACGAGGCGGTGCTGAAGGAGCGCGAGGACCTGAAGGGGCTCTACGAGGCCCTGCTCAAGGACCACGAGCGCCTGGAGCAGCTGCACGAGCGCCAGGCCGCCGAGTACGAGTCCCTGATCGCCAAGCACGGCAGCCTCAAGGCTGCCCACAAGAACCTGGAGGTGGAGCACAAGGACTTGGAGGATAGGTGAGGACGCAGGAAAACATTCAGTAGGAATGGCTGGCTGTGGGCTATCAGTTGTTGGTTTCTCTGGGTCTGGACTGAAGGCACTTGAGACAGTATTTCATGTTCACACTCAGGTGTTTATTATTTCTTATCACTTAAACAGTCTCACTGCTGTGAGTTGGGCAGCTTTTCGTTAGAAGGCACAAAATGGCCAACAATCTCTTGTTACAAGGTCTTTTAAGACTAAACTATCCAGTTAAGAACTGACACCTGGATTATTTTCCCTTTTAATCCAATAACTGATCCCAAGGAGCCCACAATGGGGACATTTCTGCCCAATTACAAAATGCCACCCAAACCCATGGAGAAGGAGGAAGAAGAAACCCAGATTGACACCCTGTGCCCTCCATCTTGCTTCCATCCACAACATACTCAAAATCCCAAAACATAAATTTCTCACCAAGTGACACACCTACACTACTCTCTATAATCTATTTCCACAACACACTAAAAATCCCAAAACCTAAATTTTTCACCAAGTGATACAGCTATACTGCTCTCTATAATCTATTTCACACTTTTGTGGATTCTATTCTATCTTGAAGTCTAGGAAACTTTCTTCATGAATGAGGGTCAAAGTCAGTGCTGCCCTGGGGGTCAGGGCACCCCAGAGCAGACAGGGAAATATTCCCTGTGCCCTGGGCTTCCATAGCTTTCTAATAAAATGATAGAATGAAATCAGCATCGCTCAATCACTAGACTATGACTTTAACAGAGGCCATTTCATCAAAAGCCCTTTGTTTTTGGTCATTCCAAAAAAGGAATTGTCTTTGCAGGTACAGTCAGTTGTGTTCTCTTTGCAGGCACAGTCAGTTGTGTTCTCTTTGCAGGTACAACCAGTTGTATTGTCTTTGCAGGTACAACCAGTTGCTGAAACAGAAAGTGCAGCTGGAAGAGCTGGAGAAGGTTCTCAAGACAGAGCAGGACAAAATGCTACAGCAAAGTGAGAAACATGAAACTGTGGCAGCAGAATATAAAAAACTTCGGGATGAAAATGAAAGGTAAAGAGAGTTCTGGCACCTGAGCACACAGCCTAAACAAGGGTGGTGTTCTTCACATTTCTTTGACACCTAATGCTGCTATTCCAAATATTCATGATCCCACAAAAATAATCATTATATCCTGAGGGGGCATGTGGGACAAAGGAACGTGGCAGGGCCCAGGAGGGACAAAGGGAGCCCAGGAAATGTGTAACCTCCATGACTGCCAAAGTTTGGGCCATTCCTGTTTTGTGTTGGCAGGAAATCCTGGCTGTTTCGTGAGATTCTTTTATTCTGAAAAGCGGCATCTTAAATCCAGCTGTGACATAGAGATGCTGCTTTGTATTTAAATACACAGAGAGCAGTGCTTGGCTCAAAGGCAGAACTAGGAGAATGAGGCTGGGACAACTTACAGTATGTGACAGCAAAGAATTTGTGTGTATATTTTATGGAGTAGTTGGAAATGTCATGTTTCAGAGGGAGTGTGGGTAACAAATTCATTTCCAGCGCTCTCTGATGGTGTCTTTGCATCCCAGGCTCTCTCACACATACACTCAGCTCCTGAGGGAGAATGAAGTGCTACAGACTGACCACAAGAATCTGAAAACATTGTTGAACAGTTCCAAACTGGAGCAAACACGGTTGGAAGCTGAGTTTTCCAAACTCAAAGAACAGTACCAGCAACTGGATATTACATCAACAAAGCTGAATAATCAGTGTGAGGTATGTGGGAATTCTGCTGCTTGTAATGGCTGTAATCACTGGAATATTTTTTATAATTGTATTTATGGGTCCATAAAATCATATGGAGTGCTGGAGTATCAGTCATTTATAGATAATGAAGTGCATCCAAAGACTAATTAATTTGCTGTACAGGCAATACACAATCTCAGGCTCATACTAGGGAAACTGGTTTAAATTATTTAAAGCATCAAAGAGGCTTTTATCAATTGATTCATTATTTCATTTTGAGTTTGATTTAAGAACCCCTGTGTAGACCTAAATTTACTTGGTAATCTCATTATCTGTGTGTAAAATACACTCACATATAAATGCATGGGCAATTTCCTCTGTTTTAACAGCTGCTCAGCCAACTGAAAGGAAACCTGGAGGAGGAAAACAGACACCTGCTGGATCAAATCCAGACCTTAATGCTGCAGAACAGAACATTACTGGAGCAGAACATGGAAAGCAAGGATCTGTTCCATGTAGAGCAAAGGCAGTACATGTGAGTTGTGAAAACAAGGAGGTCACTGGGATTAGGGCAGTGACACCAATACCTGCATTTTTCTAAAAAAGTTTCTGTTGACTATAGAATTTAAGACATGTGATGCTTCTGAAATGTTTCTCTTTAAAATAAGAATTTCAATGATAAATGTAAAACAGATAACTCAAAATATCACCATTATATTTGTAGTTCTAAAGGATCAGTGCAACTGTGTTCATTACTGATGATGAAGATAATGAATAAAACTGATATTTATTCCTCATTCTGCTACTGGCAAAGTTTAGATTTGTAATCACTGTCTTTGTAGATTGATAATACTCATACATGAGTCTATATACATTGTAGATTAATTTGTAGATTTGTAATCTAAACTTGTTTAGTGGACTTGAGAGAAGAGAAAATGTGCTTATCTAAATGATAGAGCACTTTATTGTAAAAGGAGGAATGTGTAAAAAAGGCAAATGGAATTTTATTCCATTTTATATCATGAAGTTAAGCCTAAGGCTGATTGTTTGCTGTATCTCTTGCTTTTTCAATAAGAACCAAGGGTTATGTGAGAATTCCACACAAAAGGTGGCAATTGTCAGATAACAGACTCCCTGAGGAATGTGCTGCCCACGCATCCTGTGTATGTTTTTGAAGCATAAATTATCATTAATTTCTGTTTGCAGTGACAAACTAAATGAATTGAGGCGGCAGAAGGAGAAACTGGAGGAGAAGATAATGGATCAGTATAAATTCTATGAGCCATCTCCACCAAGAAGGTACTGCTGAACAAACATGGTGTAAAATAAACCAGCTCTAAAGCACGGCAGGCCTGTTCTGTTCCCGCTGAAAATGGAGATTCCATTACATTCATGGGAGCAGAATCACGTCTGCCTTGCACAGAAATCAGTTGGCTCTGCAGGCCTAAGCAGTGTGGTGTAAATGCAGTGAATGTGCTGTGGTTTTGCTGACAGAAGGGGCAACTGGATCACGCTGAAGATGAGGAAGCTGATCAAGTCCAAGAAGGACGGGAACCGCGAGCGCCTCAAGTCGGTGACGCTGACGCCCACGCGCTCCGAGTCCAGCGAGGGATTCCTGCAGCTGCCCCACCAGGACAGCCAGGACAGCTCCTCCGTGGGCTCCAACTCCCTGGAGGATGGGCAGACCCTGGGCACCAAAAAGAGTAGCAGTGAGTACTGCAAACAGCTTCGGTCCCTGAATAAACCTTGGCTAAATGTTGGAAACGACTGCGTGTTGTGGAGGGTTTGTAAAGATTGTTTCTAAGTGTGTAGGAATGAAGCCTGAGTTAATTTATTAAGGGCAGAACTTCTTGCACACTCCCTGAAGTGTTTGAGCAGAGCTAGTTTTGAGCATTTCTGTATCTCAAAATGCAAGTGTTAAAATATACTCACAGTGCCTGGGTAAGATGAAGCAGGCGCTGGTAGTGGGTCAGGTGAGCAGGATTTGGGATAGAATGTCAGGTGTCACCACAAGAACCCTTTTTGTTCTCCCTCTTGTCCCAGCATGACTCTTTCCCCTTGTCTTGGAAGTGTTTTCCAAGCTGTGGCTGTGCTAACATCCTTGAGTTGCTAAAAACACCTTCTGTCTGAAGGTGTTCCCCCAGCAAAAAACCAACTGTGAAATTTGGGGTTTTCTCACAAAACCAACAATGAAATTTGGATATACAACAGGGAGTGTTAATGTAGAAACACAGCCTGTTAAAAATACAGGAATTGTTACTGATCCTGAAATTGGAGTGAAGTGGTTGAGAGGGAGAACGAGGACCTACAGAAATGTGATTAGATGGAATATTCCAGATGTGCTGACTTTGAAAGATTTGATAGCCATCCCATTAGGGTGCCTCCATTAGGATATGTAAGACCAGATTCTGTTTATTATTATTTATTATCTATGTCTTTTGTTCTTCACTTTTGGCATGAATCATAAACTGCCCAGTTTCTCACAACTTGAGAGGTAGTTACAGCCAAGTTATCAGGATGTAATGGTTCTGCTTAATAGCTGTGCACCAAAAGCATTTTGGCTGTGCATGTAAAAGCATCAGAATCCATGTGCATTAACAGTCACTTCCAATGTTTGCACTACTACTTTTAAATTTCATGTATTGGGTTTCAAAAGACAGCAGGTCTGGGGTTTGTGCCAGCTGTGAATTATTACAGCCATTAGGATGTGATTGTTTTTGTTTTTTTTTTCTTCTGTGCTTCTTGCAGAAGCTTAGTCAAACTTTAAAACATCCTAAAAAATGCTATTTCAGGAAAAGTTAAAATCAGATCTGTATTTTTTAATAACTGAAGAAAATAGTTCAAGAGTACATTTTAGCACTTTTGTTACTAACTTGCCCCTTTGGGGAGCTCAGCCTTTTTCAGTGTAGGCATCAAACCAGGTACTTTTAAACTTTTTTCTAAAAAGCAGCTGTTGCTTTTACATCCAAACCGTGAGTGGTGTGGAACTGGGGAGTGACTGGAGCTGTCCTGGCTGTGTGTCAGTGGGAGCTGGGAGTGTGCACGCTGTGGTTCAGCCCATCTGCATCTGTGTCAGCAATGTCATGTTCTGGAAGGGCTGTTCTGTGACAGTTTTCTTTGCATGATCCTTGGGACCTTGTAGTGTGCAGTTACCCTGCTGGGGAGCCACGGCTGCACTTACGGTGGCTGAGCCTCAAAAGAGGTTTGAAGCTGCTCAGACCTCATTAATTTTCTACTCCATGGACCTTGCTCATGTTCCCCTTAATCCCAGTGTATTTATCCACAAACTGGAAGGGCTGATCTAATTCCGGATCCTGACCTTCCTCCATTACACATGTCGCCATGGAAACCAGAGTTTTGGAGAGAATTTGGATGCATTTTGTGTCAGCTCAGCTCTGAGGCAGAGATCTGAGACAATTTGTGCCTCACAAAACAGAGAGAATCTCTCAGTGTGACGATGCTGGTGATGGTGCACATTTTGCAGTCTTCTTCTTCTGCTCCTAGAGTGACTGTAAGTCCTGAATCCTGGAATTTGGGTCCTTTCTTTTCCATGGGAAGCAGTTTGGCAGTGGCAGCTTCCACTGAAGGAGCTACAGGAGGGAGCAAACAGTGAGTGCAGCCTGTCTGTGCCATGCTCAGGTGTTGGAGCTCCCTGTGCTGGCTGAAGGCAGCTCTGGCTCTCGAGGAGTTCTGTGCCTGCCTGACCTCCAGCAGCTGGCAAGGAGCTGGTTCCAGTGAGGTCAAATGTCCTGAGTGTCCTTGAGGAGGCAGGAGAAGGCAGCTCACCCTCCCTGGCACAAAGCAGCAATGTTTGAGCTGGAGGACTGAGAATCTGACACAGAGATCTCCAGGATACACAGGGCTCACATCCCCCATTCCCTGTCAGAGATACTGATTTCAAAAGTGTTTGCTGTCTGTGACATCTGTAGTTTTTCCTCTTTTGTGGGTGGTGATGGAGATTGTGTTTTTCCAACACAGGCCACTTTCTCATGCAAATGTTTCCAGGTGAGCTGTTATCTCCCTGGGAAAGGTGCTCTTGGCACAAAAATCAGGTTACCCTGTTCTCAGAGAGCACCACCTGAGGTCTCACAGCGTGGCCAGGGCCTGTGTCTGATCCCTGTGGGAAGGAGGGGGTGCCTGCAGGGCTTTTGCTGTCCCAGCATAGGTTAATCCTGCAGGAAGGGTGTGCTCCTGACTGCAGGGCTTCACCTTGGCTTTTCATGGCTCCTTGTTCCCAGGTACTGCCCACAAATTCTCATTGATCACCCTCAGGATCAGGTGAGTGCCGTGGACCTGACACTGTGCAGGGCTTTCCTCTGGATGGGGCCATTCTGAGCTTTTCCAGACAAAACCCAAGGCAGGCAGAGGGAATTTTAGTTTTCTGTGGAGAAATACAGATATGCTTTACTGGCTTCTACTTTAGCCATTCCATGAAATTAATAAGTTCACAAGGAATTAGGGCCGTTAGCAAACTGTCATCTCTACTAGAACACCAGTAGCAGGTATGCCATGTCACAGAGGGAATAAAAGGAATGTTCTGGGCTCCCAATACCGAGGCATCTTGAAGGTTTTTGCATCGTATTTTCTTCTGTGCATGAACCAAAACAAGTCAGGATTTTAATACAGAATTCCCCAGATGATTTCAGGCAAACAGAAGAGTTACAAAATGGAACGTTTCCTGCTCACATGAGGAATTCTGCAACACTCATCATTCATTCTCAGCAAGAAGGTGTTCATGGAATATTGAAAAGACAAAGAACAGTTGATTTTTGCTGTAGCTCTGCCATCCCAGGGTTAGTTATTAGAATTACTATTCCAGGACATGTTCTGAGGTGAATTCTGTGCAGATATTACTGACACAGTTTCCCCTCCAAGCATTTTGCCTTTTGATGCAGGGTTTGCAGGACATCAGTGGTTGCAGGGGAGTTTCCTGGTGGGCACAGTTGCTGAGAGCCATAAATCAGCCCTATTGCAGGGGATCTGTGTTAATGGACAGGAAGGACAGATGGCTGAAACTGCTCTTGAGCATCCTCTGATTACTTTTTAATAAAATTAAGAAGTTTTTAGTGAAGAGGAGTCAGTTATCTTCCATAAAGGATGACGGAGGGATGAGTTATTTTGTCTGTAAAGGATTACAGAAGTTACAGAGGATTTTTTTTTTTCCTGTGTTGGTTGTCTTGATGACAAAGAGCAGGATGACCTCTGTGGTTGGATTGGTTTGTGAACCTGTTCCTGTGGGTGCTGGCATGGGAAGAGCTGGTGGAGAGGCAGGAATAGGGAATGTTTCAGTGGCAGGGTGGCTCATGTGCACTTGTAAATGTATCTATGATATATATGCACTGCTCTGTACACAGAACTGCTGTGTGCCAGGCTGGGGGAGCAGGGCACACCTCCCAAAAGGGGCTGCAGAGACAAAGCAGGCAGAGCCTGGTCTGGCAGACCTCTGCAGAAACCAGAGCTGCTGCCATCTCTGCAGAAATCACCACTTTGGGGAATTCCATCCCCTGTCCCCTTCTGGATCTTTCCATGGTGGCTCCTGTGCCTGGCATCAGCCCCCAGACTTACCCCAGGCAGGGCAGCAGTTCCTAATGCAGAGTTCCTGACTCCAAGGACAAGATTAACTCGTGACTTCCCCCTCCTCCCTCTTTTAATACTATTTGTAATTTTAACTCTGTAATTCTCCTGGTAGAATTTAACTCGGTTTTCCTTGGGCCCTCCCAAAACGTTACAGCAACACTCACATTTGGATTTTCTTTTGCTGTTTTGGGTTTTTTTTCCTTTGGTGTTTTTTCAGCTAAAGTACTTGCACATTTGAAGCAGATTGATTTTAGTATTTTATCAAAATACTGCCCACAAATTATATTGATCAGAAGGCCCTTGCAGGTTTTCTATGAGACAGTAGATGACCAAAGTTATTACTGAGCACAGAATGGAAGAACTGAAGACTGATAATAGACTGTGTCCTCTTAGATTTGCAGGCAAAGCATTACAGAAGTTATTTACCCCCAAAAATAATAACAATGTGAACATATTTTAACATAGAAATTGTACTTAGGGTTGCTTTCATTTTCAGCTTTTTTGCTTCACATTTTTCTTTATGTTCAAAAAAATGCTGTTTTTCACAGTAAAGATTACATAGTGGTCAATTCCTGTAATCACCTGCAAAGAAGTTACATTTATTTTTTCAGGAGCTTCAAACTGTATTATCCTCTGCACTGTAATTTTCAGTGCATTTCTGAGTGATCTATGGAAGTTTTCCTGTTTCAGTGTACTTTCATATTTCATTATCACCCAGAAGCAGGAGAATGATAGCTTTTAGCATAGCATACCTAGCTTAAACTCAGACATTCATTTCTGTCCTTAGTTTCAACATTTAACTTCCATCTGTTCTTCTCCCTTTTTTTCTTTCATTTCCCTGTTTCCGTTTTTCCTCATGCTATGACATAAAAGTGGGTGCACTGAAAAGACTGCCCTTTTTGAGGAACAGACCGAAGGAAAAAGACAAAATGAAGGCCTTCTACCGTCGCTCCATGTGTAAGACTTTATGACAGTTCAGCTTCTTCTCAATGGCTACACTGGCTTCCGTTACTAATTTTTCACTAACCTCTCCCTGGACTGCGCTCTGTTTTTCCTCCTCTTTTGCAATGTGCAAGTCCTGCTACAGTACAAGGAGCTGGAGCTTTTTCTTTTTACTTTTTCTCCCCCCCTCCCCTTTTTTTTTTTTTTTAAAAACAACTTTGGCACTGAATACTTTATGTGTGTGCAGCTGTGCACACACACGTAGCCATGCACATGCATATAATCTATTCAGTGCCTTGTGACTGCATATATTTGTATACATAGCTGTCTATATACACATGGCCCCATGTGTATATGAATTTACAGTGCACTGTGTTAACGGAAATACTTTGAAATGACACGTTTCATAAGCCTTTTGTTCAGAAGTCACTGTAATTTTATTTTTTTTTGTTTAAAGCAAGTGTAGGAGATTGTGCAAGGCTCTCTGGTGGTCTGTCACTCTGCGAGCTCGTTCATCAGTTCTCGTTGCCAGAATGCTGCATTGATTTCTTTTGTTTCGTTTTGTTTTCTAATGAGGGGTGGACAGTTTTCTCGAGTTTGGGGAAGTAAAGGTGAATATCATCAGCTGTGGTATTTTTCAGATCCTCTCTGTGTTGCTCTGTAAACCCCAGTGTGCCTGCAGTAACCTGCACTGTACAAGGATCCCGTGGCAGCGCCGGCACTCCGTTGGCTGAGCACCCGTGCCCGTTTTGTCCCCGCTCATCCATCCCATTTTCTCACGGCAAGCGGCTGGCAGAGCCTCTAACAGCACCTGGCGCATGGCGATCCCTGCCACTCCCGTTTTGAGCACCTCCCTGCGCTCAGGAGCCCCGATCCCCTCCCTCCCTCCTGCCGAGCCTGTTGCATGCGGTACCCGGGGTGTGGTTTGCTCCTGCCGGCTGCTGCTGCTGCTGCGGGCGCTTTAATGCTTAGAAAACTGTCCGACCTTTGCAATGCAAATTAACAACCCCGGCAGGTACGTTGCCCACGCTGATCATTTGCTTTCATTTGCATCCCAGCCATGAATGACCTGGTGCAGTCCATGGTCCTGGCAGGAGGACAATGGACAGGTAGTTCTGAGCATCTGGAGGGTCCTGATGATATATCCACGGGTAAAAGGAGGAAGGAATTGGGAGCTATGGCCTTCTCTACTACAGCTATCAACTTTGCCACTGTCAACTCCTCCACAGGCTTCAGATCCAAGCAGTTGCTAAATAATAAAGGTATAGGTAGAAGCTTTTTGCACCCTGATGTAATTATGTAAATATTGGTTTGAGTTAATGTTTTAAGTTTTTCAATCTTAATGATCGAATTGCAGTGCTAAGATAATGAACTGGTTTAATAACTGCAATCATAAAATGTTTCTAGGTTTTTCCTATAGAATGTTTCCTAAGTAAAAATTGATTGCTTTGAAAAATACTTTAATTTTTACCATTTTGCCAATGATAAGTATTTTAATAATCTTTCCACTTTATTTTATTTTACATCTTCCTTTATGTCTCTGTGTGTAGATACTACATCCTTTGAAGATGTAAGTCCACAAGGTATTAGTGATGATTCTAGTACAGGATCAAGAGTTCATGGTAAGATGTGAGCTTTCATTAAGTTAATTAAGGATATATGATGTGAATGTTAATGAATTTGTGAAAATACAGTGAATGGCATCATTGCAATGAGCATGCTCTCTCTGATTTTCATATCTCTCTAATGTATTGTATCATTTCTTCAGATTCTCCTTTCTCTCTTAACTACTACATCAGACAGATGTTCTGTATCTCTGGTAGAAAGTATTTGTGAAGTGCATCTGAACAGGATCAAAACATTTTCCCTTTTAGTGGGAAAATGTTTTCACTTCCATTTGGAGTTGATAGTAAATAAAGGAAGTTAGCATTTCAATCTTAAAAAATCAAGTCCTAATCTGGCCTTTCAATGTTTAGTTTTCAGTGGATCCCAAATTTGCCATGTACTATAGTTTATAAAATCATTACGTGTTCCTTCAAGCAAAGCTTTGAAGTGAAAAATAGGCTATTAATAGAAGTGGAGTTTTAACTGTACTATAAACATTTACAATGAGTACAAGCAGCAAACATTTTGGAGGCTACTAACAGTGCCTTTCCCTTGTATTGGCTTAGGAGTACAGGACTTTATCTGTGCAGATGCTCTTGCTCCTCCTGTCCGTGGCCTCCCAGCCCTGTGCAGGGTTCCCTGTCAGATCTGTTGTAAGTGCCCTGACCACAGCAGCCCCTGCATGCCCCTGTCTGATCCTGCTTCCCCTCTCAGTTTCAATTCTAAACTAGACTCTTTCTCTTTTCCTCTCCTCTGTACCTCGCCATTCCTGTAGTGCCCTTTTCCAAAGTGTCCTCTTGGACCGCCTGGAAATTCCTTCGCTTTCTGATCTGTAAGAAACCACTTTGTTCCCATGGGCATGCTCAGCCTGGGAGGTCGTGCATGATCCTCTGAGCATTCTGGCAGCAGAATGTGAAGGTGCAGTGTCCTCTGCTAAAATGTTGTTCATCATGGTGTCTCCTAATTTTCCATTCAGCTTCCAGACCAGCCAGCCTTGATAGTGGCAGGACATCCACTAGCAATAGCAATAACAATGCTTCACTCCATGAAGTCAAAGGTATGCTGGGGGTGAATTCACATCTGTGCTTCATTTCCATTCTTTTCTCTGTAAGATCATCTGTAGAGGTTCAAAAACCCCCACAACCAAAAACCTCCCACTGCACAGCCCAGCCTGTGCTTCCTTGAGTGCTTCACAACTTTCTTTCCCCAGATTAGAAGCACAGGTATTTTATGGTTTTAGTAAATATTACAAAGGTGGTGTTAGTGTTTTAAGTTACCAACCGTTTTAAATCAAACCTAACCTGGATAACATTGTTATAATAAGAAAAATAAGAATTCCCCCCCAAATTACTTTAAAAGCTTTTTAAGTTGCTCCTTTTTTTTTTTTTTTTTTTTTTTACTCCAAGCATCTCCTGCACTGCACTGCTGCTGTGAGCTGTGTGCTGTACAACTGCACAAAATGGCACATGTGATTCGTGCTAGAAGCCTTTATATTTTGGTTTTAATAGATCATTATTATTCTTGATTTTATCAGTATTCTCTAAATTTCATGTGTAAAGACCCCGACGATTTTTTGTATCTCGTGGCTTTTTTAGCTGGAGACTGTTGTACAGACTAGACTAGAGCACTGCCAGCTCAAGACTTAATTTAATATCCATGGCTTGCATCTCTTAAGTGGTGTCTGTTTGTCTGGAAATTTAGGAATGAATGCTAGCTGAATAATTCTAATAGTGTTTTTTATATCTGTTCAGTTGGTCCCTTGAAGTCTCCTTGCTCCAGTGTCTGTACAGGTTTAGGCGTTTCCACTGTAAACAATTTATCTTGGTTCAAACTTCATTTCATTTCTTAGGAGTGACATGAAGCTGGAAATACTTGATTATCCATCAGTATTTTTAAGCAATTGATAGTTCCTGACAAATAAAATGAACTGGTGTTGTGGAATTTATTTTGCATCTAACACCATGTGCTTCCTGCAGGTCCCAGTTGTAACAAACTAGGAGTAACAGCAGGAATTGTTGGAGAAGCAGCAATTCTGAGTAGTTCTTGTTGGAGAAAACATTTTATTTCTATTCACTCCTTTGTGTGTCCTTTGACATTTAATTACCCTGTGCCTCTCAGTGATGCTGAATAAGAGTGGAGATGTCTCTTTAACCTCTTGGAATATATTATTATGTAGGTGGAGGCCCAGATTATAAGCGAAAGGTAGTTTTTATTTTAAAAAAAATTGTGCCATGTTTGAAGAGCTGCAAAAGGTAAGTCAAGGAGTCAAGGGAGTGTAATTTTACAGAGTAAAAAAAAACAACTGGGCTTTTTTTAGTCTATTAAATAAAATGAATGCTAACTGAACCTGGTAACATTCCAGGTTTCAGTGGGGTTATACAGGTTTACAGCTTTTTGGTGTGTTCCTAATGGAAATACCTCCTGCCTTCCCCCAAAGCAGGTGCAGTGACCAGCCAGAGCAGGCCCCAGAGCCACAGCAGTGGGGAGTTCAGCCTGCTCCAGGAGCACGAGGCCTGGTCCAGCAGCAGCAGCAGCCCCATCCAGTACCTGAAGGGCCACACCAGGTCCAGCCCCGTGCTCCAGCACAGGACACCTGAGAGCCACAGCAAACCCCCCAAAACGGGCTCCCCTGGCAGTGAAGTGGTCACCCTGCAGCAGTTCCTGGAGGAAAGCAACAAGAGTAACTCCAGTGAGGTCAGTGGGAGAGGATTTAACTGCACAGAGCCCTGTCTATGGGCTCAGAGTTAATGCAAGGCACAGTGAGTAGAAGTCCTGAAAGATTTCTTGGAGCTGTGGGTCACACCTACACTGAGAGGTCACAGGCACTGTCTCCTGATGCACTGTCTGGTTTCTCCAGCAGGAAATGTGTGGAATTTTGCAGTTTGACCCTCTGTGGTCCCTGGGTTGGGTAGGAAGGTCAACCTGTACTGACAAAGGTGTGCAGTGCATGTGCAGAGCTTGGAGTGGATTCAGTCTTCTTCCTCCAGTCCAGCAGCAGCTGCTGTCACATCTGTCCTGTATCAAGCACAAGGAAGATGTTTGACTTCATTCCCTGAGGAGACTCCTGTCTGCTTCAGTTTCATCTTCTTAACAGTACTGGGAAACCAAAAGTGACCTTGGAGCTCACTGAAATCTGACAGGAGTAAGATGAAGGGAATGTTTTTGTGAATCAGTGACAGTTTCTAAGAAGCCTCAAATCACCTCATCTCTGCTGGAATTCCAGGTTCTGCATCCCTGGTTCTTGAGCAGATCTGTCCAAACTCCTGTAGGATATCAGCTGTAGGATAAAGCCAGCCAGTCACTGTGACTGGGGCCTCTCAGGGGTGTGGATCCAGGGTTGTCTGAGGCAGGTGACACAGATCTGGAGAAAATTCTGCATTTTTTGGTTAGATACTTAACGTGGCTCTCACTCGTGGTCTCCCTGAGAAGGATTTTTGGGTTTTAAGCACTAGATGATGCTCTTCTGGCAATATGAAATAAAAAACCCCACCTAAGTCATCAAGCCAGGTCTGCTGCTGTTCACAAATCCCAGAGCCCCTTTCATAGCCTCACAGACCCTTTCTGGATGGAAGGGTTTCAAGCTTTCCAGTCTTCTGCCAGAGCATTTCCCTAATGCCTTTAGCTTAATTCTTCCCTAGTTGTCTCGGGTACCATTTTGAAAACAACTGCAGTCTTTCTTCACTGAGTCTGAATATTATTCACCTAAACTCTTTTTTTGTAAACTGTAGAGAAGACTCCTAGGTATGTATCATAAATGTTTAATTCTGCTTTTAGAGATGAAAAATTTTTAAAAACCCAAATCTTTGTAGAATTGTTAATATATATCTACAAAAATTGCTTAAGAAAAGGTAACAATTGCAATTTAGGAAAGTCTGTTTTCTGTTTTTACAGATGAAGTCTGCAAGCGAGGAGAACCTTTTAGATGAAGTGATGAGGAGCTTGTCCGAGTCTGCGGAGCTGGCAGGGAGGGAGAAGCTGCGGAAGCAGCCGGCAGCTGGCTGTGGGATCGTGAGATCCCTGAGTGTCAGAACCACGGGGGATTTCTCAGATGGACGATCCCTCAAAGCAGAGCAGCTGGTGAGGCCCAGCCTCAGGAAGGCTGAGGATCTCTACTTCAGCAGCTCTCCCATCAAATTCGGCTCCGGCGCCCAGGGGAAGCCCCGCTCCGTGAAGGAAAAGATCCAAGCGACGGTGACCCAGCGACAATCCAGGGACTGCAACCCCTACGCCACCTTACCTCGTGCCAGCAGCGTCATTTCCACGGCAGAAGGCAGCACCCGAAGGACAAGCATCCATGATTTTTTGTCTAAGGACAGTAGGCCGCCCGTGCCCGTGGATGCAGCCCCAGCCCCGGCCGACAGGAGTGCTCCGCCCAGCTCCAGTGAGTACTCGGCTCTGCGGGTGTCCTCTCCTTGTGTGCACGGTGTGCCTGCCCGGGGGGAGCGCGGCCCGCAGGGAGAGGCGGCTCCCACGCTCACAGCGCGCCCTCTAGGAGGTAACTCTGAGCTGGCCAAGCCTTCCAGGATGGAAAGGCCAGGTGGTCGGGAGAGGACTTTGCCGAGCGCGGGCGCGTTCTGGGATAAAGCCAGTGGGGCTGGGAGTGGCAGTGCAGGGTCCTTCACTGCGCCCCAGCCCTTCCTATCCCTCAACACCGAGTTAGTCAGCAATATCAGTGGGTTACCCCCGAGATCCACCTCCAAAGCAGCTGACCAGGCAAACGTGTCAGCGTTCAGGTCAGTGCTGAGGAGCCAGGAGCAGCCTTGTGCTGCTCCAAAGGCCCAGGGTGACCCACGGGCAGCTCTGACCGGCGACCCTGTCCCTGCCCCCGGCCCCACTGAGGCCCAATCCCCGCTGCTGGTCTCAGAAGATAACCAGACCCTGTGGTATGAGTATGGCTGTGTATGAAGGAAAGCTGTATTGTTAAGTATTTATGTCTAACATGCCGTAAAGGTGTTCTCCATGTCCACTGGATGACAGAGGAAACTTCCCTCCAATGAAGGAATCATTGCTGTTTATCCGCGGGGTGGTTGCTCCCTGTGGACTCTGTGGCATGTTTGAATGTGGAATTGTAACCCCACCAAAGTCTGCATGAACCATTAATTGCACTGTGTATATTTTGCATGCCTTTATAATACAAGCTCTATTTTTATTTGTCATGCATTGCAAATATTTTGGTGTTTTCCTGTTGGTTACTGCTGCATGTTAAAGCGAGCGCATGCCCGGGACGGCGCAGGGAGCAGCATTCCTGGCACAAGGACAGCACTGGCAGGGGAGCTCGAGCTCTCAGGGCTCTCAGTAATACACTGATTATCTACCTAGAGGGAAAAAAACCTTTTTGTTCTTCTTTCAAAAATGAGGTATTAATGGAAAGAAGCATTTGGAGATATCTCAGTGTCTTCTTAGCCTTTTCATTTATGCTGTGTCATGGCATAAATGCACAAGGAACAAGTGCCCAGTAATCCAAATAATTCAGTGCCTCTAGTTTGCACAGTAGATATTAATTACTGTCCATACTAAGTAATAAACACACAAGGCCATTCATAATCCTGAACAGAAATGAGAATTCTTACAAAGAGGTGATAAATAGTTGCATGATACACAGCACTTGTCATGAAAAAATGACCTTTTCCACCTTTTCCCTTTGGTCTGCTTTGTCTTTCCAGTTGTGGGTACAGTTGTGGTGAAGTGTTTGGTTTTATCAGGGGTCAAATAACAGGCTCCTAGTGATGCATAGGAATAAAAAACTGTCTTGAGTATGGTGGAAATTCATTTTTTCTTGTCAATGGCAGTACCACTGATGTAATAGAAAACAAATGGTGTAACAAAATAACAGAAAATGTTAAATTAATGCAGTTGAATAAAAGAAAAAATAACAAAGTTGCTTGCAAGGTTATGGGAGGATATGAATACTTCAGCAAATAACTCCTTAAATTCCAGATGAGCAGCTAAAGAGAAATGTTGAAAAGTAATTAGTTAATGTGCCACTGGCTCTGCACATGCTTGGAACTTGTCAATGGTAAATTCAAAGAGAGTTTAAAATTGTATCAGATTTGAGCTATAATTACACTAGGATTTGGACATGAGCACTTCTTTGCAAGAGGACATTGTTTATGGCAGTTACAAAAAATTGGAATGACAGTATAGCTAGAGGAAAAATAATTAAAATTGAAAATATATATTGAAAACAAGTGTCACATTCTGTTTTGTACAATTGCATTTATTCTGCCAGTAGTTTTGTGGCAGTCACAGAACCACTGTGTGGGCTGAACTTTTAATTCCTTAGTGCTTAGTTAGGGAGGGGCAGTGAATCCATAGCTCCCAAGGAAGAGCAGCAGATATCCCATGTGGGAGTCTGGAAGGGCTCTGTTTTGTGTGGGATGGGAAGCCCTGCAGTTCAGGAACAAGGGGAGGGTACTGAATGTGTGTGGAAAATAAAATGGTGTTTGGAGGATGTGGCACAGTCCTTCCCCAGGTCTGCACCACTTGTTGTTATTGGGCTGATAAAGCTCTCACTTCTCCCAGCACTGGGCACAGTCAGTTATTGCTGTGTTCCCTCTGGAACTATCTCAGCAGCAAAAGAATGAGAAATCTGAGCTATATAATCTCAATTTCACACATGTTTACTCTCACAGAGCAAGACCAGTGTTCTAGTCTTGGGTTATGCCATTTTACTTCAGTTCATCTGTAGTTGTGTTGGGATTAGGTTGGAGGTGGGGAGCACCAGCATCCCAAGTGATGTGTGCACAAGGTATTTTGCAAGTTGTTTAAAGAATTGCAATCCTAGAGAGCCCTTAATGCAAACTCATCCTGAGCTGCCAGGCTCTGGCTTTTCTTCCCTGTGCCCTGCAGAGCCACTGCTCAGAAGAAGGTGTGCAGCTGCTTTAGGTCAGCTCTGGCTGCAGAAGCCTCAGGTGTGCTGTTGCCTCCTGCTCTTGCTTAGGTTCTTAGACAGTCACACCTACAAAAACTCCCAGTATTGTCCTCAGCTTCCCTCTGAAACCCCAAGGGCTTTGGAATGGCCAGGCAGGAGTGTCCTGGAGCACCAGTGTCTGCAGTCTGCTGGAGCTGGAGACTAACCTTGTCCAGCTCAAGGCACTCTGCTCTGATTTGTAAATTTGCAAGGAATTGCATTTCAGTTCTGAGGATAATAACTTGTTTTGTTCCACTGAGTTCAGCAGCAGCAGAATGATCTGCAAGAGAGTGTTTAATGGCTCTGAATAATGTCTTATCAACATTTGTTTGTTACATATGAAAAAAAGAAAATGTTGTCATGGACAGAAGGATCTTTTTTCTCCTTCGCTTTTTGGATGTTTGTGGATGTCTGTCTCTGTTCAAGTAGTGGAAGGTTCCATGGAATTCTTTCCATTCCCAATCCCTGCTGCTCCTCAGCCCCATGTGCATGGCAGGATGGAGCCCTTGCTCATTCCTTGTTCCTGCTGCCTTGGGCAGTGCTGAGTTAGGGCTTTGCATGATACTGATAAACACTAAATGTGTGGCTGCTGCCCAGAAAGGTTTTGTTGTTCAGCTCAGCCATTTGCTCACAGTTGAGGTTTGCCTGGCTCAGGGTTTGCTTGATGCTTTGCTTTCAGTGACTGGTGAGTTCAGATCTGCATTTTGCATGTTTGAGCTGTTGCATGCAAAGACAGTTTTGTGGTTGTGGAGCTGAATGTGAACGTTCCTGTCGGTGTGCAGCAGGTCAAAACACAGTGAAAGAAGTTCTCTGCTAGGGCCAGTCAGCTGTGATTGCACCTCATTATTGCTTTTTATCTCCATTCATGCAGAAATGTAGGGTTGGTGTAGCTAAAGGTGACATGTATCTGACTGTGGCTTTAGGAATAACACCTGGCTGCTGTAAGTGCTGAGATGAATGTCAGTGAGTGTAGCTGAGCAGGCACTGACAGTTTCTTCTGTCCCTCTCCTCTGTCCTTTCCTCCTAAAAACAACCAGGAAGTGTTCATGTATCCTTTTGCTCTCCTAATGAGTAGAATGTGTTTTAATGCATGAGGGTTTTTTTCATGTCCTGATAAACACAATGAATAACCTGAAATGCTTTTCTCTGCAGATGTGGAAGCTATCCCAGAAAGCAGAAATTCAAAAAGCAGGTCTAGGGAGCAACAAAGCTCCTAATTCTATTACCCACTACCTGAGCTGTGGGCCAAGTGGTGAGTTTCCTGCCCAGCCTGTAAATGAGATGAATTTCATTTACAACAAACTAACAGCATTCCATCCCAGCCCCAGAGCACATTGCATTAACCAGATGTAAATCCCGCTTGCTTCCCTGGCTTCTCTCGCGCTCACCCGTTAGCCTGGGGCCTGTGGCTCTCCAGAGCTTCTTCCAGAGACAGGAAACCTCGTCCTGCTCAGTCTTTTGCCTGTAAAAATGACATTTAGTTTTAGCTTTCCAATCTCCTGAAGAAGAAAGTTCAAAGAAATCCCATTAAGAAGTAATACTGAAGTCAGTTTTTTAGACAGGGACAGGTAAATCTGAAGGAAGCATTGAACAAAACTCAGAGTATTCAGTACCCCACGGAATCTGTCTTGTTATAAAGCTTGGTTTTGGTGTTCTGTCCTCTTCTTGACTTCCCTGAGCCCCTTTGGTGCATGCTGTTAGTGCTGTTAGTGACTGAACTCTGTGTTGTGCCTCTACACTTGAAGCTTTTTCTTACACTCTTTTCTCTTTCTGCCTTTCGACTGAACACAGAGAGAAAAGTGTCCTTCAGTATCTCAGTGTGAAGCCTTTATATCTGAAGTAACAAGACAGCGACTGTAGGAATCATTAATAAAAAATTAAGGGAATTTTTTACATTCTTCGTGACTAGAGCAGGCAAGAAATAAAAACCTACCTACCTACCTTCCTTCCTTCCTTGAATCAAGGAGCTCTACTGGAGTCTACTGCCGAAAATGTGTAGATGGTCTTAGGAATTATTGCACATTGCACTGTTAAGATCTACTGAATAAAGGACAGTTCTCATCTCCCTAAGGACCAAGGATTTTAAGGTCTCAAGAATTACTCCAGGGGAAAAAATAAAAAAAAAAAAAAAAAAAAAACAAAACTT
This sequence comes from Ammospiza nelsoni, assembly GCF_027579445.1. NCBI lineage: Eukaryota > Metazoa > Chordata > Aves > Passeriformes > Passerellidae > Ammospiza > Ammospiza nelsoni. Next base: position 4,336,340 of record NC_080635.1, read on the forward strand.
CTTTCATCTTCTGTTTTTGAAATTAGCCACTGATTTGCTTAAGCTTCTGCTAATAATTAGCCAAACCCCCCCAAAGCTAGCAGTTTCTATTTACGTCTGTAAATCTAAAGGAAATGCTGTAGAATTTTGTTGAAATGGACTGTATATACAGATACAAAAACCTCACAGCTACTGGCACTTCACTGCCTTATTTGGTTAGCATAATCTGCATGAAATTGCTCTTAAGAAAGTTTATGCTGATTTTTGTTGCATACTGCAAGAGAAGAATTTGTTTACATCCATGCAAAAGCTTGGTAACTAACAGAAGTGCGAGTCATGGGATAATGGTATTATAGAGACATTGTTTGTCCTTTGTGTTTTTCACATTCCCCAGTTACTCTGCATATGTATGTTCAGATGTTTCTGACAGGAAATTGTCGGGTATGGTTTTTTCTATAACTTTTATTTTAATACAAGGCTGTTTTCCACAAATGCCATTTCCAGGAAAAGACTGTCTTACATTGTTTGTGTATTGACTTTTTTTTTTTTTTTTTTACTGTTTGTCTTCTGACATGAGCTGATTGTGGCTTAGGAGGTTTCTTGATGGCAAAAAGAAATGTAAATAATATCATATGCATTTTACATTCAGTTCCCTCTAAGGTTATCTTTTACTAGATACATTTTGTTCATTATTGATTTATATTAAAGTCAACAAACATTATTGGTACATTTGGTGGTCGCATATATTTGTCTGGAAAGATTTGCAGCGAGCTCAGAGGAAGATGATGGGAACTGAGACCCAAAACGAGTTCTTCTATTTTATTAAAGCCAGTAAGCACATTCCTGTTCCTCATGTAAAGGGCTGAGTTCCCTGTGTCACCTCCGAGTGTCCAGCAGGAGGTGCACAATGTCACCTGCAGCTTCCTCAGAAGGTGAGCCCACTGCTGAAGGCAGTTCAACACATTCAGAAGCTTGAAATCGTCTCACAAAGGGGAAGAAAGAGGCATGCACAATAAGCTTTAGAAGGGGAGATTTTCTGTTTGTTTTCTTGAAAATGAGTTTCTTCTCAAATTTTCTTTGGGATAAAATGGGCTAAAAGATCTGTACTAAGGGCATAGCGGGTATGGCAGACAATTCAAAGGCCATAAAGATCAGGAAGATCTCTCTTCACTCTGAATGACTGTGGGTTCAAGCTTATTTCAGGACCTGGGTTCTCCTCACTCTCTGCTGACAGAGGACTGAGCAGCTCAAACCCCCAGCCAGAACCATTTCTCACATTACTGTTACAGAACCATGCAGGGCTTGACCCAGGAGATGGAAACTGCAGTGCCAAATGCTGCCAGGATCCCAGCTGGGTGCCTGTGTCTGGGGACTGTCACTGCTTTGGCACACACTGCTGTGTGTGGAGCACTGCTGGGCAGTGTCAGTGCCCTCAGCACAGCTGGATGTGCCCTTTCCATCACACAGGGATCCCCTCCTGCTCCACTGGCCAGCTCAGCTCTTCTCAAGCTGCTGCTTTTGCTTTGCTTTGCTTTGCAGAGAAGTTCCCTGGCACTGGAGCAGTCAGGTGGCTCTCTGTGCTCTGCCAGTTCCCCTTTCCTTCTTCCTTTCTTCACCTTCCCACTCTGTGCCCTTAAAGGGAAATACAAAAAACCAAATTTAACCTGGGAGCAGTTTCAGTTCCTGCTGCTCCCAATGCCAGGGATGCCAACCCCAGCACTGCCAGTTCCAGGTCACAGAGGAGGTTCTTATGCCATACAATGTGTGTGTTCTATTTACTTTTCTGATAGTCTCTGAGGATTTAGTAACATTCCCAGCACCTATTGTTATTATCATTATTTCTAAATTTGTCCAGGACATGATGCAGCCTAACAAAGGGAGCTCATGTGTGATTTTTAGGGGTAGCTGATGATGTATATGTAAATAATGCTTTGATATTAATAAAACTGCCTTAAAGGAATGTACCGAGGTGTGAATCAGAACTTAAAAAGCTCTTATTTAAAACTGTAATTTCCTTTACATATTGATTTTTTTAATGTTTGCCATTGTATACATTTATTAATGATGTTATTAAAATGCCAAACCAAATAATTTTTATTCTTATTTTGTGTGTGTATATTTATACACACTTTTTTTCTGGAAACTGATGTTACTGGAAGGGTATTGGTGTCGTGGTGATGTGTGCAGTGAGTATTTCTTCTGGAAGGAAACTGATAAAACTGTAGCAGAATTTTTCTGGACCATGTGTAGTTTGTTCTGTGTGATTTGTGTAGAGCTGGGTAGCTTTTAACTGTACACTATTTTGATACTATTAAAAAAAAAAGAGAGATTTCGTAAGTAAATACAAAAATAAATCATTCTAGATTTGCCAGGTGTAGTATTTGAAGCCTGGTAGATATTTTTGCTGAGATCAGTCTCAGGATCCCTTCTGAGGATGAAGTTAGTCACACTTTAGGCAGTGCAGATTCCAGGATTGTGCACATCCTTCAAAAAATTTGTCACATTTAAAACATTCCAGATTTTAAAACCTTGGTAAGTCAAATCTAATACTCTTTTTTTTTTAAGTGATAAGGGATTTAGGGGTACCACAATAAAAAAAAACTTTAAGGGGGAGGGAGAGTGAATGGCAGAGAGAGAGCAAGGTAAATACTACATTTAAAGACACGTCCTAATGTATCAATGTGGAGTTAATTTAGTTGTGTATTTGTCAGTCCAGAGCTCATTCATCTACCCAGTATTCCTAAATACCAGATGTTCCCTTCAGTCTGTAAAATCTCATGGATCTGGACATCTCTCTAGTGCTCTTCCTACAGCTGCAGCATTTTTGGTCACTTCTTTCCTACTGGACATGATGCCAGGATAGATGGGGTCAGTTTGTGTGTCAGAGATGGAGAACTGGAACTGCTGCATGGTGAAGGGTTCTGTCACTCAGATCTCCAAGAAAGGTGCCAGATCCTTCCAGATGAAGGAAACGTGGTAAGGCTGTGAGTGAAGGAACTTGCCTTACTGTAGATGATGATTTTTCCTACTCAGTTAATAGTAATTGTTCATTCAACCAAGATCACAAATGCTTTTCCATGTATTTAATTTGTGCTCCTGTGGTTCTGGTTTCAGTTCATGCTGATGCTCTTGCCCTGGAGGCTTTGTTTGTACTGACATTTTCCTTGGGCTGCATCCTAAAGCCTTCACCCCCATCACCCTCAGATTCCATCCCTCACTCACTGCTCCCCTGGCTTTGGGTTTTGGGGGTGCTCATTGCCAGGGGATGTTTACTGGACTTGAGGGAGTTTCTGCTGCTTCTGTCTTCAGCACACCATGATTGAACAATGACAATCAAATGCTTTTCCAGTGTAGGTGAGTTGGTTTTTTTTTAGGTAAAAAGAATAAAAAGAAAGCAATGTGTAGTAGGGCATAAATGGGGACAGGGACAGTCACTCTGTCCTGGGGGTATTGACAGGTCCTGCAACTTGGAATTTGTTCTTTCCTTGTGATGTCAAGTTTAAACCTTCAAGGCCAGTCCTATGCCTGGGAAATTCTAGTTTTATCCATTTACTGATAAAGACTATAGTAGTATTTAAATAATGCCTTTTCTACTTACTAGCTACTTAGTGGTAGATTGCCAAATGTCTTTTTAAGAACATTGTTAACCTTCTAATAACTGAAAGGCAGTATTTTTTCTCACCAGATTATACATGACAAACTTACATAACTGAAACAAATGAAAAAGGAGTAAGCCATTTTTTCAAGTTTTATTTGTAATGAGATTTTTCACCAGTTTTGCTCTACAAAAATCTATTGAGTAGCAGTAGAAAAATGAACTTCCTCTACTTAATGTCTTCATCGAAGTGTACGATGATGGGCTCGTGGCCTGTTGATCTCACAAACTTCAGGAAGTCGTCGGGGCTTAAGCCCATGGTTGCAGAATTTGTCATTGGATGGAAATACACCTTTTCATGGCCCCCTTGGAGCAGGGCAGCGTCCAGCACCAGCCTCACATCTCCCTGGTCGCAGAAGAGGGCGAGCGGTGTGGCACAGCCCTGACCCACTCGCAGCTTGTCCAGCATGGCGTTCTCGTCAGCAAACCTGAGGTTTCCGCTTCCAACACCCAGTTTTTTACCCAGTTCGTTCAGATTGACCTGCCTGTCATGCAGGACGGTCACCAGCCAGAACCCTTTCTTCTTTTTGTCTTTAAGAAACAGGTTTTTACTGTGAGCTCCTTTCATGTGTTGGACGTGGGGCATCATTTCCTCAACAGTGAACACCTGGGAAACGGCAGCAGTGCGGTGTCAGACTCTGTATCCCATTAGTCGTGTGCTGGCAGGTATCTTTTGTTAAATATTTAGAAAATGCTGAATGTTCTACTCGGCCTAAAAGCTGTACCCTTTTATGAAGGAATTTTAACAGAACACGAATAAAATGTGACGAGCTGCTCCGGCACACTTTCAGAATCGTTTCTGTCTCGTGTGTGCAGCAATGCCTCGCTCTGAAGGCAGCGCTGGGAGCGCTCCCGTTTGCGGCTCCACACACGTGGAATGACGTGGCTTGTAACTGGGAGCGAGCAGAAGTTTGGAAAGCATCTTGGATGCCGCCGACTTCAGAGAAAAGAAGTGGGCGAGCCGCCCCTCAGACTACGGGGATAAGGGGGTGGATCTAGAGGCAGAGACAAAGCGACCAAAAAATGTTCCCAACCATTGTGCCAGGCCCTGCGAGAACTTCCTCAGTGATACCTCTGCTAAAACCGCGGAGGCAGGACCGCATCCCGCCCTGTCCCGCCGGGAAGGCAGGGTTTATTGCCAGGTTTTCAGGAGGTTCCGTACCTGGGGGTGCTCGGCGGTGACGGTGGCGATGCCCAGGTCCCGCAGCCGCCGCTCCAGCGCCTCCCGCAGCTCGGCCGCCATCGCGCTCCGGGCCCGCCCCGCTCCGGGCCCGCCCCCGGCAGCGCCCTGCCCCAAAGAACCGGCAAAGCCATTAAAATCGAGCTCGATTTTGATAAGGAACACCCCCTTGAGATCAGGCCGTGGATATAATATGTACCTATCGCACCTGAACCTCCCCTCCCGCACGGTTCAGTACATTTCGTGTTCCTTAAAGCCATTTCTTTCCCCGATAGCGACATTAACGCATTGCTTCGACACGCACTGTATTTGGTTCAAGTGTTGGTTTCAAGCAGATATTTAACCTATTAATCCTTTTGTACATGTTCTTACTCTAATTTCAGGTTATGGCTCCTTACGCACAGTTTTCCTGAAAACACTGCTAGATAAGAAATTTACGAAAAAAAAGCTAAAAAGAAAATCAAAATACATGATACACCCTATAAACAAAAACTGCATCATTTGCATTCTTTTAAATCAACTAATAATAATAATCAGGAATTGCAGCTAAGGCACAATGCCAAACATTAGTGGCCACACAGTTGGAAAATATTTCTACAACCCAAACCATCACCCTGACCTATGACATAAATAATTATTTGTTTCCAGTTTACCCTTCAGAAAAACGAGCAATCTGTAATAAGCTTTAAATTAAAACAGTATGGCTGTGCAGTGAAGAGACGTGGGTAAAATACGATCCCATGCTAATTCCCAGAGCCTTACAGCAGTGCACAGGAAGATTTCCAGGCAGCATCCAGTGGAAGATCAACTCAAAAAGCAGATTTGCAGTAAATTCTGATGACTGTTTCACACACTAAATCTATTTTTGCATTAAAACGCTTTTCAGGTCAGTACCAGAATGTGTTGCCCTCGTAGTGGCCCTTCCTTCCCATGTCTTCTGTGCTAGAACACTGACTGTTCTAGAACACTTCTGTGCTAGAGCACTGACTGCTTTTAATGTGCTTTGCACAACTTTTGTTACTTAATTTTTTTTTATTGTGATCTATTTTTGAGAAATACACAGCTCAGATATGTGAAGGAAATTACGGTCGTTACTCGTTGCACACAATTTGCAGTGTCCAGACAGAGATCGCCACAGCATCAGGCAGACCCCTGGGGTTATCCCTGGGTTTTGCAACCAGGATTAACCAGGTAACATTAAGGATTTTTCACTTGTAGAGCTTCACCTTACATTTTTGTTTTCTCTACTCCATTATTTTAGAGACACACCAGATTAGAGAGGACGTAAAAATCAGGCTTCAGATTGCGTGTGGATGGGGAGGGCTTTGCAGAGAGGAAGCTGCTGACTCCTGGCAGGAAGGAGTAAAACAGATTTAAGTGTGTAGATAAATAAACAGATGTTTTAAAAAATAAGTTTCAAAACCCCACAATGGGCATAAACTGTCCAGTGACGGGTCCGTGTCCCGCCTCCCCTGAGGGCATTTCCCGCCTCCCGTGAGGCGAGGCCCCGCCCCTGTCCGGGCAGCCCCGGGGTCGCATCTGCGCCTGCGCGGTCCCCTCGCACATCCTGGCGGCGCATGCGCAGAGAGCGGCGCGCCGGGCGTGAGGCACTGAGGCGACGCGGAGCCCTTTCCCTTCCTTCCCTCCTTCCCTTCCCTCTTTTCCTCCCTCGTTCCTTCCTTCATTCCGCGGGCTGTCAAGGCCGGCATCCGGGGGCTCGGAGAAAGGCGCTGCCCCCGCGGGGAGGGCGGGCTGCAGCTGACAGGTATTAACGAGGCAGAGCCATGGCAGGAGAGCAGCAGGAGCGGGAATGTCGTTGCTCCGCGCCGGGAGCCGGGAAGGGTTTTCCGCAGGCAGAGCCTGGCTGGGATTCGCTGCTGAGAGCTTGGCCAGCGGGCCTTGACCTTGGGTTGTTTGTGTGTTTGTGTGGGCAGCGTCCTGTGGCAGCTCCGCGGCTCCCTCGGCTTTACCGATTCAGCCCCTTTGCGGTTCTCTTTAGGGTTAAAAACCCCACCAAAATAGCTGGGTCTGGTTGGTTAAGTTTGTCATGTGCTCGCCTGCTGCAGGAATCCGGGTGCAAGGGAGGTTTTAAAGGGCCCGCTGCCATTCTGGGAGGAAGCGAGAGCGGTCCCTGCCTTTGGGAGGGTGACACAAGGACACCTGTGAGTGGGGACATGGAGGGAACAGAGAGTCCATCCCCGAGCAGGACAGAATCACAGAATCGTTTGGGTTGGAAGGGACCTTAAAGACATCCTGCTCCACCCCCTGCCATGGGCAGTGACACCTTCCACTGTCCCGGGGCGCCCCGTCCGAGCCGGCCTTGGGCACTTGCAGGGATGTGGCAGCCACAGCTTGTCTGGGGACGCTGCGCCAGGGCAGAACAGGCAGCTCCGGGCAGCAGGAGGAGCTCAGGGTGGTCTACGGGATAATGGCAAAACGACTCAAACCGAAGTTAAGATGGTTAAAACAAGATGTGGCATGATCTGACAGAAGCTGAGCCAGGGCTTAGCCTCGCTGGAGGTCTCTGAGCACACCTCAGCACTGGTGCCACTGCCGTGCTGTGGTCTTTCAGTGGTGCTTTTGTCTTGAAATGCTCAGGAAAAGGGCATTTAGCAGCTGTGTTTTGCTGGCTTAGAGAAGTAGTTGACACTTGTGTAATTCTGTCAGTATAGCATAAGGAGTACAACTGTGGGGGTTTTGTAGGAGATGTCAAAGAACCTGCAGTGGGGGAATTAATGCTTTATATCAGAGACCAGTGGAGAAAGATGAAAGATCTGTAAGCTCTTAGCAGATCCATGCGTCTGCCATAGAGAAGTGCAGAAGGAAATGGAAAAACTGGAACAGTTCCTAAACAGTTTAATTTTGCCAGCATTAAAAAGCCTGTTTGGAAACATAAAATTTGTGCCTCGTGTTCCTGTACATTTTGTCCTGAGAAGGAGGATCTTTGAGCCTCGAGGCTGACCTCAGTGTGTGCTTTGTGTTTGCAGTGGGGAAATGAACCAAGGGCTGCTGCTGAGGTTTGAAAATCTGGTGCAGCTCCATGGTGCCTGCCAGCAGCTGCGTGCCCTGTCCTCCAGGAAAGTGTGTGGAGCACGATGGAAGTCTGTGGAGTTGTCTGCACATCCCATGGGGTCCTTCCCTCTGCATCCACAGCTCTGGCCAGAACACAGATTAATCAGTGCTGCCTTGCCACAGTGCAGACATCTAGCCACAAAGGAGGTAATTAAGGACATCCAGCAATCCCTGGGTTTGTGTGGGAAGTACAAGGCCTCAGTTTGAACATTTGAATTAAAAAAGGAAAAAAGCACTTTATTAATGAGTATAGAGACTTGTCATAAATCTATAAGACAAAATTTACTTAATGTATAATTTTTTGCCATTCCCTCTCAAATATGACTTAGACCAGTGGCATCATGAATTTTTGCTGACACTGGAGGAGATTATTACAAACAAAAATTGAAATGGTTTTATTGGCTTTTGTCCTTGTTCTGAAAAATTAAAAATGCAAAAAGATAAAGGGTAGTGTGCTAAACATTTGAAATGTTTATTATGATGTGTTAAGTCATTTATTAATTGTAATTAATTGGTATTATAGTAAAAAAAGATGTGTTTACCTCATATGGCTTGAGACCATTGTCTTTTTAATATTGTTTTTGTTATTTCTTAGTTTATATTCCTGAGTATGTGTCTAATTCTATGCAGGAGACAAAAAAGAAGAAAAAGAAGATTCCCCTGACAAAAGGTGAAGTGGAGATAAGGCAGAGGATGACTGTGGAGGAACTGGCACAAGCTATGGGCAAAGACATAGGTGAGAGCCTGCTTTGGGGTCAGGAACAGCAACATTTGTCACAGCCCTTCCCCCAGTGGCAAAGGAAAAGGTGCCTTCAGTGGCCTGAGTGGTTGTGGGTCCATCCCAAAGGAAATGCTGGGAGACACAGTGCAGACTAAAGACAAAAGATGTTGGGCCATCCAAATGACCAGGCCAGCCATTTAAATGTGAAGAAGCCATGTCTGTCTGTCTAGGAGTAGGAATGTTTGGTTCAGGAGCAATTTGTGTTTCATTAGGACAGTCCTTTTATTCACTGGGAGTGGCAAGACTTGTCTGGAATTGCACCCTGTAACAATTTTTGACTCCTGTAATAGTTCTGTGTTCTACAGCCAAAGAAAGGAGCATGTGATCAGATTTATCAAATTTCCTTCCTCCCTGAATCACTCCTTTGCTCTGTGCTTTAGATGAGTTTCAGCTGTTTTCTCTTTTGGAGTTAGTGGAAAAGTAAGCCATGAATATCTGAGTGGAAAATAAGACTCTAGCAGCTAACAGAGTAGTAATTTTCAGTAAATCTGCAAAAAGTTCTTCTCTGCAAGTATGTAGATTAATGGCAACTTCTAGATAAATCTAACTAAAGGAAGACTGCTTGGTGAATAGCACAAAGAAAAGAATGGAAAAGTCTGATGAAGTGGGTTGGGTTTTTTTGTCCCACATGTTTTTGTGGATGTAATTGTTAAATGTGTTTATGTTTGCTGCAGATCATGTTTATGAAGTGCTGCTGTACACAAACATTAACCTTGATTCAGTGGAACCAGATTCCATCTTAAGTGAAGACCACATCAAGATGATTGTTCAGAAATCAGGAATGAAGTATAAATCAGCAAAACTGAAAGAGGAAAAGGAAAGAAAAAACACAGATGCTGTCAAGAGGCAAGTTGTGAGCTGCTCTTTTTGGCTCTTTTTATTTTATTCCTTTCTGCAGGTGTTTGGGGAGGAGGCAGCTTTGACTGTGTGGCATCGAGGGCTGTGGTGGGTGTGACCCAATTAATTATTTTTTGGCATTTCAACCTCTGTTTTTGCTGCAATTACAGACCTCCTGCAGACCCAGCAGTGCTGACCCCACGGCCCCCAGTTGTCACCATCCTGGGCCACGTGGATCATGGCAAAACAACCCTGCTGGACAGCCTGAGGAAAACCCAGGTGGTGGCCATGGAAGCAGGAGGCATCACACAACACATTGGAGCTTTTATTGGTATGACCCAAGTCCACCTGCTCAGCTGAAACACAGTTTCCTCTCCATCTCACACAATTTCCTCTCCATCTCACACAATTTCCTCTCCATCTCACACAGCAGGCTGTGTTCATTGGGGGAAAAAAAGTTGCCACATAAATGGTGAGAAAGGAAACTATAACACAAAATGTCCCTTGCTGATACCTGTCATAACTATGTACATAGAGCTTTGAGATTGTCTGCACAAGTTGATGTTAGACTATTTTAGGTTATGGAAGATCCCAGGACACTTTCTTGTTCCTGAGGATTTAACAGCACCTTTGACCTTCATGCCAACAATTAACCGACTTTCTAAAACATGTCATTGTTATTAAAATGTCCTGACTGCCTAAAACCTGTCATTATTATTAAAATGCCCTCAAAGGGGTGATGCTTGATGTACAACAGATCAGATGAAGCTGGCTGAAGTGCTGATGTTGAGCTGTACCATTTGTCACAGTGCACATGCCTTCTGGGGAGAAGATCACCTTCCTGGACACCCCTGGCCACGCAGCCTTCTCAGCCATGCGGGCCAGGGGCACCAACGTCACCGACATTGTCATTCTGGTGGTGGCAGCAGAGGATGGAGTGATGCAGCAAACCATAGAGTCCATCCAGCATGCCAGAAATGCAGGAGGTACAGAGTGGGGGGCTTTGGGAACCCTGCTTTTACCTCTCATAAAAGCCTCCTTGGACTGGGATCCACAGAACCTGGGAAGTGACTGTCCTAGTCCCATTCATCATCCCCTGTGATGTTTGAAATGTACTGAATGTTGCAGTAATACAAAAAGATCCTAAAATATGAATATTTAACAAGACAGGGGTTCATTGTTTGGGGTTTTTTTCCTTCTCTACCTGGGTAACTCCTCCAGCTTCCTCCTGGTAGCTCAGATCTCAGTGGCTGCTCAGGGAAGAGGCACCAAGTGAGACAATCTGTTCTAAATGCCCATAACTTGCTATAACCTTTTCTAGCAGCTCTGGTGGTAGCAGCAGGTTTTGGTTAGGTTGGTGCTGAGTTTGTGTGTTCTCTTTTTAGTTCCTCTTATCCTGGCCATTAATAAATGTGACAAACCTGAAGCTGATCCTGAAAGAGTAAAGAAGGAATTGCTGGCTCACGATGTGGTGTGTGAAGAGTTTGGAGGTGATGTTCAGGCTGTAAATATTTCTGCACTCAAGGTAAGATTGTGGTAGAAAAAATGATGCTGTTCATGGGTGTCTAATATGTGCGGAGAAATGCATTTTTATTTGGCAGCTGGAAAACAAAATGCTCCTCTTCCTGGTATTTGATGTCTTGCCATGAGGCAAGAGCCAGAATTATTTGAAACACACTGAAATGTATTTTGAGGCTCAGACTTCCAGCAAGCCATAATCTCTCATTTTTCTGCTGGTAGTTCAGTCCAGCAGTTTTGTGTCTGATGTCTGGAAGTCTTGCCTGGGTATTGAATGGCCTCACATTTCAATAGAGCAATTTGGCACTAAGGGTTGGACTTCTGATCCCACTTTGCTTGGGCACTTCCTTTATTCTGTGTGGTTTTGTGTGGTTTTATTTTCAGGGGGAAAACCTGATGGTTTTGGCAGAGGCAACTGTTGCTCTGGCAGAGATGTTGGAGCTGAAGGCAGATGCCACGGGGCTGGTGGAGGGAACCGTCATTGAGTCTCGGAAAGACAAAGGCAAAGGGTGAGTGCAGTGCCACCTCTGCCCTTTGTGACAGCACAGACACAGGGCAGGGACCTGTGCCTCAGTAAATAAAGGCAGGACACTTCCTTGGCAGTGTTCCCAGCCAAAGCCTTGAAATACTGCTGTGCAGCACAAGAGGTTCTAAAGTGATGGGGCACAATTCTTCACATCCCTGAAATAAAGATCCTGTGACAGGAAATAGTTTCAAATGGTAGAACTTAAGTGGTTTTTTAAATGTAGGAATGATGAAGTTAACAATCAATACATACAAAGTTCTTGATTAGTTTTGTGTAACATGACATTCTACCCTTAGGTATCTTAGTCCATTGGCAGGTTTATGAACAAGGGGTGTTCTGCCCTCTTTAAAAATGAACCGAATTCTACAGGGTTGTTGGGATTTGTTTGGGGTTGGAGTTTTTTTGGTTCACTTAATATGTAAAATCATCATGTTACTGAGTTCACAAAAGTCAGATTTTGGATTGATCTGCAGAAATGAAGAGTACAGTACAGATTTTGAGGCTTTTTAACTCACTGAAACATTTGGTGAGTGCTCTAGTAAATCATCACAGGAATATTAATCAGGAATTTATGGATGACACTTGAGACACTGCATTCTGCCAGTGATGGATCACAAATCCAATCTGGTTGTGTTGTGCCTACACTGGCCGTGAAGACAAGGAGAAACATCACTTGAATTTTGTCTGTTATTTTTCTCCTCTGCTCTTCACTAGTCCACTCACCACAGCCATCATCCAGAGAGGAACTCTGAGGAAAGGCTGTGTTCTGGTTGCAGGGAAGACCTGGGCTAAAGTGCGCTTCCTGTTCGATGAGAATGGCAAAGCTGTGGATGCAGCCTCACCAGGCACCCCCGTGGAAATCATGGGCTGGAAGGAATCCCCTTCAGCAGGAGATGAAATCCTTGAAGTAGAGTCTGAGGTACACAAAGAACTCTTCAGTGAAGAGCTCACAAGGATGGGAAGGAGCTGAGTAACAAAATAAGTGAGAGTTTTAATCACCTGGATAATCCCATGAAAGGTTGAGTGTGGGGATTAAGGGACCTGAGCTGATGCTCTGGAAGAGGAATGAGGGTTTGCATTTTGCCTCTTTCTTTTCCACCTTTCCCCTGCTGGACTGTCCTCATCTCCACTGGAGCAATCCAGTACTCGAGGAGATCTGTGTTTTAATTTGAGAAGGATATAACTCTTGCCTGACAAAAAGAAAACGCATAAAATACAGCTTGAGATGGGTGTTGTGAGAGCTGGAAAAGCACCACATGAAAGAATGAACAATTACTCTCTTCTGCAATGCAGAGATACTATAAAAATAGGCCTTGAGTCATATGGTAGCTCAGGGAGGAAAAGCTCTTGTCTCATTCTCTGCCATCTGTGCAGCAAAACTGTAGTTAAAAGTGAAGGAAAATGAGTGAGCCTGTAGAGAGGCTGTCAAAGGATGAAATTGCAGTGTTCTGAAGCAGTAATGATCAGAGGTAATGATTTAAAGGTAATGTTTGTGTCTTCCTGCCCAGCAAAGGGCACAGGAAGTTGTGGCTTGGAGGACCTATGTTGAACAACAGGAGAAGATGAAGAAGGATCTGGAAGTGATTGAAGCAAAGCAAAAGGAACACAGGGTGGAATATGAGAAGCAGCAGCAGAAGCTGGCCCACCTGACCTGGAGACAGAGGAAAGCAGTGCTCTACAAGGCCAACAAGCAGCTGATGTTCTCAAGGCCTAAGGAGAAGACAGAGATGGATGAAAACACGCTCTCAGTAATAGTGAAAGGTGCTGTCCCTGTCTGTGTGCTGCTCCTTTGGGTCTGTGCTTCTCCAATGCTCAGTCTGAAACAGAGCTCTAAACTAAACACAGCTTCTGTTACCAAAAATTTGATCAGTTTAAAACTTAGTGAGCTCCCATAAGAGCAGGGGCATCAGAAAACATCCACTGCTGCCAGCAGGGCCAGAGCAACAGGAGAACTTAACATGCTCTATGCACTTACCCAGGGGCTCCTGAGTAAAACCCATACATATAAACCCCAATATATATATATATATATATATGTATGTATGTATATGTAAAAAAAGTCCCAAGCTATGAGTATTTGGCATCAGCAAAATAGAGGAGAATAACAAAATAACAATTGTATTGAAGTGGGATAGGAGGAAGTTGGTTTAACCCCATTTAATGATACTCAAGCAGTGACTGTAGTTGAAAACCTGCAAACCTCACCTGTCAGTGACAGCAGATGTAGAGCCTCTGGCCCTTCTGTATTTATCCAGTTTATTTTTGGAATTAACAGACTTTTTGGATGGGTTTTAACATATTACTGAAAATATAGTAAGAGTGACAGATGTCAGAAGATTTTCTGTTGCACAGTGTGGAGTTGACATTAGTTGTATTTCTGTGTCTTTCACTTACACAAAGCCAGCAGTATTCCCATTTATCCGTGCAGGTGATGTGGATGGATCTGTTGAAGCTATTCTGAACATTCTGGACAGCTATGACTGTGAGGATGAATGCAAACTAGATATTGTCTACTTTGGAATGGGAGACATCAGTGAAAATGATATCAGCCTTGCTGAAGCGTTTAATGGTGGGTGTTTCAAAATCATTTTACAGTTTTGAAATTACTGACTTACTGAAATGGACAGGCCTCAGCCAGGTTTTGTTTTCTCAATAATAATTAGAAGAATCAATTTTGTGAATCTTGAAAATGTTTCCATGAACGTCAGACCAGTGCAGAAGGGGAGGCTCAAAGTCCCACAGAAATGGAAGGAATTTGGAAAAGCTCTTGTCAGAAATTCAGTTGTTCAGGTAAAACTCTGGCTCTTCACTCAGGCTGCTTTATGATGCTCACACAGGGCAAAGCTAGAAAAGCAGGTTAGAAAATAATTTTCTCTTTGCTCAGGGAGGCAGCTGGATCTAGGACTGAGTCAGTTGATGTTCATACCCCATAATTCTCACCTGCTGCAGGGACTGAGGTCACTGCACATGCCATAGCCCACAGGTGGGCAAGAATAATTTAGAATTCACTTCCAGCTTTATTTGGAAAACCTTGTTGGTTTTCCAGCCCAGAAGGAGAGATCTGTCTCCTTTACATGAGCTGTGTGTGTTATTTTCTGCTTTTATACCTCCAGTTTGTCATCAGGGACCTTCTGTGGGCTTTTTTGGGCCGTTTATTTTGATAGGTTTGTAGCAGCCCATGAGCCATAGCAGGAGAGGCAAATGGTTCCCCTTTAAAAGAGAAGCAGGAATAAAATGTACCCTGTGCTGCAGAATTTCACTTTAACTGCTCAAAGACTCATCCCTTGCAGTCAGCACTTGACAGCTGTTTCATTTTTCAGGTGTAATATTTGGATTCAGTGTGAAAGCCAATGAAAGCATCAAAAAGCTGGCTGATAAAAAGGGAATAAAAATTAAACTGCACAACATTATCTACAAACTCATAGAAGACTTGAAGGATGAGCTGAACAGCAGGCTGCCCCCAACTTTGGTGGAGACTACAGTAGGTGAGTTTTCATTGATACATTTTTGCCTCAAAATGTGGCAAATTCTACACTCCTAGAAAAATGCTCCCTGCTTCTACCTCGTGCCAGTTTTTTATTCCTGTGGACTTCAACTTTACTTTTTCTCTTTTAGGGGAAGCTTCTGTTCTTGACACCTTCTCTGTCACAGTAGGAAAAACCAAAATTCCAGTGGCTGGATGCAGAGTGCACAAGGGGCTGCTGGACAGAAAAATGAAGTTTAAGCTAATCCGTAACAGGGATGTTATTTGGAAAGGTGAGTGGGATTGCCACACAACGTGGATTTGTGCTTAGTACTTTTAGATATTGCTAGTTCCTTGGGAAGTCAGTGCAAAGGATCCTAGAGAAATCCCGAATTCTGTCCAGGATTGTTCCCAGAGCCTTTTCCAACCACCCTCTCTGGTGGGCAAGTGGAGCATCACAGGCTCTACCTGCCTAAAGAGCCATGTCTGACTTCATTAACCACAAGCACCCCCCATCCCCACATTTTCCTGCTTTCCCTGTGCAGCCACAGAGTGAAACATTAATCCTGCAGGAAGGACAAACCAAACCCCTGCTCTGCTCTGCTGGTGGGGGCCTCTCTTTCATGCATTTTCTCTTTGTAGGATGTTTGTCATCACTGAAGCACCATAAAGATGATGTCCAGGTAATAAAAACAGGAATGGATTGTGGATTGAGTTTGGACAAAAATCTGGAGTTCAGTATTGGAGATGAAATTATCTGCTATGAAGAAAAAGAAGTTCAACAGACAACATCCTGGGACCCAGGGTTTTAAAGACATTTTAACATGTGAACACTAAAGGACATTTATTATGATCCTGGCTGGCCTTTATGTCTTAACATTAAATGAACTTTCAGAGATGCACAGGGGCTGTTCTTTACATTAGAGCACTTCAGATACATTTTATATCCAAAATGCTCTGCTCTTCCATCATGTCAAGCAACCAAGCTGCCCTCCCTGGACCATGGGATAAACCACTGGAGTAACTCCAAGGGTGTAAAACCAGCACGGTAAAATATTTCTGATGACAATCTCTTGGCTCCAAATTAGCTGAGCCATCTCCTCCCTCCCCTCCCAGTGCTGTTGTGCAGTATTTCAGTGTTGGCTGCATTTTGTCACCATGTCACCCCACTCTCTAACCCTGACCCACTCTGGACCTCTGAAGTTGCTATTTTTCCACATCAGAACTGTCTTATGTTAAAGAGACCACTTTTAAACTTCCTTTCACAGCTGGTACCCAATATTCTTTAAATCCAACTGCTGCTTCAGTTTTACACTCAGCATTTCACCCCAGCTGGCTGGCAGCACCCCACAGATTTTCCTCACTGACCAGCAGAGAGGAAACGCAGCGCCACAGAAAGAAATCCTTCAGCCATAGAGAAGTTCAGATTTTTATTGTCTGGAACATTTACTTGTCTTCTGGCTTGTTGAAGCAGTATGTCAGACAGCACTTGCCACAGTAGTGCCTGTCAAAGTGGCTGGCCATGAAGACTCCAGCCCCACACTCCTCCGAGGGGCACTCCCGGCGCAGGCGGCTGATCTTGCCGTTCTCATCCACCTGGCAGGACAAACAGACAAAGGCTCACATTCACTCTCCACCTCTGAGAACAATAATAATTTTGAGTAATCTCCATTGGCATAATGGTTTTTGTAACAGCAGCTACACCAAAGTCCTTGAGGTACGTGTCAGAAGTACCCAAATGCAACAGATTGTGGGTCTTTGGTTTAACACAAGTACATGGAGTTTAAATATTAAATACACCAGAATCTGTGTATACCTTTTACAGCCTCCACACCCTCCCTGGTGAGAGCTGAGTTTCTGTCAAGTTCCTCCCCAAATTAGTTCTACCTACCTTGTAGTACTTGAGCACTGCAAGCTTAACCTTCTTCCTCTTGTGCTTGTTCTTCTTGGGAGTCGTGTAAGACTTCTTCTTCCTTTTCTTAGCACCACCACGAAGCCTCAGCACCAGGTGAAGGGTTGATTCCTGTTTGTAAAGCACACGAAACAGACTCAAAATGCTTTCTCAAAGAAACTGCAGCATTTAAACAGGACTTTTCCATCTACGTAGAGGAAGTACATCTTGAGTGCCAGGCATATAAGAAAGCTCTAAAAGGATTATTTTTTGTTAAGGTGGCATCTCAAGCTCCCAGCATCAACACTACTCCAATCCCTTGATTTGGCTGAATTTATTAAAGACAATCTCAGCAGCAAATCTCAGTCAGCTCTGCCCGTGCCAGCTCCTGCCTTTCCCACTCACTTTCTGAATGTTGTAGTCGGACAGTGTGCGTCCATCCTCCAGCTGCTTCCCAGCGAAGATCAGCCGCTGCTGATCCGGAGGGATGCCTGATGGTGACAGAAATCAGGAATAAATTAGGGATGTGAGCTAAGGCATGCTGTCATAAAACCAAGATTGCTGCACGGAGTTATATCTGTGTAAGAAACACATCAATCCACAAGAGCAGAGGACAAAATAATACATATAACATTATACTTATTATTAACGATATATAATAGTCAATAAATGCCTTTAGAACTTACCCTCCTTATCCTGGATCTTCGCTTTTACATTTTCTATAGTATCAGAAGGTTCAACCTAGAACGAAACAGAACACCAGAATCAGAACGCGCTGCACGTTTTAATTATCCCAGCAAGGCCGAGAAACCACGAGGTGCTCCCGGCACAGGCCCAGTG
This sequence comes from Ammospiza nelsoni, assembly GCF_027579445.1. NCBI lineage: Eukaryota > Metazoa > Chordata > Aves > Passeriformes > Passerellidae > Ammospiza > Ammospiza nelsoni. The sequence goes on from NC_080635.1 coordinate 4,354,082, forward strand.
CTGCCACGGCCATTCCGGGCCCCACCGCGCGGTCGGGACCGCCCGAGGCAGCGCAGGGCCGCGATTCCCCGCACATCCCGGGCTCTGCCGGCACATCCCCGCCTTCCGGAGCACCGGCGGGCACGGGCGGCGTGGCGGCAACGGGGGCTCACCTCGAGGGTGATGGTTTTCCCCGTGAGGGTCTTCACGAAGATCTGCATGGCGAGGCGGGCACGGGGAACGGCGGGGCCGGAGCGCGGGCTGCCCGCGCTGCTCGCGGAATGGCGGCGGGGGCCCGAGAGAGCGCCGCGCCCGCACGCACGGGGTTTCCGTGCGCGCCGCAGGGGAAGTGCGGCGGGCTGGGACTACGGCTCCCGGCATGCCCCGCTGCCGGCGGCTGCGGCCGAGCCTGCTGGGAGATGTAGTCCTGGAGCGGAGGGAGTGGGCGGGAACTGCGGCTCCCACAGTGCACCGCGGTGGCAGGCGTGAGGGGAGGAGGAGCCGCCATGAGGGGAAGAGGAGGAGTCGCCGTGAGGGGAGAAGGAGGAGCCGCCATGGTGAGTGAGGCGGGGCCGCCGTGAGGGGAGAAGGAGGAGCCGCCATGAGGGGAAGAGGAGGAGTCGCCGTGAGGGGAGAAGGAGGAGCCGCCATGGTGAGTGAGGCGGGGCCGCCGTGAGGGGAGAAGGAGGAGCCGCCATGAGGGGAAGAGGAGGAGTCGCCGTGAGGGGAGAAGGAGGAGTCGCCGTGAGGGGAGAAGGAGGAGCCGCCATGGCGAGTGAGGCGGGGCCGCCGTGAGGGGAGAAGGAGGAGCTGCCGTGACGGGTGAGGCGGAGCCGCCGTGAGGGGAGGAGGCGGGGTCGCCATGAGGAGAAGGAGGAGTCGCCGTGAGGGCGGGCTTCTCCAGCCGTATGATTCGGTTTTTCTGTGCATTGTAGTGGCTGTTGGTGGAATTGTTATTTTAGGGCTAGCAGGTTTTTTATTTACCTGCGTCTCCGTCAAAGCCAGGTTGGACACGACTTGGAGCAACCTGGTCTAGTGGGAGGTGTCCCTGCCCATAGCGGGGCATGGAACTGGGTGAGCTTTAAGGCTCTTTTCCATCCAAACATTCTGTGATTCTCTGCAGCCTAAAATCCCAGAATTCGATGCTGTGATTCTTGAGAAGGCAGTTTAAACACGCCTCACAGCCACTTTGCCACCTGCAGATTCCTCAAGATCAATTCCAGGTTTATATCTGGGCAAAGATTTTTAAAACTAGAAAAGCCATAGGTAAATTTGGAATAAAGGAGCCCTGAGCCACGATTTGGAAATTACTTGTTACGTGGTTTTATGCTTGTGAGTCGACAATGGGAAAAGCTAAAGCAGAATCAGGACCTGTTTGAATCAATCAGCTGGGACCATTTTAACAATTTTAACCCTTCTGTGGTTTTGTGAAGAAATGAGAAAGTGGGCTGTTTGGGTAAGGGCTATCTGAGGAGTGTTACATTGTGTACAATAATGCATTTCGTAAGATAACAAATAGTTTTCAAGTAAAGGAGCACTTGGCAGTAGATAAAAAGTGGTTTGCTGGGTGTCTGTCTCCAGCTGGTGTAAGCACACTGGTTGTGACAGAAATCAAGGATTGATACGTTTTCAGCTGGTTTTTGTGGAGTCAGGGTCACTACAATGAATTCCTAATCCCAGGAATCACGGCAGGGTTCATGCTTGAAAACCACTTTTCATAACTTTATGGGAGTTTTGAAATGATAAAGCTGTCCTAAACCAGGAGAAAATCAACAAAACTGAAAAGACCCATGACATTTATCTCACATGCCCTGAGCATTACCTGCCCTTCTGTGCAAAGGTTATTGCTGAAATTCCTGAGGGATTCCTGCCTGTCTATGTCTGCCTTTTTTAGACACTGAGACGGGAAAGGCCTAGGATAAATCAAGATTTCAGGTTTTGGAGATGGACAGGAAAAAGGGATGCTGGCTCTGCTTTAAAATCTTGAGTTGGATGGGTATTTTAAGATACTAAAATGCACAGCCCTGCTCCCTGGTTCTCCACAGCTGTAAGTGCAAAGGACATTTAGTGCTCACCCAGAGAAAATAAATGGTGTTGTAGCTGTCCAATAAGTGCTGGTTACCTTAGTTTTAAATCATATTGTGGTTATTTAATCTCAGGTGAATTTAGAGACTGTCTCAGAATGAAAACTTTTTCTGCATTTTCATCATTTTGAATGACATTGCTTTGCTTTTGGGGCTTTTTGTTATCTTACAGCAGCACCATGAAGCTGCTCTATTATTTTCTCTATTCATTTCATTTTCCTTATGCCATACTTATTAGAGTGTTGTTTTCCTTTTCACTCTCTCTCTTTATAAATGTCATATCCAAAAATACACCAGTGGATAGTGCAGTATGTTACTGTAAGCAAGGATATCCTCACTTCAGCCAAGTGGAAATTGAGGTGTTTACTGCCAGAATCAAGAGTGGTTAAAGGAATGCAGTTTTTTCTTACAGGAGATTAAAAGCTCTGGAATCTGAGCCCTCAGCTCTGTTATACTATAGGAAAAGATTATTAATTAATTTTTTTCTTAATTATTTTTAAAATAGAATATATTTAAATTTAAAATTTTATTATTAATATTTATGTGCAAAGCATGTTAATTAAGACATTGATAATTTAATTTCTCTGGCTTCTTTAATTTGTATTTTTAAATGTTTCCATTCTTTTATTTGCATATGGCAGCTGCTGATGCTCATGTATAACCTTGCTAACAATGAAAACCTGAATTTAACTAATGCTGCAAAAGGGGTTTCATAAAAATTATCTGCCTGAGGGGATTTTTTCAGTTCTTAAAAAGATATTTTCAGGTTTAAAACATATTTTTTCATATAAATCTATTAGTTTATAAAGTTTGTGATTGTTTGGTTTGGTGGTTTTTTTATTACTATTTTTTAAGGCTTTAACAGTTTTGACTCTGAGTTGATGAGATGGTCCTGGGGTTATCCTGCCCTGCCATGTTGTGTATTTTGTGATGTCCCTGGTAAAACAGCTGAGGAGTCACTTGGGTATTTGGGAAGGAAAGATGAAGTTTGTGTGCTGTAGCAATCTGAGATCTCCCAGGTCACACATGGCGCTGAATGCAGCCCTTCCAGGACACGTTTGTGGGGACCCTTTTGGTGTTTATGAAGTGCTGCTGTGACAGCCATGCACATGGAGTGTGGAGAGATTTGTTAATGATTGGTTAGCTGAGAAAGGCCACACTGACATAATGCTGCTGGTCAAGCTGAAGGAGGAAAGCCAGCAGTCAGCAAGCTGAAAGGAAAGGTCAGCAGTGACCTTGCTGCACCATGAGGAGAGGGAGTAGAGATTATTCCTGAATATATCCTGAGAATATGTGAAAAGTATCAAAAGTAGAACCATAGGAATGCAGAAGTAGGCGTGGGTGCTGATATGTAACTGACCAATCCTGAGCTCAGCTTTTGCAATATGTATGAAGCTCATTATGAACTGTATTTAACCCGCCGTACTGAGCAATAACATCGGGCCTGTGATGATCCAATTGATGTCCGGGTCTTCTTCCGTCGACAATGGAGTCCTTTTTTATCCATTTTCACTGGAAGGAATTGGGCATCAGATGCTGTTGAAAACCCCAATAATGCAAAGTTCTATTTCTGTTATTTCTGGGTGCTGAGATCTCATTGCTGATGGAATCCCTGGGTACCAAACCCACAAATTAGTTCATTAACTCATCTCCTATAGCCTGCTGAGTAGCTGCTGCTCAAAAATAGCTCTCTCCTGTTTCCAGCCATTGATTAATTAGATTAGTCCTTCCCAAATCACAGATGCTATATTTGCTGTAATTTCACTTGAAAAGCAATGTATTCTAAGGACTTCCAGCCCCTGAGATTTACCTGTCAATGGTGAAATGAGGCCTTTTCTTTCTTCTACGTGTTCTCTTCCTTACATTGTTGCTGCTTAGTTATGACACCATTTTTAATTCTTGTTTTGTTTCCTGGCCATATTTCAGACCATTTTATGGGAGGATTTTTAAACCAAAAAGACATGCTATTTCTCTTTCTCTTCTGTGTCATTAATTTCATCACCTTTATTTTTTTCAACTCAGTCTTTGCATTTCTAATCCACGTGGAAATCAGTGAGTGAGTTCTGCAATATATTAATGTGAATAGTAAAAAGTTTAATGTGAATAGTAAAAAGCTTTATGTGAATAGTAAGAAGCTTTTTGTGCAAATTTGGTTTACTTTTCCTTAGATGCATTGTTATTCTAAATGATACCAGCAGTACTTTGTAAGGCTGGGCTGAGACACAAGTTACTTAGGGAGAAAATAAGCATGAAAAGTTATCTAAGGATGGAATTCCTGAAGCTGAGAAAGACGCCAGGCTGATGGAGCAGGTTTGCTGGTCACTCCTCTGCACAACAGAGGGAGCACTTACAGCAGCCAGCGAGGAATCCTCCTGCTCTGCTCTGAGTGAGCTGTGGGGAGCTCTGAGCATCACAAACAGTGCTGAGAATGCTTCTGCCAAGTACCAGTTATTTGTGCATGTAGTGTGTCTGTGTGAGGATGTGTGCATGGCTGTATTTTTACTTTCTTCCGTGGAGAAGAAAGCTCTGCAATGGGCTGCAAATGGAAGGAAATGGTTTGTGCATCTGTGTTGCCAGCCTCAGTACATCAGGTGTGTCCTTGCTGTGGCTTGGAGTCAGCGTGAGAGAGCTGCTGCTGAGTGCTCCCCCCAAAGGGGATGCAGGCTAGCCATGTGCCAGTGCTTGGATTTTTTGGTTTGTTCCCTGCTAGGTCGTTGCTGCAGTCATGGCACAAATGAGGTTCTCAAGATAATTAACAAATCCTGTCAAAACAACAAAGCCTGCCTAGAACAAATGTGGGCTTTGGTCACATGGACCCACCTGCTCCTTGGGCTGCTGTGGGGATGGTCTGGGCTGTGAGAGCCAGTGTGAGAGCTTGGCCTGGCTGATCCATAAGAAATGAATATTTCAGCCTAAGGAAGGAAGGATGGCCAGCTGCAGATTGCCTGGGGGCCTGCTGGCAGGGCCTCTGAGCTCAGCCCACAGCCAGTATCACCAGGAAGAACACTGAATGTCATTTGTGATACATGGTCCCAAATAACATTTAGCTCAGTAATTAGCTACATGTAGCTGCTGCTGGTTTGCTTCAGTTTTAACACATTTTGGCACTCTTTAAAAGTGTATTTATTAGACGGAGAAATCTGCAGAGTTAGGGTTCCCAAAAGAACTGTAGTTAAAGGAAGAATTGCTATTTTAGAGCTATTGGAAGTATTGTGTGGCTGGGGAATAGGGAAAGGTATGGGAGTTCACTTTGCAACATGTAGAGTGACATGCCCTCGGGTATGTAACCCCTCAGAGTGTAACTCAATGTGGCTCAGATTTTGGCCAAACAGTGCATGAAAAGGTCACTCACTGACTTTGTTACTGCACAGAGCTGACCATGCAAGAAAGCAGAGCAGATGTAGGTGCCACACTCCCCAGAGTGATTTCATGGGTTTTGTTTGTTTGCAGCAGCTGAGAAGTGAAAGTGTTTGTTAAATCAAACAAGACTCTGGTGGACCAAACCACAGAGTTTTATTTTTCTTGTTTTTCCCCCTCTGTAGCCATTTCCACAGTGCAGCAGGGATTTCTGGCAGGGATGCAGGACCAAATGGCAGCCTGAGTTAGGTGCTTCTGTTGTTGAGCTATTTCTTGTTGGTTGTTTTCTATTCAGCATCAGGAATTTTAGAAATCAAGCTCCATAAGAAAGTGCAGGTTCAGTGTCCAATGAATATTATCTAAAGCAAACTGAGAAGGATTGTGCTGGTGTGGCCTTGTGTGCCTCTTTCCTTCAGAAGAGATTGGTGTCTCCCAGTCCAAGACTCAGTTGCTAATCATCCATTGAGATTTAAACCAATTTAGATGCATGATTTATTCAGTAAGCTCAGGAATTTTCAGTCACTTCATCTTGGAAAAAAAACTCTCTAAAAACTTCTCTGGAAATATACTTTTACCCATGTACTTTTACTGTCCATGAAAGCCAAGCAGTATTTTAACAATATTCAAACCCAAAGTTACAAATAGAGAAGAAATTGAGTTTCATAAAAGCCAGAGACATCTGTAAATGCCCAAAGAAGTTTAAGGATCCAAGCCATGCAAAGCTTTGCCTCCAGTCTCAGATATGATTTTGAAGGAAAGGTTGGTGGTTTCACACCAGGAGGAGCTTGAGTGCTGTCTTGTCACCTCAGTGGTAAGAGAGGTTCTGAAACATTTTAGATACTGGCAGTACTCATATTTATTTTTTCTTTTTTATTATTCAAACTTAGACTTTATCATTTTCTCAGGGCCTGACTGACTTGGATGAAACTGTCTGGTCAAAATATGATAAAGTAGTTATGGGTTTCTAAAATACTTGGAGAATGAACAGAATGTACAGGTGCACAGCATCGTGGTGCTGTGCAATTCATTACTGTGAGAAGTTGAATTTCTTCCTGTCTGTGCTTGACTGGTGTGCTGCAGTCACTCCTAAAGGTCAGCCACAGCATTATACATTGATTTATGCAGAAATTAGGCTGTGAACTAATGAGATCCTACTGGATGGGACATTAAAGCTGTGGGAATGAGAGGAAATGGGAGGTTACTTCCACAGCCTGATGCCCAGGACTCTTACCTGATGGAGGAAGTCATGAGCTGTTCTTCCTGCTTCATGGAATTCTTCTGATGTAAAATGAATTCATTACTCATCTTCTGTCTGTAATTCATTATTCACTGAAAACGTGCAAAGCCCATCCAAGATCCACTTCCAGCTGAGTGCCCTTACCATAGAGAGGATGGGTTTGCTCCCCCTCACTAAGAAACTTCATTAGAGCTTGAGGAAGTGATAATATTTTTTTTATTCAAGTCTTGTCTTTATAAGGGTTTTTTTAAATATTACTCTGACAAGTTTTATGGAGGGGAGATGGGCCTAACTAAGCTTTTTGCATGCTTTAAGCACAAATCTCTTATGTGATGTGAGAGTTAGGTTTTCTGAAGTCATCCAAAGCCAAATAAAATTCTGTGTTACAGCTTTTACCAAATGAAAATTATGGGTAGGAGGTTTTCTGTGTAAAAGAATTTGTGTCGATGAAGAGATAAATGATAAATGTATTGATGAGGGTTTATACTGATAAGAGTCTATATGTGATATTCATGAGGGCTTTTAAGGGAAATCAGGATATTAATTTTTTTAATGTTGTTTCTTCAAGCTCTTACCATTATTTCACTTTTTTTCTTCTATCTTCCTTGTACCCCCATGGACAAATTCTCCTTCTACTTGAACTCTCAGCATGGGAGAAGCAATCCTTCCCTGAGAGATTAATGATATCAGCATGGTGACCTAATGGGGTAAATGTGCTTTATTTCCATCCCTCTGTGATCCCATGGAAATCCATGAGTCACACCGAGGGTGCTTGGCCTCAGTCCCTTCCTTCAGTGAACTCCATGGTTTTCCTGCTCGCAAAGCTGGGTACAAACCCCTGATTTGCTGAAGCCATTGGGCAGAGCCATGAAAAAGGCACCTCTGGCCAATGATCCAGGCTCTCCCAGGCACAGAGACAGGAACACTTTTTACACATGGTTTGGAGACTTCCAGAGAAATCCTGCAAGTTTTATTCCAAATGAATGCATGGAATCTGCTGTCCAGTCACAGTCACAGTGCTCAAGGCTCTATTAATTAAAGCTTCTCTCTGAATTTAGAAAGCCATAAATTGTGGCCTGTGCTTTGCTCCAGTGATACTCAGTCTGGCTGTTCTGCTGCATAGCTGGAAATGGAAGTGTGTAATCTCTGGAGAAAGCAGAGCAAAAAATGAAGGATTATCTTCTGGGGTTTTTGTCATTGGGCTGTCAGGCTTGAACTCCAGTTGTTCTCTATTTTATGCTCTGCAAAAATAAGCATAGTCTAAAAAAAATATTTTTAAAACTTCTATAAATACAGTGCAGGGGACAGGATTAGCGAGCCTGCAGCTGCTGAGGCACTTGGGTAGGATGGAGTAAATTAATTTTGAATGAAGCTCACTTTGAAATTTTAAAGGCCAAATAATTTCCCAGTAACTCACCATTAGTGCCTGGTGCAACTGGGACATCCAGCTAACTGTGCTACTCCTTCAGGAGTAAAAATGAAATTATAGTGAAAAGAGAGTGAAGTGTCATTTAAGACGTGTCAGCACAGACTGTTCTGTGCTTGATGTTGCAAGTGAGAGTTGCTCAGAAGCACAAACACCTGCACAGCCCTCCCTCCTGCAATCGCCAGAGCAGCAAGGAGTCAATTACCAACATTTTCATCATGAGCTACCAAGGGAGGGGGAGGTGGCCCACGGAGTTTCATAAGCTGTGGGAACAAAAACCTTATAAGAAGGATGCTATTAAAAAAAAAAAAAAAATCCTTCCAATAGAACAATATTAGAAAAGAAATCTCTGCTGGATATCTTGCAGAGATTATTATTTCTTGCAGAGCTATAGCACCAAGACTACATTCTCATTTCACCAGATATTGCTCAAATACCAAGAGACAGACAGCAAAGATGAAAAGAAAGCACACTACAAATATTGAAGTAGATCTGGAAAGGTCACTGATAGGCACTTTAGTTCTGGTTACTTTTCTGAATTCTAAAATGCACAATGAAAAGAGCAGAGGGGGAAAGACACACTGCATGATAATTTGAATTTTTTAGATCAGAGTCCGATTCTAGAGATTAATTGCTGATTAATTTGTACATCTGAGTTCTACTTGGACCAAAATTAGAGAAGAACAAATGTGGTTGCATTATGAAATAATCTGGGTGTCGTAGATAAGCTAAACAACACTTGCTTGACAGCCTGGAGTGTTAGGTTATTTTATTTATACTTGCACAAAGGTGTAAGATGGTTGCAAGACGCCCTGCCCCTGACAGGGAGGGTGCTGCTCGTTCCCTGCGGCTGCTGCCGCCACAGGCGGGCCCGGGCCCCGCTCCCCGCTCCCTCCTCGGCCGCCGTTGCTCGGGCAACGGGATCGCTCAGCAGCGCAGCAACAGCGGGGCGAGCTGCGAGGGTGGGCGGGGAGATTGCCCCAGGGCTGAGGGAAGGGGGGAGCAAAGGGAGGCGCGATATTGGTACGCGTCTCAGAGAAGGTTTTGCCCGTGTTGTACGGAGCGCTGCGGTGCTGCTGATTTGGAAGTTCCCCGTTCGGAGCAGCTTCTTGCCCTCTCCTGGCCTTTGCAAGGGGTGAGCAGATGGAATGAGGTGCCAGGTGCTGCAGTGTCGGTGTCCTCCTGGAAGGGCTTGAGGGTTCATGCAGTGACTTTGCCTGGTAACCTTGGCATGAGGCGTGTCACCTGCTGCGCTGGGCCAGGGGCAAAGCTCTGTGACAGAGGAGAGGTGGGACCTGAGGAGCCATTGCCAGTGTGACAGTGCTCACAGGGGTCTGAGGATGAGGGCAGAGACAAGGATCTGACTCCATGTTTCAGAAGGCTTGGTTTATTATTTTATGATATGTATATTATATTAAAACTATACTAAAAGAATAGAAGAAAGGATTTCAGCAGAAGGCTGGCTAAGAATAGCATAAACAAGAATGATAACAAAGGCTGGGACAGAGTCCGAGCCAGCTGACTGTGATTGGCCATTAATTAGAAGCAACCACCCGAGACCAATCCCAGATGCACCTGTTGCATTCCACAGCAGCAGATAATCATTGTTTACATTTTGTTCCTGAGGCCTCTCAGCTTCTCAGGAGGAAACATCCTAAAGAAAGGATTTTTCATAAAAGGTGTCTGTGGCAGCCAGCACTCAGGGCTTTCCTCCCCTTGGCTCTCAGCAGACCTTGCTCTGTGTCTTGTGGCTTCAAAAGTCAGAATCAGAAAGCTTCTGGTAGCTGGTTTACTGTCACCCTTGGGCCAGAAATGACACAAACTCACTCAAAGGCTGGTTTGCAGGAGAGTGTTTAATACAAAAATTCCTCTCTTTTATAGACAGACTCAGCACTTGATTGGCTAACTAACAAAAGCATCTTTCTCACAAACAGTGCTTGAGAAGAACAGAAAAACAGCGTAGGAAAACACCACCTGCAGGCTGTTTGTGCTAACAAGCTATCATCGTTTTTCTACTGCTCCCTAAAAAGTCTCACAAGTCCACTGTGAGAAAACAAAGCCATTTTCTCACTTTCTGACCAGGCTGTTGCATCCACAGTTTACCAAGTAGGGAAGATGGTGTCTGTCATCATCCTCTTATAGGAGTGAGAAATTATTAAAAAGGAAAAAAGCACAACCCCACACACCTCCCCACATTTCTGCATTTGGGGTATTGATCCCTTTATCAAAGCTGGTCAAAGTAACTGCTTGTTACTGAAATTCCTTTGAATTAAGACTGATGAAAAATAACTATTTCTTAGATCTTAACATCACCTTTTCATTATAATTTGATTTAATTGCTATTACTTTGATTTCATCAGTACCAGAACATGAACACTCTGTAGGCTTAATGCAGTCTGTCCTTGCAATTCTGATTTCCAGTTAATTAAAATTGATTGGCTGACCTGCCATTTATATTTATCACATCTTATGAAGGATCCAGGTTTTCCTTCACATAAGTTATTTTACTGCTGTTCTCTGTTAGGTGTTTTGTGCAAAAAAGCTTTACATAATGTCAGATACAGTAAAAAAAGCATCTTAATCTTTTGAAGTTGCATTGCAGTCAATGCAACAAGATTTTTCCCCTTAATTGCAAAGAATTACATTGTTTGGATCAAACTGTTTCTTTTCATGGTCATTTTTTGAAAGTTTTAAAATGAATTCTTACAGCAATGCTGACAAAATCTTGGTTATAATTGTATGATTAGTACTTCTGATGTTGGCCAATACTATTATCTCATTACTTCCCTTGTAGAAAATGTGCATGTGTTGTGTCTCATCCCTGACAGTAAATTCCTTGGAGCCCTGGTTGTCTTTTGTCCTGTATATAGTTGTCCTGCAAATGAAGTCTTGCTCGTGAGCAGGGTGGTGACAGAAATCACAACTTCCTCTGTTTATTTTCCCATTCAAATGGGCAGCGAAGCAGCAGCAGAGCAGTGACTTTGCCACACTGGTTCATGCTGGGGATTGCTCCCAGAGGCTGCAGGGGCTGCTGGAGCTGCTTTTGCCACTGCTGCAGAACAAAAATTCACTCAAGGTTTTACACTTTGCCTCCAAGATTGAAGTTCATTTCTTGAGAGGAACAGTTGGCACTGGAACCGTGTTCACAGGGGTCTGAGGGTGAGGGAAGGGATGAGAATCAGACTCCATGTTTCAGAAGGCTTGATTGATTATTTTATTATATATATTATATTAAAACTATACTAAAAGAAGAAAGGATTTCATCAGAAGGCTAGCTAAGAATAGAAAAAGAAGAGTAATAACAAAGGCTCTGTCTCAGACTCTCTGTCTGAGCCAGCTGGGCTGTGATTGGCCATTAATTAGAAACAACCACACGAGACCAATCCCAGATGCACCTGTTACATTCCACAGCAGCAGATAATCAATGTTTACATTTTGTTCCTGAGGCCTCCAGCTTCTCAGGAGGAAACATCCTAAGGGGAAAAGATTTTTCATAAAAGATGTCTGTGACAGGCTACATTTGTACCAGTCCCCACAGAGGGAATTCTTTGGAATGAGATGTAGAATTGAGAGCCAATAAGAGGAATAAATAAAATTTATTAGATGAGGGTAGGGAGTGGTGAGGTAAGTGGAAAGGTGCCAGAAAGGGAGGAAAAGTTAAGTTAGTTAGGAGTGGTATCCAAGGCAATGAGTGCTATGGAAAGAACAGGAGATAGGATCTGGCAGAAGGGATGGTGATTCTGTGCTGCAATCTCAGGCACTTATTGCTATATAATTAAATAATTATTAAATAATACCCACTTATTGGGTATTTAAGTTTTTGGGGCACAGTATCCAGATGGGAAGCTGTGACTCTGTACCACGAATGTGCGATTTTATTCCATTACAATGTACCTGTCACATCAGCAGGGACATAAATAGTTGGGTTTGTGTTGTTACCCTTTCATCTGTGCAGGAATTGGTGCCTCCAGATGGACTCTGTAGTGCTGCACAGAAGGGAAAGCTGAAAGAGGAGACCTGGATGCAAGTGAGGGAGGAGGAGAGGAAAGTTTAATGTTATTTATGAACTTTGAGATGGGAGAAAAACAAAACAGGAGAAAACTGTAGGAGAGGATACAGAGATTTAAGGGAGCATAGGTGCTCCCTGAGCTGTGAAAATCAAATCATGCAAATGTTTCTGGGTGAACAGCAGGGAATGCTCAAGAAAACAGCCATGAATTCATAAAAGAGACTGAAGGAATGTCAAAAGACAGGTATAGCTTTATTTTTCAGGTAGAAAAGACTGTCATCCAGTGGCCCTTCAGCTGGTGGCTCTATAGCTTGTATGCCTTTCCTCTTTAATTCCTCTAGGGGAGTTGTTTTGGGATTTATTTTTTTATTATACAAAAAGCTCCTTTTCACTGAGCTCTTCAGTAGAAGGAGAATAGAAACCCAAAAAAAAGAATGGAATTGTTTGCAGTCATATCAGTATTGAACTGGAAACTGCAAAAAGTGAAATTATTCTGTTTAGGAGGGAGGATTTCTTTACAATGTGGTATTACAGTCTCAGGGGAGATGATAGTTTCTCCTTTGGGGTATTTGAAGCTGCACTGGAGAGAAGAGCAGGGTGGGTGGTGGGGTGCTGGACGCTGTGTGTGAGCACAGCAGCAGGCTCAGGGCTGGGTGAGCTGAGCCAGCACTGCTTTGCCATTTGCAGCAGGTCTGGCTCTTTAATTACGCTCCCAGACAAGTAATGCTGGGTGAATTTGCATCCCAGCAGTTGCATTCCAGGCTGGGATTTGTGGTGCAAACAGGAACTGGCAGCTGCTGGTGGAATATTTGAATACAAGGTTATATTCAGGATTTTCCTTCAGCACTCAGTATGGGTATAAATATTCTTATGCATCAGGATTAATACATCCCTCATTAGTTGCCCGTGTCTAAATCCTCTTTGCACTGAGATACTTACAGGGTGGGTTTAGTTATTCTTAGGGTTGATCCTTTGGCAAAAAAATGTATGACAGGGTTTAATAGTTGTACACTTGCTCCTGCTAAGCCCTGCTATTAAATATACTCATTTCCATTTGGTGAGTATGTGCAATTTGTCTTCATAGCTGTGGTTGTAAGGGACAGGTTTGTATTTTTCTTTAGCTGATGTTTCCAATTTGAGTTTTGTGTCATCAGCAGAGAATCTTAGAGCTGAATTTCTTCCTCATTCTACAGCCTACATGTGGCAGGAGGGTTTTTTGAAGAGGAGCAGCTCAATGGTCTTCTCATTCCAAAATGCTTTGGGAAATTCCCTGGTTGATTCATACGCTTGTAAATTTAGATTATGTTTGTCACACACAAATAATGCCAAATTCTCTTGTGCCTCATGGGAGTCTCTGACTCTTGGAGGTATTTACTGTGCTGGCTTTGGAATGACAGAGATCTGTACAAACAGCGGTTTGTCCTTCTCACAACAGGGGTGTGATGCCTTTGTCTGCAGAGAGTCTGGGCTAGGAATAGGCACGAACTGGAGTCTGACATGCTGTGTTTGGGAGCTCTGGGAAATTGGGATCCGTGGTCTTAAGGGATTCATGGCTTTGAGCCCAGATCCTGGCACAGACCCCACTTTTATCTCTTATCTCTTATCAAGGGGTGAATCAGCCTCACTGCGGCTCAGAATGACCGCAAGGCTCGGATCGTGTAGTCGAGATCTACAACATCCTGGGGCTTGGGGTCAGCTGCTGACACACGGTGGGGTACAGGCAGCGGCACCAACAGGACAGGCCATGGCAGGTTTGGGAGCTCAGCTGGAGGTTTGGGAGCTCTGCTGGGCGTTTGGGAGCTCAGCTGGAGGTTTGGGAGCTCTGCTGGGCGTTTGGGAGCTCTGCTGGGCGTTTGGGAGCTCTGCTGGAGGTTTGGGAGCTCAGCTGGAGGTTTGGGAGCTCTGCTGGGCGTTCGGGAGCTCTGCTGGAGGTTTGGGAGCTCTGCTGGAGGTTTGGGAGCTCTGCTGGGCGTTCGGGAGCTCTGCTGGAGGTTTGGGAGCTCTGCTGGAGGGTTTTGTAGCGCGCTCCCGCCTCTGAAGGGACAATGCTCCCGGCAGCGCAGAGGTGGCCGCGGTCCGTGAGTGGCCGGCAGGTGGCGCCCGAGAACACCGAGTGCCGCAGCCGCTCCTGGCTCGGGGTCACCGGGGCGGCTCCCGAGGAGCTCCGCGTGCGATGTCTCCTGGCATTCAATCTGCAGCAACAAGCGACACCCGGCCACTGCCCCGTGTGAGAACCGGAGCTGTGCGGGGGCTGCTTGCAGTGCTGGTGACAGGGACACACAAGAACTGCAGCATTCACAGCGTAATGCCCATGGCAGGAGGGAAATAAAATCCCTCCGTCCAGACGTGGCTTCATTAAGGAGTGAGTTATCTGAAACAAATTCATGTGGCAGAAAAACTCCTTGTAAAGCCTTGCAGAAGGCCAGGCCATTGCAAATAAATTATTGCTTGGGTGGGTGTAATAGGGATGGCATGTCAGGAATGATTTTTTTTCTCAGTCGTGCTTTGCAACATGTGTTCAAATATTTCTTTGCTCTCATAAATACTGGAGAGAATGAGATGGGAGCCTAGATGGTGGAGCTTTCTTCTCTTGCTCAGCACTCAGGTGAAAACACAGAGGGATTAAAGATGGGTTAGATAAGCATTCCTGAGGGAGTAGGGAACTCTGGGAAC